>NC_091221.1:29889232-30214232 GCF_040958095.1 Procambarus clarkii
GGTTTTCTGAAGACAGGGAAGTAGAGTACAACAAATTTCAAACAGACAGTCAAGATTCCGAGACCGACAGTGACAACAGTGTAGTCAGTATTGAGTCACAGACTGACAACGAAGAAATGGAAGAAACACTCTTCCCTTTGATTTGAGTAGCTTTAAGTAGCAAAGCAAAGAGAAAATAACAAGTATTCTCTACCCCTGGGTTGGCAAATGTTCTTTTCCAAAATCATCGTCATGTTAATTTTGCATCCCTATGTTGCTCAAGAAAGATTTGTTTTCAAATTAGTTTTTATTTTTATTAATTACCCTCAGAGTTTTGTTTAGTTTAGAAATGCTTATTAAATAAATTGTAGTTGTAGTTATGTGCAATTTCTTTGCTTTCCTTCAAAAAAACACACACAGACAAAAAAAGGTAAACATGAAAACTGAGTGCCCAAATGAGATACAGAAAACTTTTTTAGTATCAGTAGTTGACAAATAGAATGCATCAGGAAGTGATGTTGTGGAGGCAGACTCCGTACAAAGTTTCAAGTGTAGATATGACGGCCCAGTAGGTTCAGGAAACTGCTTCATTTGAGATGATGCTTCCTAGCATTACGTAAGTAATGAAGAAATATGATATATTTACTCACTATAATGTTGGTACTGAATGTAGAACATGGAAATGCACATTTTTACTCTGAAATAATCATATTTTATAACGAAATTATACGAAACTTAACTCGCAGTTCAACACAGGAAGTCTACATTCTAAGCCTGGTAGCACTCGAAATTATTGACAACACTGAAGTAGACAGCTTAATTATTTCTGACTCCCTTTCTTCACTACGAGCAATAAACAGTTTGCAATCATGTAATAACGAGCTTGTCTTGGAAGCTAGACATAGATATATAAGAATACATATATACATAGATATATATCCTAATTTTTATGTAATATCAAACAACCTTATCATTGTGTTCATTGCTGTCTTCTTTTATGTGCTAGCCATATGCTGTATTGTGACTACCAATTTTTGTCAACTACCATTCAAGCTGTCATTGCAATCAATCTTATATTGTTTCTGCTGTATTGTGCCTACCAATTTTTGTCAACTACCATTCAAGCTGTCATTGCAATCAATCTTAGCTACCTATGTGCTTTAATATACTGTACCTACAATTTTCTCTCATCTTCTTTTTATCATTTCATGTAACTGTTATCATTTTTTTGTCTATAAATTTTGCAAGTATTTACCTCCTTAAAATTTTCTTAGATTAAGGACCTGCCCGAAACGCTGCGCGTGCTAGTGGCTTTACAAGACTGTAATTACCATATTTGTATCCTCACATTTCTTATGTACATTCTTGTATATGCATAAATAAATAAATAAAATACTTAGCAAGAGGGTAAATATAAAAATGTTGTGGATTCCTTTTCACATTGGCATGCAGGAACATGACAATAAATAAGCCTCTGTATCTCTTTCCCCTTCGGCTCACAAGATGGGTATAGGGTGCATAATAAATGCGCTAAAGAGAGAATGTTGTGGCTTTGGGTAATTAGATGATTCCAATTTTGCTATAAAATTATGTTAGTTTAGAGTAAAAATAAGTTTTTTTTCATGATGTTCTACATTCAGCACCAACAATATAGTGAGTAAATATATCGTAGTGTTTCATTACTTACGTATACTGTACTAAGAAGCTTTGGGTAATTAGACGGACTGTCACACACCTACCTACCTACCTGATTTACATGAGGCTTTGTCATATATACCAATAACATAGATGAAAATATTACAAACCACATCATCAAATTATAATGTAAATTATAATTAAATGCAAGATCTTGTATATGGGCCATAACAATCCACGTCACAAGTACTAAATTAACAGTACTACTTTACATAAAGAATATTAAATGTTTATTCAGGTAAAAGTTCTAATAGCAGATTTGTATGGCATAATTAGGGGACATGCATGATTTTGGGTAGTAGAACCCCAAGCACATGTACAATAATTAAGATAATGGCAAATGGCAAATTGTGAGTGTCTGAACTCGGGGAGCGTGGCGGCTCGATGCGGTCGTAGTCTGCTGTATGCTCTGTGTCGAAGCTGTAGCGTCTTGGGTCGATTAGAACTGTACACGCCGAGTGCTACATTGTTGAATGGGGAAATTGTACTGTCCTCCATTCCTCATATCGCTTGCTTATATGGTGATTACACCTCAGCTCCCTCCAACAAGCTGAGAAGAGTATTACCTGTAATTGGGGAAAGGATTGTAGCTTCTGTAATTAGTGCTAATTAGTTATGCTATTAAGATAATGAGATAATGGAGCGAGTATAAGGATTACTCGCTACAGCATTTTAATACCACGCAGAGTTATGCCATGTGCGAGTAGGCGATTCCACGGGTTTACAACCCTATGGGTGAAAGCATCTTTGGTTTTCTGTCCTACATTGTGGTTTCTTGAGCTTGAACCCGTTGCTCCTCGTTCGTGTTACGTCTGACCTTTTGAAAAAACTGTCCGGATTGACATCCTCCAAATTTAGTATTTTATGGGTTTCTATGAGATCCGCCCTGTCATGCCTGGTCTGCAGTGTTGTTACCCTAGTGGCCCTCATCCATTCCTGATACGAGAGATGAAGCTCTGGTATGATTTTTTTTAATTACCTCTTCCACTTATTGAGCAATATTATTGTCCCCTAACTCCCCTTGCCACTTCGGGGAGTGGTGGCAAGTTCGGGGGGGGGGGGGGGTATAGGGTGTTGAAGTAGCTTTAGGGCACCAATCCCCCCAGCCACAGGGCATGGCAAGAAGGCGAAATGATGCATTCTGACTCAAACGCCCTTTCCCTCATCTATCTGTTGTGAGGTAGTGCTGTCAATTTGGTAGTTCTGAAGTGGATTGTTGTGGCCCACATGTAAGGGCTAGCATTTATCGACATTAAAAAGCATTTGTCATTCATCTGACCATTTTGAAGTTCATTTAGATCACTTAGTAAGGTCTCATTATCACCTTCAACTATTCCATGGTCCAGGGATTTTCTGAAAAGGAGTTTCACTGACAAACATAGTGAATTTGCCAGTTCAGTTCCTTTACGACTTGGGACTGAAATACATTCACACTTTGGGCTTTTGAGTCTTTTAGTTTGTCAATGCTCTTCCTGATTGTGTAGCGTGTAATTGGTATTTCCCTTAATTCATTCTCTTTACCTCCGACAAACATTTGTGTGGGTGATGGGATGTCATTCAAGCTTTCTAGTGTGAACACTGATGTAAAGTATTCGTTCAGTGTGTTTGCTGCCCTTTTATCGTGCAACTTAACATTGTTCAGCCCGTCCTCCAAACAAAGATCCAAAACTGATTCCATGCACCCGCCAAACCCCCTGTTTATGAATGAAAAGCGGTTTACACACTACTCACAACTGCTGACGTTCGAACATATCCAGAACAAGTGCTTCACTGACGAATTTTGTTCGAATCACAACACTATCAATGCTTCACCCACGTACTACAAATACAAATAAACGCCAACAGAACCTAAACACCTGACCTAACCTATCCTATGCCTATATATACACAATATGCCAATATATTATAATATTAATTTATACTTAAGAAAATTCCCGTTTTGAATGAACAGCATGTTAAAATTTATGAATGCGTCTGTGGGGTCGACCGTTGGTTGTAATGGACTAGAGTCGAGGACGGGTTGCAATGTTAGTCTCATCTTTTATGGGTCCTACTCTGCTGTAATGGGTTTTTGTTTGGGTTTTACTTCGTATATATTTGGCCGAAACGCTATGCGTATTAGTGGCTTTAGGTATTGTATTTTAAATTTAAAATATTTGCCCCAAGGAGAGAGTTTATTGGGAGTACTTAGCTGTGTCATTAGGCAGATAATTAACTATTCAATTTGCTGTGCTCCGTTCTTTTACAAATCCAGTGACCCACATCCCCTAACCTGCGTATTTTGTGCAATAGTCGGTTTCGGATGATCCTTTCGAACATGTTGCAAGTGCATGACATGAGACTGATAGGTCTGTAATTGCCAGGGTCATTGGGTTTCGGTATGGGAACAAATATTGCATGTTTCCATTGTGTGGGCAACACTCCACTTAGGAATGACTTGTTAAACAGGTGGAGTATTGAGTTCCCAGACACTTCACCAGTGCAATGAGTATGTCGTAGGTGATGCCATACTCACCAGGTGCTGTAATTTTGTCCTTTTCATAGCCCCCTTTACTTCCTGGGCTGTGATTGGTTCCTCATACTCGTCATCACTAGATTGTGCTCTTGTTATCCTAATCCTTCTGTCATTTTGTCGGAGGAGCTGTTCCCTGCTTACTTATGCAGGGAGGGAGGAGGATGATGCTGCATCACTCAACTTGTGTATTAATTCTTCAGCCTTACCCTAGGGGTCTTTGTGAGCCGCAGGCCGGGCTCTGTCCCCTTAGCTATCTGAATTTTTGCCCACACTTGTCTTGCAGATGTTTCTATTCCAATAGAGCTAGTGAACGCTAGCCCTTGTCTTTCCCTTTGTAACTCATCTGCAATGTATGTACCTTTACCTGAATTGAAAATCTAATGTAAATCTAAATCTAATCTATATGCTTAGAGATATGCAAATGAGTGAGTAATAGAGCGAAACCTTTAAAATACTGAACAATTTGGAGGATATTGATTTATTCAATTTCTTCAAAAGGTCAGATGTAACACGAACAAAGAGCAAAGGTTTCAAGCTCAACAAGCCACAATGTAGGAGTAACAACAGATGCTTTTGAATACATAGGGTTAAGAACCCCATTGAAACCGCCTACCCAACGAAATCGTAAATGCTAAAATTCTCAAGAACTTTTAAACTCCAGCTTGAAAAAAATTATCAGGACAAATGTGGTTGTCACATATACATACTGTTCTTAAAATATTTCCCCATTTTGCACCTGCAAGATAACGTACAATATTAAAGGTTGACGAATGTTATTTTTTTTCTTTGCAAAGCGGTTCACTTGAGACAGTTAAGAAAGTCCCAGCTGTGTCTGGGTACAAGTGACAGGATGAACGATGAAGGGTTTGCTTCCTATTGGCAAGCTCCTATGGTGGTGTGTCCACTCACATGATGAGTGGCACTGACCAATACTGTCACTATATTCATAGTGACAGTATTGGGATGAACAGTATTGGTGTGTACAGTCACAGGATGAGTGGCGCTGCCCAACAGTGTCACCATGGTGACAGTATTGGGCTCTTAATCTAGAGATCTTGATCACCACTACAATTTTGACCCATTGCTCCATTTTCAGCGCCTTAGTGTGGCGATCCAGAGAGGAAATGCTCACTGCATCCATGGCTCCAGCCTGCCATCTGAAGAGCTGGAGGAACTCAAGAACCTGTGATGAGTAGCCTTGTACAAAGCATGTAAACAATGTTGTAACCCTTTTTGTGTAATGAAATATTAAAATAAAGTTACACACATACTAAATGAATAGGGTGGTAGACAAGATGAAAGTGTTCAGTGAGGATCCACAAGGTCTTCTCTGAGTACTCTTTTTTTTCTTCTCCGTGGCTGTGTCCCTACACTTGCACAAGAGGTGGTACCCTTTTAAGTTTAATAAAAATATATATATATATATATATATATATATATATATATATATATATATATATATATATATATATAAATATATATATATAAATATATATATATAAAAATATATATATATATATATATATATATATATATATATATATATATATATATAAATATATATATATATAAATATATAAATATATGACTGAAAACTCACACCCCAGAAGTGACTCGAACCCATACTGCCAGGAGCAATGCAACTGGTATGTACAGGGACGCCTTAATCCGCTTGACCATCACGACCGGACATAAGGAAGTGATAGCCGAGGCTATTTGAACCACTCCCCCGCCGGCACTCGGATGGTAATCTTGGGCATAGCATTTTATCAAATCACCTCATTCTTTGGGGCAACACGTGAAGAACACAAATGCAAACAAGCCTGAATGGTCCCCTGGACTATATGCGACTGAAAACTCACACCCCAGAAATGACTCGAACCCATACTGCCAGGAGCAACGCAACTGGTATGTACAGGGACGCCTTAATCTGCTTGACCATCACGACCGGACATAAGGAAGTGATAGCCGAGGCTATTTGAACCACTCCCCCGCCGGCACTCGGATGGTAATCTTGGGCATAGCATTTTATCAAATCACCTCATTCTTTGGGGCAACACGTGAGGAACACAAATGCAAACAAGCCTGAATGGTCCCCAGGACTATATGCGACTGAAAACTCACACCCCAGAAGTGACTCGAACCCATACTGCCAGGAGCAACGCAACTGGTATGTACAGGGACGCCTTAATCCGCTTGACCATCACGACCGGACATAAGGAAGTGATAGCCGAGGCTATTTGAACCACTCCCCCGCCGGCACTCGGATGGTAATCTTGGGCATAGCATTTTATCAAATCACCTCATTCTTTGGGGCAACACGTGAGGAACACAAATGCAAACAAGCCTGAATGGTCCCCAGGACTATATGCGACTGAAAACTCACACCCCAGAAGTGACTCGAACCCATACTGCCAGGAGCAATGCAACTGGTATGTACAGGGACGCCTTAATCCGCTTGACCATCACGACCGGACATAAGGAAGTGATAGCCGAGGCTATTTGAACCACTCCCCCGCCGGCACTCGGATGGTAATCTTGGGCATAGCATTTTATCAAATCACCTCATTCTTTGGGGCAACACGTGAGGAACACAAATGCAAACAAGCCTGAATGGTCCCCAGGACTATATGCGACTGAAAACTCACACCCCAGAAGTGACTCGAACCTATACTGCCAGGAGCAACGCAACTGGTATGTACAGGGACGCCTTAATCCGCTTGACCATCACGACCGGACATAAGGAAGTGATAGCCGAGGCTATTTGAACCACTCCCCCGCCGGCACTCGGATGGTAATCTTGGGCATAGCATTTTATCAAATCACCTCATTCTTTGGGGCAACACGTGAGGAACACAAATGCAAACAAGCCTGAATGGTCCCCAGGACTATATGCGACTGAAAACTCACACCCCAGATGTGACTCGAACCTATACTGCCAGGAGCAACGCAACTGGTATGTACAGGGACGCCTTAATCCGCTTGACCATCACGACCGGACATAAGGAAGTGATAGCCGAGGCTATTTGAACCACTCCCCCGCCGGCACTCGGATGGTAATCTTGGGCATAGCATTTTATCAAATCACCTCATTCTTTGGGGCAACACGTGAGGAACACAAATGCAAACAAGCCTGAATGGTCCCCAGGACTATATGCGACTGAAAACTCACACCCCAGAAGTGACTCGAACCCATACTGCCAGGAGCAACGCAACTGGTATGTAAAGGGACGCCTTAATCCGCTTGACCATCACGACCGGACATAAGGAAGTGATAGCCGAGGCTATTTGAACCACTCCCCCGCCGGTACTCGGACCGGCCATCTTGACCATCACGACCTTATGTCCGGTCGTGATGGTCAAGCGGATTAAGGCGTCCCTGTACATACCAGTTGCATTGCTCCTGGCAGTATGGGTTCGAGTCACTTCTGGGGTGTGAGTTTTCAGTCGCATATAGTCCTGGGGACCATTCAGGCTTGTTTGCATTTGTGTTCCTCACGTGTTGCCCCAAAGAATGAGGTGATTTGATAAAATGCTATGCCCAAGATTACCATCCGAGTGCCGCCGGGGGAGTGGTTCAAATAGCCTCGGCTATCACTTCCTTATGTCCGGTCGTGATGGTCAAGCGGATTAAGGCGTCCCTGTACATACCAGTTGCGTTGCTCCTGGCAGTATGGGTTCGAGTCACTTCTGGGGTGTGAGTTTTCAGTCGCATATAGTCCTGGGGACCATTCAGGCTTGTTTGCATTTGTGTTCCTCACGTGTTGCCCCAAAGAATGAGGTGATTTGATAAAATGCTATGCCCAAGATTACCATCCGAGTGCCGGCGGGGGAGTGGTTCAAATAGCCTCGGCTATCACTTCCTTATGTCCGGTCGGTGATGGTCAAGCGGATTAAGGCATCCCTTTACATACCAGTTGCGTTGCTCCTGGCAGTATGGGTTCGAGTCACTTCTGGGGTGTGAGTTTTCAGTCGCATATAGTCCTGGGGACCATTCAGGCTTGTTTGCATTTGTGTTCCTCACGTGTTGCCCCAAAGAATGAGGTGATTTGATAAAATGCTATGCCCAAGATTACCATCCGAGTGCCGCCGGGGGAGTGGTTCAAATAGCCTCGGCTATCACTTCCTTATGTCCGGTCGTGATGGTCAAGCGGATTAAGGCGTCCCTGTACATACCAGTTGCGTTGCTCCTGGCAGTATGGGTTCGAGTCACTTCTGGGGTGTGAGTTTTCAGTCGCATATAGTCCTGGGGACCATTCAGGCTTGTTTGCATTTGTGTTCCTCACGTGTTGCCCCAAAGAATGAGGTGATTTGATAAAATGCTATGCCCAAGATTACCATCCGAGTGCCGGCGGGGGAGTGGTTCAAATAGCCTCGGCTATCACTTCCTTATGTCCGGTCGGTGATGGTCAAGCGGATTAAGGCATCCCTTTACATACCAGTTGCGTTGCTCCTGGCAGTATGGGTTCGAGTCACTTCTGGGGTGTGAGTTTTCAGTCGCATATAGTCCTGGGGACCATTCAGGCTTGTTTGCATTTGTGTTCCTCACGTGTTGCCCCAAAGAATGAGGTGATTTGATAAAATGCTATGCCCAAGATTACCATCCGAGTGCCGGCGGGGGAGTGGTTCAAATAGCCTCGGCTATCACTTCCTTATGTCCGGTCGTGATGGTCAAGCGGATTAAGGCGTCCCTGTACATACCAGTTGCGTTGCTCCTGGCAGTATGGGTTCGAGTCACTTCCCAGCAAACACAAATCATCTACACAACGTTCGCCTATCTCTTCCCATAGGTGTGGGAATGATTTGCATTGAGAATGGTGCAGGAGAGCCTTTGAGAAACTTTTACTCAAAAAATCCAAACACAAAGGTTTAATTATAAATTGTTTTTCTACAATTATTTTCTTCCAAATGTAAAACAAATAGTTTTTACATGTTTAAATATAAAATTTATGGTGTTTTTTTGTAAAATTCATTAATAAATTGTGAATGATATATATTGGCTGAGTGAAACCTATAAAATCCATTTAGTTATAATATGAACAGAAAAAAGTAGTTTTCCAAATTTTCTAAAAATCGCTCTTTTTAACACAATTTGACTCCTTATGCATTCTACTAAACACTAATATCATGTTTAAATATATAATTTATGTATTATTCCCTAAGATAATTTATATAAATTATAAAAGTTGCTGGAAAGTGGTGAGAAAGAATCTGAAAACGTTTTGTTGTCTTATATTGGCGTGTTCTTATTAACTAGAGTGAGTAAGAGTGAGCGAGAGTGGGTAAGAGTGAGTAAGAGTGACTGAAGGTGAGTGAGAGTGCCAGAGAGTGTGTAAGTGTGAGTAAGAGTGAGTATAAGTAAGAGTGACTGAGAGTAAGAGTGACAGAGTGAGTAAGAGTGAGAGTAAGGGTGACAGAATGAGTAAGAGTGAGAGTAAGGGTGAGTATGAGAGTAAGAGTGATTGAGAGTTAGAGTGAGAGTAAGAGTGATTGAGAGTTAGTGAGAGTAAGAGTGATTGAGAGTAAGAGTGATTGAGAGTAAGAGTGATTGAGAGTAAGAGTGATTGGGAGTAAGAGTGATTGAGAGTAAGAGTGATTGGGAGTAAGAGTGATTGGGAGTAGGAGTTAGAGTGAGAGTAGGAGTAAGAATGAGAATAAGAGTGATTGAGAGTAAGAGTGAGTAAGAGTAAGAATGAGAGTAAGAGTGATTGAGAGTAAGAGTGATTGAGAGTAAGAGTGATTGAGAGTAAGAGTGATTAGGAGTAAGAGTGATTGGGAGTAAGAGTGAGAGTAAGAGTAGGAATGAGAATAAGAGTGATTGAGAGTAAGAGTGATTGAGAGTAAGAGTGATTGGGAGTAAGAGTAAGAGTAAGAATGAGAGTAGGAGTGATTGAGAGTAGGAGTGATTGGGAGTAGGAGTGATTGGGAGTAAGAGTGATTGAGAGTAAGAGTAATTGAGAGTAAGAGTATGAGAGTAAGAGTGAGAGAGTGAGTATGAATGGGTAAGGGTGACTGAGAGTGAGTAAGAGTGACAGAGTATGAATGACAGTGTAAGAGTGATAGAGAGTAAGAGTGACAGAGAGTAAGAGTGACAGAGAGTAAGAGTGACAGAGTAAGAGTGACAGAGAGTAAGAGTGACAGAGAGTAAGAGTGACAGAGAGTAAGAGTGACAGAGAGTAAGAGTGACAGAGAGTAAGAGTGACAGAGAGTAAGAGTGACAGAGTAAGAGTAAGGATGACTGAGAGAAAGAGTGAGTAATAGTGCGTAAGAGTGATTGAGAGTTAGAGTGAGAGTAAGAGTGATTGAGAGTTAGTGAGAGTAAGAGTGATTGAGAGTATGAGTGATTGAGAGTAAAAGTGATTGAGAGTAAGAGTGATTGAGAGTAAGAGTGATTGGGAGTAAGAGTGATTGAGAGTAAGAGTGATTGGGAGTAAGAGTGATTGGGAGTAGGAGTAAGAATGAGAATAAGAGTGATTGAGAGTAAGAATGAGTAAGAGTAAGAATGAGAGTAAGAGTGATTGAGAGTAAGAGTGATTGAGAGTAAGAGTGATTGAGAGTAAGAGTGATTGAGAGTAAGAGTGATTGGGAGTAAGAGTGATTGAGAGTAAGAGTGATTGGGAGTAAGAGTGATTGGGAGTAGGAGTAAGAATGAGAATAAGAGTGATTGAGAGTAAGAGTGAGTAAGAGTAAGAATGAGAGTAAGAGTGATTGAGAGTAAGAGTGATTGAGAGTAAGAGTGATTGGGAGTAAGAGTGATTGGGAGTAAGAGTAAGAGTGAGAGTAAGAATGAGAATAAGAGTGATTGAGAGTAAGAGTGATTGGGAGTAAGAGTAAGAGTAAGAATGAGAGTAGGAGTGATTGAGAGTAGGAGTGATTGGGAGTAGGAGTGATTGGGAGTAAGAGTGATTGAGAGTAAGAGTAATTGAGAGTAAGAGTATGAGAGTAAGAGTGAGAGAGTGAGTATGAATGGGTAAGGGTGACTGAGAGTGAGTAAGAGTGACAGAGAGTAAGAGTGACAGAGAGTAAGAGTGACAGAGAGTAAGAGTGACAGAGAGTAAGAGTGACAGAGTAAGAGTGAC
The DNA here is from genome assembly GCF_040958095.1 of Procambarus clarkii. NCBI lineage: Eukaryota > Metazoa > Arthropoda > Malacostraca > Decapoda > Cambaridae > Procambarus > Procambarus clarkii. The sequence continues at coordinate 29,900,501 of NC_091221.1, forward strand.
AGAGAGTAAGAGTGACAGAGTAAGAGTGACAGAGAGTAAGAGTGACAGAGAGTAAGAGTGACAGAGAGTAAGAGTGACAGAGAGTAAGAGTGACAGAGTAAGAGTGACAGAGAGTAAGAATGACAGAGAGTAAGAGTGACAGAGAGTAAGAGTGACAGAGAGTAAGAGTGACAGAGAGTAAGAGTGACAGAGAGTAAGAGTGACAGAGTAAGAGTGACAGAGTAAGAGTGACAGAGAGTAAGAGTGACAGAGTAAGAGTGACAGAGAGTAAGAGTGACAGAGTAAGAGTGACAGAGAGTAAGAGTGACAGAGTAAGAGTGACAGAGTGTAAGAGTGAGAGTAAGAGTGACAGAGTAAGAGTGACAGAGAGTAAGAGTGACAGAGAGTAAGAGTGACAGAGAGTAAGAGTGACAGAGTAAGAGAGTGAGAGTGATTATGAGAGAGTTAAGAGTGTGAGGTGTGAGAGGGTATAGCAGGCCAGGGAGGCAGGATGTGTGGTCACAGGCGAGGCCTAGGCCTCGTGATCTCTAATGTTGGTTTTTATATATATGTGGGATTTTTTGTCCTGTTTCAAATTATAATTATTTAGCAGGAATGTAATAAGATATTGCACAGTATTAATGTGACAATAATATATGCATTATTTCCTTCATAATCAAACTTGTTGTTCAAAGATAATATACAATCTTTGAAGGAAACATTTTGAGAGCGCGAGCTGGCAACACTGGGCTGGTGGGTGAGAGAGACATATGGTTAGTTTTGCTCAGAACTTCAGTGGTGAAGGGTGTGTCCCAGCTGGCCGCCACCCGCCGCCCACCACCAGCCGCCACCACCCACCACCAGCCGCCACCCACCACCAGCCGCCACCCGCCACCACCCACCACCAGCCGCCACCTGCCACCACCCACCACCAGCCGCCACCCGCCGCCACCCGCCACCCACCACCAGCCGCCACCCGCCGCCACCCGCCGCCACCCACCACCAGCCGCCACCCGCCGCCACCCACCACCAGCCGCCACCCACCACCAGCCGCCACCCGCCACCACCCACCGTCAGCCGCCACCCGCCACCACCCACCACCAGCCGCTACCACCCACCACCAGCCGCCACCCGCCACCACCCGCCACCCGCCACCACCCACCGCCACCCGCCACCAGCCACCGCCACCCACCACCGCCACTCACCACCCGCCGCCACCACCCACCACCAGCCGCCACCCGCCACCACCCACCACCAGCCGCCACCCGCCACCACCCACCACCAGCCGCCACCCACCACCAGCCGCCACCCGCCACCACCCACCACCAGCCGCCACCCGCCACCACCCACCACCAGCCGCCACCCGCCACTACCAGCCGCCACCCGCCACCCGCCACTACCCACCACCAGCCGCCACCCGCCACCACCCACCACCAGCCGCCACCCGCCACCGCCACCCACCACCGCCACTCACCACCCGCCGCCACCACCCACCACCCACCGCCACCCACCACCAGCCGCCACCCGCCACCACCCACCACCAGCCGCCACCCGCCACCACCCGCCACCACCCGCCACCAGCCACCGCCACCCACCACCGCCACTCACCACCCGCCGCCACCACCCACCACCAGCCGCCACCCGCCACCAGCCACCGCCACCCACCACCGCCACCCGCCACCACCACCCACCACCACCACCCACCACCACCACCCGCCGCCGCCACCACCACCCACCACCACCGCCGCCGCCACCACCCATCACCGCCGCCGCCGCCACCACCCACCACAGCCGCCGCCGACGCCACCGCCACCACCAACCACAGCCGCCACCCCCACCCACCACCACCACCACCACCCACCACCGCCGCCACCAGCCGCCACAAGCCGCCACCGCCCGCCACCGCCCGCCACCAGCCGCCATCACCACCACCACCACCACCAGCCGCCATCACTGCCACCAGCTGCCACCACCACCAGCCGCCACCACCACCAGCCGCCATCACCGCCAGCAGCTGCCACCACCACCAGCCGCCATCACCGCCACCAGCTGCCACCACCACCAGCCGCCACCACCAGCCGCCACCACCGCCACCACCACCTGCCACCAGCCGCCACCAACGCCCGCTATCAGCCGTCACCGCCCGTTGCCACAGTCGCCACCGCAAGCCGCCACCGCCAGCCGCCACCAGCCCCCCCCACCGCCGATCGTCACCACCCACCACAGCCGCCGCCGCCCGCCACCGCCCGCCACCGCCCGCCACCACCCACCACAGCCGCCACCACCCACCACCCGCCGCCACCACCCACCACCACCCGCCGCCACCACCCACCACCACCCGCCGCCGCCGCCACCCACCACCACCAGCCGCCGCCGCCACCCACCACCCGCCGCCGCCGCCACCACCACCCACCACCACCGCCGCCACCACCCACCACCACCAGCCGCCGCCGCCACCACCACCCACCACCACCACCACCACCACCCACCACCACCGCCGCCACCACCCACCACCACCAGCCGCCGCCGCCACCACCACCCACCACCACCGCCGCCACCACCCACCACCGCCAGCCGCCACCACTCATCACAGACGCCGCCACCCGTTACCGCCCGCCACCACCGCCAGACACAGCCGCCAGTGTCCGCCACTGCCGCCACCGCCGCCACTGTCCGCCTCCGCCGCCACTGGCCGCTACCGCCACCACTGTCTGCCACCGCCACCACTGTCCGCCCGCCGCCACCACTGTCCGCCCGCCGCCACCACTGTCCGCCCGCCGCCACCACTGTCCGCCCGCCGCCTCCACTGTCCGCCCGCCGCCTCCACTGTCCGCCCGCCGCCTCCACTGTCCGCCCGCCGCCTCCACTGTCCGCCCGCCGCCTCCACTGTCCGCCCGCCGCCTCCACTGTCCGCCCGCCGCCGCCACTGTCCGCCCGCCGCCACTGTCCACCACCGCCGACAAAGCCGCCACGGTCCGCCCGCCGCCTCCACTGTCCGCCCGCCGCCTCCACTGTCCGCCCGCCGCCTCCACTGTCCGCCCGCTGCCGCCACTGTCCGCCCGCCGCCACTGTCCACCACCGCCGACAAAGCCGCCACGGTCCGCCCGCCGCCACTATCCGCCACTGTCCGCCCGACGCCACTGTCCGCCCGCCGCCACTGTCCGCCCGCCACCAATGTCCGCCCGCCGCCACTATCCGCCACCGCCGCCACTGTCCGCCCGCCGCCGCTATCCGCCACCGCCGCTACTGTCCGCCCGCCGCCACTGTCCGCCCGCCGCCACTATCCGCCACCGCCGCCACTGTCCGCCACAGCCGCCACTCTCCGCCGTACAGCCTCCCCTCTCTCCGTTGGTAAATAATTATAATTGTTAGTAAATAATAAAAGAAATATAAATTATTAGATTTTTTTACCCTTAAATTGGTTTTAATATTTAAATTGAAAATAATAATATAATATAAAATATAATAAAAATAATATAATATAAAATATAATTTAATTTCAAGAAATTTAACTTTAAACACAAAGATGTGAAAAGGGTTCAGATTATTGGCTCAAACCTTTCATAAGAGATTCATATTGGTATATGAATGGATTATGAATGACTCATGTTAGGAGTGTAAAGTTGCCACAACATCTCAAATTAGTGTTAGATACATATGTCTTGGTTATAAGTTTTGGAAACCTATTTAAGTCCACACACAATATCGTATCTGATACGATAAAACAAACGTTTCCAATTCTTTCAAATACTTTCCAGATATGTTGTGGCAACCTAAAATTGTTTGCTGGGTTCTGGGGTGTGAGTTTTCAGTCGCATATAGTCCTGGGGACCATTCAGGCTTGTTTGCATTTGTGTTCCTCACGTGTTGCCCCAAAGAATGAAGTGATTTGATAAAATGCTATGCCCAAGATTACCATCCGAGTGCCGGCGGGGGAGTGGTTCAAATAGCCTCGGCTATCACTTCCTTATGTCCGGTCGTGATGGTCAAGCGGATTAAGGCGTCCCTGTATATACCAGTTGCGTTGCTCCTGGCAGTATGGGTTCGAGTCACTTCTGGGGTGTGAGTTTTCAGTCGCATATAGTCCTGGGGACCATTCAGGCTTGTTTGCATTTGTGTTCCTCACGTGTTGCCCCAAAGATAGAGGTGATTTGATAAAATGCTATGCCCAAGATTACCATCCGAGTACCGGCGGGGGAGTGGTTCAAATAGCCTCGGCTATCACTTCCTTATGTCCGGTCGTGATGGTCAAGCGGATTAAGGCGTCCCTGTACATACCAGTTGCGTTGCTCCTGGCAGTATGGGTTCGAGTCACTTCTGGGGTGTGAGTTTTCAGTCGCATATAGTCCTGGGGACCATTCAGGCTTGTTTGCATTTGTGTTCCTCACGTGTTGCCCCAAAGAATGAGGTGATTTGATAAAATGCTATGCCCAAGATTACCATCCGAGTGCCGGCGGGGGAGTGGTTCAAATAGCCTCGGCTATCACTTCCTTATGTCCGGTCGTGATGGTCAAGCGGATTAAGGCGTCCCTGTACATACCAGTTGCGTTGCTCCTGGCAGTATGGGTTCGAGTCTCTTCTGGGGTGTGAGTTTTCAGTCGCATATAGTCCTGGGGACCATTCAGGCTTGTTTGCATTTGTGTTCCTCACGTGTTGCCCCAAAGAATGATGGTGATTTGATAAAATGCTATGCCCAAGATTACCATCCGAGTGCCGGCGGGGGAGTGGTTCAAATAGCCTCGGCTATCACTTCCTTATGTCCGGTCGTGATGGTCAAGCGGATTAAGGCGTCCCTGTACATACCAGTTGCGTTGCTCCTGGCAGTATGGGTTCGAGTCACTTCTGGGGTGTGAGTTTTCAGTCGCATATAGTCCTGGGGACCATTCAGGCTTGTTTGCATTTGTGTTCCTCACGTGTTGCCCCAAAGAATGAGGTGATTTGATAAAATGCTATGCCCAAGATTACCATCCGAGTGCCGGCGGGGGAGTGGTTCAAATAGCCTCGGCTATCACTTCCTTATGTCCGGTCGTGATGGTCAAGCAGATTAAGGCGTCCCTGTACATACCAGTTGCGTTGCTCCTGGCAGTATGGGTTCGAGCCACTTCTGGGGTGTGAGTTTTCAGTCGCATATAGTCCTGGGGACCATTCAGGCTTGTTTGCATTTGTGTTCCTCACGTGTTGCCCCAAAGAATGAGGTGATTTGATAAAATGCTATGCCCAAGATTACCATCCGAGTGCCGGCGGGGGAGTGGTTCAAATAGCCTCAGCTATCACTTCCTTATGTCCGGTCGTGATGGTCAAGCGGATTAAGGCGTCCCTGTACATACCAGTTGCGTTGCTCCTGGCAGTATGGGTTCGAGTCACTTCTGGGGTGTGAGTTTTCAGTCGCATATAGTCCTGGGGACCATTCAGGCTTGTTTGCATTTGTGTTCCTCACGTGTTGCCCCAAAGAATGAGGTGATTTGATAAAATGCTATGCCCAAGATTACCATCCGAGTGCCGGCGGGGGAGTGGTTCAAATAGCCTCGGCTATCACTTCCTTATGTCCGGTCGTGATGGTCAAGCGGATTAAGGCGTCCCTGTACATACCAGTTGCGTTGCTCCTGGCAGTATGGGTTCGAGTCACTTCTGGGGTGTGAGTTTTCAGTCGCATATAGTCCTGGGGACCATTCAGGCTTGTTTGCATTTGTGTTCCTCACGTGTTGCCCCAAAGAATGAGGTGATTTGATAAAATGCTATGCCCAAGATTACCATCCGAGTGCCGGCGGGGGAGTGGTTCAAATAGCCTCGGCTATCACTTCCTTATGTCCGGTCGTGATGGTCAAGCGGATTAAGGCGTCCCTGTACATACCAGTTGCGTTGCTCCTGGCAGTATGGGTTCGAGTCACTTCTGGGGTGTGAGTTTTCAGTCGCATATAGTCCTGGGGACCATTCAGGCTTGTTTGCATTTGTGTTCCTCACGTGTTGCCCCAAAGAATGAGGTGATTTGATAAAATGCTATGCCCAAGATTACCATCCGAGTGCCGGCGGGGGAGTGGTTCAAATAGCCTCGGCTATCACTTCCTTATGTCCGGTCGTGATTGTCAAGCGGATTAAGGCGTCCCTGTATATACCAGTTGCGTTGCTCCTGGCAGTATGGGTTCGAGTCACTTCTGGGGTGTGAGTTTTCAGTCGCATATAGTCCTGGGGACCATTCAGGCTTGTTTGCATTTGTGTTCCTCACGTGTTGCCCCAAAGAATGAGGTGATTTGATAAAATGCTATGCCCAAGATTACCATCCGAGTACCGGCGGGGGAGTGGTTCAAATAGCCTCGGCTATCACTTCCTTATGTCCGGTCGTTATGGTCAAGCAGATTAAGGCGTCCCTGTACATACCAGTTGCGTTGCTCCTGGCAGTATGGGTTCGAGTCACTTCTGGGGTGTGAGTTTTCAGTCGCATATAGTCCTGGGGACCATTCAGGCTTGTTTGCATTTGTGTTCCTCACGTGTTGCCCCAAAGAATGAGTTGATTTGATAAAATGCTATGCCCAAGATTACCATCCGAGTGCCGGCGGGGAAGTGGTTCAAATAGCCTCGGCTATCAGTTCCTTATGTCCGGTCGTGATGGTCAAGCAGATTAAGGCGTCCCTGTACATACCAGTTGCGTTGCTCCTGGCAGTATGGGTTCGAGTCACTTCTGGGGTGTGAGTTTTCAGTCGCATATAGTCCTGGGGACCATTCAGGCTTGTTTGCATTTGTGTTCCTCACGTGTTGCCCCAAAGAATGAGTTGATTTGATAAAATGCTATGCCCAAGATTACCATCCGAGTGCCGGCGGGGGAGTGGTTCAAATAGCCTCGGCTATCACTTCCTTATGTCCGGTCGTGATGGTCAAGCAGATTAAGGCGTCCCTGTACATACCAGTTGCGTTGCTCCTGGCAGTATGGGTTTGAGTCTCTTCTGGGGTGTGAGATTTCAGTCGCATATAGTCCTGGGGACCATTCAAGCTTGTTTGCATTTGTGTTCCTCACGTGTTGCCCCAAAGAATGAGGTGATTTGATAAAATGCTATGCCCAAGATTACCATCCGAGTGCCGGCGGGGGAGTGGTTCAAATAGCCTCGGCTATCACTTCCTTATGTCCGGTCGTGATGGTCAAGCGGATTAAGGCGTCCCTGTACATACCAGTTGCGTTGCTCCTGGCAGTATGGGTTCGAGTCACTTCTGGGGTGTGAGTTTTCAGTCGCATATAGTCCTGGGGACCATTCAGGCTTGTTTGCATTTGTGTTCCTCACGTGTTGCCCCAAAGAATGAGGTGATTTGATAAAATGCTATGCCCAAGATTACCATCCGAGTCACTTAGTAAAGTATAGTAAATATATTAATTCAGGAAAACTTGGCTTATTAGGCAAATCGGGCCTTGAATAGTAGGCTGAGAAGTGAGTTCTGGCTACTGGGTACGACATATATATATATATATATATATATATATATATATATATATATATATATATATATATATATATATATATATATATATATATATATGTCGTACCTAGTAGCCAGAACGCACTTCTCTGCCTACTATGCAAGGCCCGTTTTGCCTAATAAGGCAAGTTTTCATGAATTAATTGTTTTTCGATTACCTAACCTACATAACCTAACCTAACCTAACTTTTTCGGCTACCTAACTTAACCTAACCTATAAAGATAGGTTAGGTTAGGTTAGGTAGGGTTGGTTAGGTTTGGTCATATATCTACGTTAATTTTAACTCCAATAAAAAAAAATTGACCTCATACATAATGAAATGGGTAGCTTTATCCTTTGATAAGAAAAAAATTTGTGAAAATATATTAGTTCAGTAAAACTTGGCTTACTAGGCAAATCGGGCTTTGCATAGTAGGCTGAGAAGTGCGTTCTGGCTACTAGGTACGACATATATATATATATATATATATACCACCACCCTTAATTACCCCTACTCCAAATTAATCAACAAAAATCTGAAATTGCAACCATCACACAGAAATAACCTGCACACGTAAATAACATCACATGAAAAAAGAAGGTATGACAGGATGTGCAGAATACCCCCGTTGAAAAGCAGAGGTGCAACAGGAACTTCTGAGAGAAGCACACATGTGCAGTATGTGCAGTACCACACCCAGGCTGTGGTACTGCACATACTGCACAAGGATGGATTGATAAATTAATATATGGAATACTGACTTTAAACACAAGTTTATTGATTTTATTAAAAAAAATATATTATATGTTACATAAATACTTAGGAATTTTTTCTTAGAAATTATATTGTTCTGTAAAGGAAGTAAGATTGATGGGAGTCACCTCTGACTTAATTACATAAAGTTAATTGATTTTATTACAAAAATAAATCATATTTTACATAAATAATATTTTGCTTATATTAATTTTATTTTTCTGTAAAGGAAGTAAGATTGATGGGAGTCACCTCTGACTCAATTACATTATCAAAAAATAGTTTATTATCTGCTATCAGACAAATAGTGCGTTATTTTCTTCTGAACCATCATGACTTGCCCTTTTCCAACAGATTCATCTTCCTTCTTGACTATCTTCAAATTATTTCTTTCTTCTTTCTATTTGATGGCTTCAAAATACTGGACGTCTTCGACCCTTCTAAGATATGATCTTTGGGAACCCTGATGAAGGTACTTGCTTCAGCAGTAAGTAGACACTGATGTGCTGAAAATGTGGAAAACATAACATATATAATAAATATATATTTCTTGCAAAAAACTAAACACCAAAATCACAGAAATTTGGAACCATAGTAGTCTGTAGACAGAGGCCACCAGGCATTACAACAATCGGTAGACAGAGACCAAGAAGGGCAATTGTGGTGCCACAATGGTTTGTTGGAAAACTGGACTGTTTTCTAAGATAAGTTCCAGATCAGCCGAGCTGTGGTGGGTATGTGGCCCTGCGGGCCGCTCCAAGCAACAGCCTGATGGACAAAACACTCACAAGTTGAGCCTGGCCTTGGGCCGGCTTGGGAAGTAGAAGAACTCCCAGAACCCCATCAAGCAGGTGTAATGTACTCAGGTAACTAGTGCCCAGACACAGAAACTAGACACCTCTAGACACCAAACTAGACACAGACACTAGACAGAGTTCCACATAAGAGGTTGTTCTAGAAACTGGAAAATATTGGAGGAGTGACAGGTACGCTTCTAACATGGATGAAAAATTTTCTGTCTGATAGAAAAATGAGGGCTGTGATCAGAGGCAATGTATCGGACTGGAGAAATGTCACAAGTGGAGTACCACAGGGTTCAATTCTTGCACCAGTGATGTTTATTGTCTACATAAATGATCTACCAGTTGGTATACAGAATTATATGAACATGTTTGCTGATGATGCTAAGATAATAGGAAGGATAAGAAACTTTGATGATTGTCATGCCCTTCAAGAAGACCTGGACAAAATAAGTTCATGGAGCGCCACTTGGCAAATGGAATTTAATGTGAATAAATGTCATGTTATGGAATGTGGAATAGGAGAACATAGACCCCACACAACCTATATATTATGTGAGAAATCTTTAAAGAATTCTGATAAAAAAAAGAGATCTAGGGATGGTTCTAGATAGAAAAGTATCACCTGAGGACCACATAAAGAACGTTTTGCGAGGAGCCTATGCTACACTTTCTAACTTCAGAATTGCTTTTAAATACATGGATAGTAAAATACTAAAGAAATTGTTCTACATAAATGTACAAAAAAATATTTCTTAATGTTAATCCGGATCTGAAATTCTTGCTGGCCATGTAATAGAACCCCAATAAATCAATATATGAAAATATATTTAAAAAAATTTTGATAAACGGATGGGACTTTGTTGGGTAAAGAAGGCTTAAACTTCAGGTTGGATTTTTTTTATATATATTTTCTTTTATTTATTTATATATATATATATATATATATATATATATATATATATATATATATATATATATATATATATATAAACAAACGGACCCAGTCCATGGAACTCACTCCCTATTGAATTTAAAAGCTGTCCAACTTTTGCGTCATTCATAAACAATACAAAAAAGTACCTAATTTCATCTTCATAGTTTTTTACCTTTTGCTTTAAAATTGCACTGTATCTATTGCTACCCAATCTCCAAATTTTTATGTACCCGATCCGAATATCTTTACCATTGTTATCATTGCTGTCTTCTTATATGTGCTGTCAATCTGCTGTATGGTGTCTATTAATCTTGTTTAAATTACCAATCAAGCTGTCAGTGTAATCAATCAGAGCTTTAATATACCAATGGGCTTTAATATACCTACTATTCTCTCTCATCTCATTTTTTTTCTTGCAAAGTATTTGTTATTTTATTAATTCTGCTAGAAGTTACCTAATTAAAATTATCTATTAGATAAAGGACCTGCCTGAAACGCTGCACATACTAATGGCTTTACAAAATTGTAAATACTATGGTATGTATTCTCACAAACCCAATGTACCTTCTTGTATATAAATAAATAAATAAATGAAACATATATATATATATATATATATATATATATATATATATATATATATACATATGTTGTACCTAGTTGCCAGAACGTCATACTCGGCCTACTATGCAAGGCATGATTTGCCTAATAAGCCAAGTTTTCCTGAATATATGTATTTTTCTCAATTTTTTCTTATGAAATGATAAATAATTCCATTTCATTATTTAAAAGTTAATTTGTTGAAATTTGAGTTAAAACTAACGTAGATATATGACCGAACCTAACCAACCTTACCTAACCTATCTAAACGTAACCTATACTCACACAACTAAGTCAATAATTTATGTTCCTAATATAATATAATAATAATAATTCAAATAAACTAATTGGAAACCATTTATTGAAAATAAAGTAAATCACTCGGCCTATTAGGCAAATCGGGGATTGCATAGTAGGGCAAGAAGTAAGTTCTGGCTACTAGGTACGACATATATATATGTGTATGTATATATATATATATATATATATATATATATATATATATATATATATATATATATATATATATATATATATATATATATTTATATATTTATATATATATATATATATATATATATTTATATATTTATATATATATATATATATATATATATATATATATATATATATATATATATATAAAAGATTTCTTACATTCTTGAACAGACACTAGCATGCATAGCTTTTTGGGCAAGTCCTTAATCCTAATTTTAACACTCACATTCCCAGTAAGCAGCCCATATCAGCTGTCTAACTCCCAAGTACCTATTTACTGTTAGGTGAACAGGTGCATCAGGGCAAAATAAACTGCCCATATGTTTCAGCATCTAATAGGGATAGAACCTTGACCCTTAGGATTACAAACCCAGAGCACTGTCCACTGAGCCGTCAGGCTCTGATGTTAATTTTAATATTACTGTGAACTGGAATACATGAAATAAACTATATCAGCAGTCAAGTATAATACAACTAACAATTGAATTAATAGTGGTCCAGAACGGACCGAAACGTCTTTGTATTTTCATCTTTTTGTGTGTGGTTAGGACAACATTCTTCAGCAACATTATTGTGACTCATCAGCTGTATAAAATACAACTACTTTATACAACAAATCAGTAATGTAATTGTGGAACCTAAAAACTTGTCTAAAATATATACAAGTTTTGCTTTGAATTTAAAAAACGAAGAATGAGTTTTGATTACCTTTAATACCTGGTTGATGGGGTTCTGGGAGTTCGTCTACTCCCCAAGCCCGGCCCGAGGCCAGGCTCGACTTGTGAGAGTTTGGTCCACCAGGCTGTTGCTTGGAGCGGCCCGCAGGCCCACATACCCACCACAGCCCGGTTGGTCCGGCACTCCTTGGAGGAATAAATCTAGTTTCCTCTTGAAAATGTCCACGGTTGTTCCGGCAATATTTCTTATGCTTGCTGGGAGGACGTTGAACAACCGCGGACCTCTGATGTTTATACAGTGTTCTCTGATTGTGCCTATGGCACCTCTGCTCTTCATTGGTTCTATTCTACATTTTCTTCCATGTCATTCACTCCAGTACGTTGTTATTTTACTGTGTAGATTTGGTACTTGGCCCTCCAGTATCTTCCAGGTGTATATTATTTGATATCTCTCTCGTCTTCTTTCTAGTGAGTACATTTGGAGGGCTTTGAGACGATCCCAATAATTTAGGTGCTTTATTGCGTCTATGCGTGCCGTATATGTTCTCTGTATTCCCTCTAATTCAGCAATCTCTCCTGCTTTGAAGGGGGAAGTGAGTACTGAGCAGTACTCAAGACGGGACAACACAAGTGCCTTGAAGAGTACAACCATTGTGATGGGATCCCTGGATTTGAAAGTTCTCGTAATCCATTCTATCATTTTTCTGGCTGTCGTAATATTTGCTTGGTTATGCTCCTTAAACGTTAGGTCGTCAGACATTATTATTCCCAAATCCTTTACATGCTGTTTTCCTACTATGGGTACATTTGATTGTGTTTTGTACTCTGTATTATGTTTAAGGTCCTCATTTTTACCGTACCTGAGTACCTGGAATTTATCACTGTTAAACATCATGTTATTTTCTGATGCCCAGTCGAAAACTCTATTAATATCAGTTTGAAGTTTTTCAATGTCCTCAGCCGAGGTAATTTTCATACTGATTTTTGTGTCATCTGCAAAGGATGATACGAAGCTGTGACTTGTATTTTTGTCTATATCTGTTATGAGAATAAGGAAAAGCAGTGGTGCAAGGACTGTACCCTGAGGTACAGAGCTTTTCACTGCACTTGGACTAGATTTTATATGGTTGACAGTTACTCGCTGAGTCCTGTTTAACAGAAAACTGAGTATCCAGCGTCCTACTTTACCGGTTATTCCCATTGACTTCATTTTGTGTGCTATCACGCCATGGTCACATTTATCGAAGGCCTTTGCGAAGTCCGTGTATATCACATCAGCATTCTGTTTCTCTTCTAATGCCTCAGTGACTTTGTCGTAGTGCTCAAGTAGCTGTGAGAGGCACGATCTTCCCGCTCGAAATCCATGTTGGCCTGGGTTATGAAGGTCATTGGTCTCCATGAAATTGGTGACCTGACTCCTAATCACTCTCTCAAATACTTTTATGATGTGCGATGTTAGTGCAACTGGTCTATAATTTTTTGCCAATGCTTTGCTCCCTCCCTTGTGTAGAGGGGCTATGTCTGCTACTTTAAGTGCATCTGGTATCTCCCCCGTGTCCAAGCTCTTCCTCCACACTATACTGAGTGCCTGTGCTACCGGCACTTTGCATTTCTTTATAAATATTGAATTCCATGAGTCTGGACCTGGGGCCGAGTGCATGGGCATGTTTTCAATTTCTTTTTCAAAATTTAGTGCGCTCGTGTTTATATCAGTTATATTTACCGGGGTTTGAATATCCCGCATAAAGAAATTGTCTGTATCTTCCACCTTCATGTTGTTTATTGGAGTGCTAAACATGTCCTCATACTGCTTTTTTAGGATTTCACTAATTTCTTTGTCATCCTCCGTGTATGAACCTTCACTTGTACGAATAGGTCCAATACTGGCAGTGGTTTTTGCTTTTGATTTCGCATATGAGAAAAAATATTTTGGATTTTTCTTTATTTTCTGAATTGCTTTCTGTTCTAACTGCCTTTCTTCAGTTTCATATGAGTGTTTCAATTTCCGCTCGATTTCTTCAATCTCCCTATTTAAATTATTCCTTCTTTGACGGGAAATTCGTGTCTGCATAAGCAGTTCCGTTATTTTTTTCCTGCGTTTATAGTGTCGTCTGCGTTCTCTTTCTACGTTAGATCTCTTTCTGGCTTTCCTCAAAGGAACATGTTTCAGACAGACTTGATACGCTTCTGAAGTAAGTTTTTCTATTCCTTCTGTAGGACTTGTATTATTTAGTTGTATTAGGACTTCTATAATAGTTGAATCTTCAGACATTCTTCGTTTTTTCTTCATTTTCTTTAACTTAAGCTCTTGCTCTCCATTCTTTTCTTTTGCCTCACTGATGTTGATATCTTCTTGGGCATCTATATTATTTGTTGGTATCTTGTTGACACTTGATCCATTGTCCTGCATGTATGCTGAAAATAAAGAAACATGCGTAAATTTAATATGGTATCATCATTACAAAATATGTGCTCCAAAAAACTTTAATTGAAAGAAACACTGCAATGTGAAATTTGGCAGCAATGAAGAACTATGTCATTATGGGAATTTTGGTACCCATATGTAAAGGAAGTCTCATTATCTGCTGATATAGACCTGATGCAAAGTAAAGTGTGTCAAAATTATTTGCACATCCTCCTCCACTATGTGATGGAGTGAAAAAAGATATGTGAATTCGGATAATTCTATAACAAATGTTCAAGATATGAGTAAATATTTCATTCAAAATGATCTGCTGCCAGAAATCTTGGTCAAATATCACCAGTTTGCTAACTGTATGTAGTAACTAAGTGATTGTAACCTATCCACCGCTGTCCACTGGATGGAGGCAGTGTGCAAGATAAACATATCAATTGTGACACTAGCTCTCCACACATGTCAGTTGCTTAATTTAAAATCTGTACTCATGGTCGGTCTCGAGCCCCTTGTCAATGTGGTGATGTGCATGGAATTATGTAATTAGGTCATCAAGATTGAAACTTGCTTAGCTAAAATGAATTGCTTGGTTCAGTCCCGGAGCCAATTAATTATGTACCTCTGCAACCATTTCCACTACCGCTAACAACATGGATATGGGATGCATAATATATGAACTAAACTACTGTACTATGTAAATGCTTTTCATTATTGCCAACACAAAGGAACATGCAGGTGTTTATGATTTTCATTGTTAGCTTATGCAAAATAATAATAATAATAATTACCATGATAAAACAATTCGGTGAGATTATTAACATTTTTGCTTGACAGACCACTTCCTGGTAGCATGCCCTTTGAGGTATTTCTATTGCCGACCTTAAAATAGATGACAGCAACTTGATAACCACCACCTTGTAGCTTAGAGACCTGCAATACAACAAAATATTTACAAATATAACTAAAATAATTTTAGTGTTAATTTGAACACAGTGTTCAAGAGATATGGCTTCAATTATAAAAAAAAGAGATTAACTTTATGATTACAGAATATAAGATGGGATAACTATAAGCTTCTGAAACAGACAGCATCCCTCCCTCATACAGCATTGGGTACATCTGCAAAAGTGCAGAAGTACCGAAGTAGCTTAAGATGTACTTTTCTTACCTAGTTTAAGAGACCTACTGATAGTTATATCATTAAAGTATAATTACATAACTAATGGAAATTAAAAAAATATAAAATAACACAAAAATACTTATATAATGCACATTACTTTATTATTAATAACAATAAGTACAGTATTCACCAAAATTGAAAATGTTAATACTAATTAATTATCAAATGGCTTAAAATCTGTTTATTTGTGGGACAATTTAAAACCTCACAGAATGGATATTAATACAATATGATACAATTCTAATTGAAGAAATAACAGAATGGATGAAATACTTACAGATTTTTTCATAGCTTTAAATGATCTGCAAAGGTTTTGATGCTTAGCAGCTCTTCGACCCATTTCCTTATATTTCTCCTCCCGCTCTACATCACCCTTACGCTTTTCATCTATAAAGCTGTGTCCACAGTTGCAGAAATGTCGACGAACACTAATGACATTACTGCAGATGGGACAACACCGCTGGAAAGGTTTCTTCTGGCCTGTAAATAAAGATAATCTGGGCAATCATAAAAAAAGAGTAAAATGTTGAAAATGTAATACAGTGGTACAAAAAACACAGTAGCAGCATAATAAAAGAGCACAAAGCAGTACAGTGCTACAGAAGACTGAGCGGAGAATTATGATTGTATTATTGAGAACCTGTACAGCACCAGATTTTATTAATTACACAAGTAAACCAAATTTAATATGTTTAAATAAGAGAAGAATAATCTGGAATTTTCAATGTAAATCAAAATTGCAATTTGTGAACTGCAAATAATTGAATTGTGACTCAAATACTTATTTGACTAAGTTTTTTGATCTTCCAATAATATTAAATTAATATTCAACTTAACTAACATTTTGTGGTATTAATAAAGTTTGAAATAGATATGCAATTCTAACAGACAAAATTGACAAAACAAAATAAAGATTTTATACTCTATATCTAATGATAATATGAACTTACACCCAAATAAAATTAATAACCTACAAAAATAAAATTTAAAGTATATATTATATACAAATCACAATTATAATGTAACTTACTTGAATTACTGGAAGCCATTGCTGTAATGTTCTCTCAGATAGAATTGTTGTAATGTTGCAATTGATAATGTTGTCAGATATAAATTTTACCTAAAAAAAACAAAAATATATTAATAACAGATATACAATAGCATCAGTTTAGATTAATTATAAAAAACAAAAATGCATATTTTTCATATATATTTTTTCATGCATATTTTTCTACCTTGCATATAAATGCAAGGTAGAATGCATATATGCACCACTAAGATGGTGGTGCATGTATTTTATAACACATTTGAACAATGAAACTCTACAGATGATACAGAAGACACAAGAAAATTGGCACTGTAGGAGACATTGAAAAAAACAGAAATAACATGATGTTTAACAGTGATAAGTTACAGGTGCTGAAGTATGGTAGAAACGAGGAAATTAAATGAAACAAGGAACACAGGACACAATCAGACCTAATCTAAGAAGGAAAAAACATGCAAAAGATCTGAGAATTATGACGTCTGACGACCTTACACTTTGTGAACATAACCGAGCAAATATAGTGGTGGCCAGAAAAATAATGGGATGGTTTATGAGAATGTTAAAATTCAAAGACCCCACCCACAGTAATGCTAATACTATTCAAATAACTGGTGCTGTCCCATCTTGAGTATTGCTCGGTACTGACTCCCCCTTTCTGAACAGGAGAAATCTCTGAATTAGAGGAAATAAAGAGACCATAAACAGCAAACATATAAATGATAAAAAATCTAAATAATTGAGACCGTCTCAAAGCTCTCAAAATGTACTCTCTGGACAGGAGACAAGAATGGTATCAAATAATACATATATGTAAGATACTAGAGGGCCAAGTCCCAAATTTGCACAGCATAATATAACAACATACTGGAGCTAAAGATACAGAAGGAAATTAATAATAGGTGTCATAGGTACAATCAGAGAGCAGAGTCTTAACAGTAGGGGGTTCAAGGGCTGTTTGCTAGGCTAGGCAAGGGTAGACTAGGCTTGTCTAGTGTTGGCTAGGTTATGCTAGGAAGAAGTAGGCTAGGCTGATTTACTCCATTAGTAATTGGCGGTCTGTCTAATTACAAGCTACCACAAGCTACACAAGCTTCACATTGCATCCTGGCAATATGTTAGTAATGAATAAATAAGATATATTTACTCATTATAATGTTGGTACTGAATGTACAACACGAAAAAACATAATTTTAATCTGAAAAAGTATCTTTTTATAAAGAAATTAGACGAAAATAAAGAAATGGTGACACCAAATCAAGTCGACGATCCAAGCATCGGTTAGGTTAGGTTTGGTTTGGTTTGGTTAAGTTAGGTTAGAGTTGGTTAGGTTAGATTTGGTTAGGTTAGATTTGGTTAGGTTAGATTTGGTTAGGTTTGATTAGGTTAGGTTAGGTCAGCCTAACATATCATATTTATTCATTACTAATGTATTGCCAGGAAGCTTTGTGAAGCTTGTGTAGCTTGTGGTAGCTTGTGGTAATTAGACAGACCCGTAATTGAGGGGAAAGAGGGGAAGGGGAAACCTCAATATAAGCCTAATTTGTAGCTTCCTGTTCTCCGACACAATGATTTATTTTACGTCAGGCTTTCAGCACACCTGCATAAAAAACCCTGGTTATTTATTTATTTTTATACGAGAAGGTACAATGGGGGTTAAGAGAGAAAATAGGAATAATGATGATTTTACAATCTTGCCCGAAACGCTATGCGTACTTGTGGCTTTAGGTATTGTATGTACTACCTTTATCTATAAATCAAACAGAATGTTTGTACTGTAACTCTGCATCTATGTGTATATTTTTCCTAAATAAATTATTATTATTATTGTAAAGCCACTAGCACGCATAGCGTTTCGAGCAAAGATCCCGTACCCAGAAGCTGGGTATCTTTTGTTGCCCTGTGACTACTCTTATGACATTCCCTAACTCTTATGACATTCCCTAACAGTATTGTTAAACTAATACCAATGAACAGTAGTTCAATATTGCCGGAATAATGCAACTGATGTGGCCATGTTTTTGTTGTGAAGCCCGGTCGTTCAGTTCGTATACAGCATACGAAGGTTACGAAGGTTAATCTAACCTAAAACCAGTCTTAAAAATGTCTTACCATTGCTAAGAAATCCTAAGATATAAATATTTACAATAATACACTGGTTGTTTTTGTTGATTTAGGGGCGATGACATGAGTAAACTGGTTATGTTGTGTTGATTTAGGGGCAACGAACTGTGGTTATTAGACTATGTTTTGTACATAAGCAAAAAACTATGGTGTAATTCTTTTAATTATAACAATAATAACGACAAAAAGTTAATAATTAATGTACTTGTTAAGCAAAATTCGCAATATCTTAGTTTTCTTTAGGAAAAAAAATAAAAGACATCTGGAAAAAGATCTGCAGACTATGTCTTACATTTTATTCCGTTATTTACACTAAGAGAACAATTAAACGTACACTATCGCCCGTGCCTGGTGCACGGGCACCGGGAGCATCCCAAACACTGCCTTAATCGACTGAGATTAAGGCAGTGTCATTTTCATTCCTTTAGAACAAGGAAATCCCATTCTTAAAGTGTTTAATTTGAGCTGCGCAATAATTTTATGCTGATCTTCAATAAAGAAATTCTGGAGGGCTTGTGCAAGGATTAGGATGAGTTAGCCTAGTTTTTATATCCGTTTCTGGTTACTCAAGGGTGACACTGGCGGGCAACACGAGATTAAATATTTGTATAAATTCCAATTTCGATCCGATCTACTTGGGGATAGTTTACAAATGTTCGCCATGAAATTTACGTTTTCTCTAATAGCCGAAGAGCTTATTTGAGAAAACAGTATGGCATTGAATCAGCGTGGTAAAACAATTGTATTATTGACACGACGAGTATAATCGACGTAGTTTTTATATATGTTGCCGGTCGAACACATCCTTATGTGACGTTTTATACTTATGTTCTTCTAGAACATTCTATTGCGAACACATTGGTACAAAAATGAAATACGTACATCGAAAACTAATGTCAGAACAATGACAAGAGAATACACTTTTAAATATGGCCGCTCGATCGCCGATACACTAATTTCATTTGGGGAAATTTATTTTTTCATACGCCGTTTCGCGACAATTATTTATATCTGATATAAATGTTGCAAAAGAAGTTTAGGATTAAGTAACATATTACACATTAAAAAAAATGAATACATTAATACCAAAACAGTTTGTAAATACAATGATAAATTGTGCCAAACATTACACAATATTATTTACTAAGAAACGTATGACAACTCAAAACGGCATGATTTCAACAGGATTTTTTATAGTTGTCAAAAAACTCTGATTTTAATTATCAAGTATTTGTCACAATGAATTTTATATAATTATGAGGCAGTGGAATGACCAAATTGTTCTGTATTATAAATGCATAATGCTAAATTTCTATATACATAACAGTAAAATAATGACCACCTACATTTAAGGATAAGTAGGAAATAGTAACTGGAAACTTTATTGAACGAAAATTCAATACCAAATTTCTTAGATGTTTTTCTTAATATAAAGATCAACAGTAACGAATCTTATTCATTATGGACAAATTAACAAAAAAAAACATAATTTTCATTGAGGTCCACGTATTAGACATACTTAGTCACTTATATATTAAAAGTATTGTGTTTTTTGAAACATTGGGGTTGTAAACAAACAGAACGGCCTACCCGAAAAGTCGTAACATAAAAAGTTGTACATGTTTGCTAATTTATTATTTGATAAATGATTATTACTAATTTACGACGACTATAAAGGTTTCCCATTAGTTAAAGTACTGTAGTGTGACTAAATGCTACTACAAAACATATATAAATCCTAGGAAAGTCACAATGACCAGCGACATTAAAGCATAAAAGACTAAATAGTAATAGGAAACTGTCGGCGAACGAAAAATTAATTTCCAAATTTATTAGATGTTTTCCTAAATATAAAGATCGATAGGCTGAAATTTTCTGGATTAGGGCCTAATTAAGGCAAAAATATATGTATTTTTACTTGAAGAACATATATCAGAGCATAGTCTGTGGGTTACAGAATAATAAGAGTGTGGTATTTCATTGTATAACAAGAGATAGTCCATGGAAGCGAAAATAGACGTAGTTTAAGACAAAATAACGTCCAAAAACAGCCGTAGAGTCAAACAGCAACTGTTAACGTTCTTTTTAAGAGGACAGGTTGCGTTATTAGCTGTTGACGTCGCGTTATTAGCTGTTGTCCTCGTGTTATTAGCTGTTGACCTCGCGTTATTAGCTGTTGACTTGCGATATTAGCTGTTGACCTCTCCTTATTAGCTGTTGACTTTGCGTTATTAGCTGTTGACCTCGCGTTATTAACGGTGTTCCTCGCGTTATTAGCTGTTCACCTCGCGTTATTAGCGGTGTTCCTCGCGTTATTAGCTGTTGACCTCGCGTTATTAGTTGTTGACTTCGCGTTATAAGCTGTTGTCCTCGCGTTATCTGTTGCCCTCGTGTTATTATTTGTTGACCTCGTGTTATTATCTGTTGACCTCGCATTATTAGCTGTTGACCTCGCGTTATTAGCTGTTGACTTCGCGTTATTAGCTGGTGTCCTCGCGTTATTATCTGTTGTTCTCGTGTTATTATCTGTTGTCCTCGTGTTATTAACTGATGACCACTCGTTTTTAACTGTTGACATCGTGGTGTTAGCTGTTGTCCTCGTGTTATTAGCTGTTGACCTCGCGTTATTACCTGTTGACCTCGCGTTATTAGTTGTTGTCCTCGTGTTATTAGCTGTTGACTTCGCGTTATTAGCTGTTGTCCTCGTGTTATTAGCTGTTGACCTCGCGTTATTAGCTGTTGTCCTCGTGTTATTAGGTGTTGACCTCGCGTTATTAGCGGTTGTCCTCGCGGTATTAGCTGTTGTCCTCGTGGTATTATCTGTTGTCCTCGTGTTATAATCTGTTGTCTTCGTGTAATGATCTGTTGTCCTCGCGGTATTAGCTGTTGACTTCGTGTTATTAGCTGTTGTCCTCGCGTTTTTATCTGTTGACCTCGTGCTATTATCTGTTGACCTCGCATTATTAGCGGTTGACCTCGCGTTATTAGCTGTTAACTTCGCGTTATTAGCTGTTGTCCTCGCGTTATTATCAGTTGTCCTCGTGTTATTATCTGTTGTCCTCGCGTTATTATCTGTTGTCTTTGCGTTATTAGCTGTTGTCCTAGCTTTATTAACTGTTGTCCTCGTGTTATTAGCTGCTGACCTCGCGTTATTAGCTGTTGACTTGCGATATTAGCTGTTGACCTCGCGTTATTACCTGTTGACTTTGCGTTATTAGCTGTTGACCTCGAGTTATTAGCGATGTTCCTCGCGTTATTAGCTGTTGACCTCGCGTTATTAGCTGTTGACTTCGCGTTATAAACTGTTTTCCTCGCGTTATTATCTGTTGTCCTCGTGGTATTATCTGTTGACCTCGTGTTATTATCTGTTGACCTCGCATTATTTGCTGTTGACCTCGCGTTATTAGCTTTTGACATCGCGTTATTAGCTGGTGTCCTCGCGTTATTATCTGTTGTCTTCGTGTTATTATCTGTTGTTCTCGCGTTATTAACTGTTGACCTGGCGTTATCAGCTGTTGACATCGTGGTATTAGCTGTTGTCCTCGTGTTATTAGTTGTTGACCTCGCGTTATTAGCTGTTGACATCGCGTTATTAGCTGTTGTCCTCGTGTTATTAGCTGTTGAAGTCGCGTTATTAGCTGTTGTCCTCGCGGTATTAGCTGTTGTCCTCGCGTTATTATCTGTGGGAACTCGTGTTATTACCTGTTGACCTCGTGTTATTATCTGCTGTCCTCGCGTTATTATCTGTTGACTTCGTGTTATTATCTATTAACCTCGTGTTATTATCTGTTGTCTTCGCGTTATAATTTGTTGTCCTCGCGTTATTATCTGTTGAACTCGTGTTATTATCTGTTGTCCTCGCATTATTATCTCTTGTACTTCCGTTATTAACTGTTGTCCTCGTGTTATTAGCTGTTGACCTCGCGTTACTAGCTGTTGATCTCGCGTTATTATCTGTTGTCCTCGCGTTATTAGCTGTTGTTTTCATATTATTATCTGTTGTCCTCGCGTTATTAACTGTTGTCGTCGTGTTATTAGCTGTTGACCTCGCGTTATTACCCGTTGGCCTTGCGTTATTAACTGTTGTCCTCGTGTTATTATCTTTTGTCCTCACGTTATTAACTGTTGTCCTCGTTCTATTATCTGCTGACCTCGCGTTATTAGCTGTTGACTTCGCGTTATTAGCTGTTGTCCTCGCTTTATTATCTGTAGTCCTCGTGCTATTATCTGTTGACCTCGTGTTATTATCTGTTGACCTCCCGTTATTAGCTGTTGACCTCCCAATATTAGCTGTTGACTTCGCGTTATTAGCTGTTGTCTTTGCGTTATTATCTGTTGTCCCCGTGTTATTATGTGTTGTCTTCGTGGTATTATCTGTTGTTCTTGCGTTATTAACTGTTGACCTCGCGTTATTAGCGTTTGTCCTCAAGGTATTATCTGTTGTCCTCGGGTTATTATCTGTTGTCTTCGCGTTATGATCTGTTGTCCTCGCGTTATTATCTGTTGAACTCGTGTTATCATCTGTTGTCCTCGCGTTATTATCTTTTGTCCTCGTTGTATTACCTGTTGACCTCGCGTTATTAGCTGTTGACTTGCGATATTAGCTGTTGACCTCGCGGTATTTGCTGTTGATTTTGCGTTATTAGCTGTTGACCTCGCGTTATTAGCGGTGTTCCTAGCGTTATTAGCTGTTGACCTCGCGTTATTAGCGGTGTTCCTCGCGTTATTAGCTGTTGACCTCGCGTTATTAGCTTTTGACTTCGCGTTATAAGCTGTTGTCCTCGCCTTATTATCTGTTGTCCTCGTGTTATTATCTGTTGACCTCGCATTATTAGCTGTTGACCTCGCTTTATTAGCTCTTGACTTCGCGTTTTTAGCTGGTGTCCTCGCGTTATTATCTGTTGTCCTCGTGGTATTAGCTGTTGTCCTCGTGTAATTAGCTGTTGACCTCGCGTTATTAGCTGTTGACCTCGCGTTATTAGTTGTTGTCCTCGCGTTATTAGCTGTTGACCTCGCGTTATTAGCTGTAGTCCTCGTTGTATTAGCTGTTGACCTCGCGTTATTAGCTGTTGTCCTCGTGTTATTAGCTGTTGACCTCGCGTTATTAGCTGTTGTCCTCGCGGTTTTAGCTGTTGTCCTCGTGGTATTATCTGTTGTCCTCGTGTTATTATCTGTTGTCTTCGCGTTATGATCTGTTGTCCTCGCGTTATTATCTGTTGAACTCGTGTTATTATCTGTTGTCCTGGCGTTATTATCTGTTATCCTCGTTGTATTACCTGTTGACCTCGTGTTATTATCTGTTGTCCTCGCGTTATTATCTGTTGACTTCGTGTTATAATCTGTTGACATCGTGTTGATATCTGTTGTCCTCAGGTTATTATCTGTTAAACTCGTGTTATTATCTGTTGTCCTCGCACTATTATCCGTTGTCCTTGCGTTTTAACTGTTGTCCTCGTGTTATTAGCTGTTGACCTCGTGTTATTAGCTGTTGATCTTGCATTATTATCTGTTGTCCTCGCGTTATTAACGGTTGTCCTCGTCTTATAAGCTTTTGATCTCGTGTTATTAGCTGTTGACTTCGCGTTTTTAGCTGTTGTCCTCGCGTTATTATCTGTTGTCCTCGTGTTATTGTCTGCTAACCTCGTGTTATTATCTGTTGACCTCGCGTTATTAGCTGTAGACCTCGCGTTATTAGCTGTTGACTTCGCGTTATTAGCTGTTGTCCTCGCGTTATTATCTGTTGTCCCCGTGTTATTATCTGTTGACCTCGTGGTATTGTCTGTTGTCCTCGCGTTATTACCTGTTGTCCTCGTGTTATTAGCTGTTGTCCTCGCGTTATTAACTATTGTCCTCGTGTTATTACATGTTGACCTCGCGTTATTAGCTGCTGACTTCACGTTATTAGCTGTTGTCCTAGCTTTATTATCTGTTGTCCTCGTGTTATTATCTGTTGTCCTCGCGTTATTAACTGCTTTCCTCGTTTTATTAGTTGTTGACCTCGCGTTATTAGCTGTTGACCTCGCGTTATTAGCTGTTGTCCTCGCGTTATTAGCTGTTGACCTCGCGTTATTAGCTGATGATTTCGCGGTATAAGCTGTTGTCCTTGCGTTATTATCTGTTGTTCTCGTGTTATTTTCTGTTGACCACGTGTTATTATCTGTTGACCTCGCGTTATTAGCTGTTGTCCTCGTGTTATTAGCTGTTGATCTCGCGTTATTAGCGGTTGACCTTGCGTTATCAGCTGTTGTCCTCGCGGTATAAGCTGTTGTCCTCGTGGTATTATCAGTTGCCCTCGTGTTATTATCTGTTGTCCTCGCGTTATCATCTGTTGTCTTTGCGTTATTAGCTGTTGTCCTAGCGTTATTAACTGTTGTCCTCGTGTTATTAGCTGCTGACCTCGCGTTATTAGCTGTTGACCTTGCGTTATTAGCTGTTGTCCTTTTCTTATTATATGTTGTCCTCGCGGTATTAACTGTTGACCTCGCGTTATTTGCAGTTGACTTCGCGTTATTAGCTCTTGTCCTCGTGTTATTGGCTATTGACCTCTCGTTATTAGCTGTTGTCCTCGTGTTATTACCTGTTGACCTCGCGTTATTAGCGGTTGACCTTGCGTTATTAGCTGTTGTCCTCTTGTTATTACCTGTTGACCTCGTGTTATTATCTGCTGTCCTCGCGTTTTTATCTGTTGACTTCGTGTTATTATCTATTGACCTCGTGTTATTATATGTTGTCTTCGCGTTATAATCTGTTGTCCTCGCGTTATTATCTGTTGAACTCGTGTTAATATCTGTTGTCCTCGCATTATTATCTTTTGTCCTTCCGTTATTAACGGTTGTCCTCGTGTTATTATCTGTTGTCCTCGTGTTATTATCTGTTGTCTTCGCGTTATTATCAGTTGTACTTGCGTTATTAACTGTTGTCCTCGTTTTATTAGCGGTTGACCTCGCGTTACTAGCTGTTGACCTTGCGTTATTAGCTGTTGACCTCCCAATATTAGCTGTGGACTTCGAGTGTTTAGCTGTTGTCCTCGCGTTATTATCTGTTGTCTTCGTGGTATTATCTGTTGTCCTTGCGTTATTAACTGTTGACCTCGCTTAATTAGCTGTTGACCACGCAGTATTAGCTGTTGTCCTCGTGTTATTATCTATTGTCCTCGTGTTATTTTCTGTTGTCTTCGCGTTATGATCTGTTGTCCTCGCGTTATTATCTGTTGAACTCGTGTTATTTTCTGTTGTCCTCGCGTTATTATCTTTTGTCCTTGTAGTATTACCTGTTGACCTCGTGTTATTATATGTTGTCCTCGCGTTATTATCTGTTGACTTCGTGTTATAATCTGTTGACATCGTGTTGTTATCTGTTGTCCTTGCGTTATTATCTGTTGTCCTCGCGTTATTAACAGTTGTCCTCGTTTTACTAGCTGTTGACCTCGCGTTATTAGCGGTTGACCTTGCGTTATTAGCTGTTGTCCTCGCGGTATTAGCTGTTGTCCTCGTGGTATTATCTGTTGTCATCGTGTTATTATCTGTTGTCTTCGCGTTATGATCTGTTGTCCTCGCCTTATTATCTGTTGAACTCGTGTTATTTTCTGTTGTCCTCGCGTTATTATCTGTTATCCTCGTTGTATTACCTGTTGACCTCGTGTTATTATCTGTTGTCCTCGCGTTATTATCTGTTGACTTCGTGTTATAATCTGTTGACATCGTGTTTTTATCTGTTGTCCTCACGTTATTATCTGTTGAACTCGTGTTATTATCTGTTGTCCTCGCATTATTATCCGTTGTCCTTGCGTTTTAACTGTTGTCCTCGTGTTATTAGCTGTTGACCTCGTGTTATTAGCTGTTGATCTTGCATTATTATCTGTTGTCCTCGCGTTATTACCTGTTGTCCTCGTGTTATAAGGTTTTGATCTCGTGTTATTAGCTGTTGTCCTCGCGTTATTATCTGTTGTCCTCGTGTTATTATCTGTTAACCTCGTGTTATTATTTGTTGACCTCGCGTTATTACCTTTGACCTCGCGTTATTAGCTGTTGTCCCCGCGTTATTATCTGTTGTCCCCGTGTTATTATCTGTTGGCCTCGTGGTATTATCTGTTGTCATCGCGTTATTAACTGTTGTCCTCGTGTTATTAGCTGTTGTCCTCGCGTTATTAACTGTTGTCCTCGTGTTATTAGCTGTTGTCCTCGCGTTAATAACTTTTGTCCGTCCTCGCGTTATTAACTTTTGTCCTCGTGTTATTACCTGTTGACTTCGCGTTATTAGCTGTTGACTTCGCGTTATTAGCTGTTGTCCTACCTTTATTATCTGTTGTCCTCGTGTTATTATCTGTTGTCCTCGCGTTATTAACTGCTTTCCTCTTTTTATTAGCTGTTGACCTCGCGTTATTAGCTGTTGACCTCGCGTTATTAGCTGTTGTCCTCGCGTTATTAGCTGTTGACCTCGCGTTATTAGCTGATGATTTCGCGGTATAAGCTGTTGTCCTCGCGTTATTATCTGTTGTCCTCGTGTTATTTTCTGTTGACCACGTGTTATTATCTGTTGACCTCGTATTGTTAGCTGTTCACCTCGCGTTATTAGCTGTTGACTTCGCGTTATTTGCTGTTGTCCTCGTGTTATTATCTGTTGTCCTTGTGATATTATCTGTTGTCCTCGCGTTATAAACTGTTGACCTCACGTTATTAGCAGTTGACATCGTGGTATTAGCTATTGTCCTCGTGTTATTAGCTGTGGTCCTCGCGATATTTGCTGTTGACCTCGCGTTTTTAGCTGTTGTCTCCGCGTTATTAGCTGTTGACCTCCCGTTATTTGCTGTTGACCTTGCGTTATTAGCTGTTGTACTCGCGTTATTAGCTGTTGCCCACGCGTTATTAGCTGTTGTCCTCGCTTTATTAGCTGTTGTCCTCGCGTTATTAACTATTGTCCTCGTTTTATTATCTGTTGTCCTCGCGTTATTATCTGTTGTCCTCGTGTTATTACCAGTTGTCTTCGCGTTATTATCTGTTGTCCTCGCGTTATTATCTGTTGTCCTCGCGTTATTATCTGTTGAACTCGTGTTATTATCTGTTTTCCTCGCATTATTATCTCTTGTCCTTGCGTTATTAACTGTTGTCCTTGTGTTAGTATCTGTTGTCCTCCCGTTATTATCTGTTGTATTTGCTTTATTAACTGTTGTCCTCGTGTTATTAGCTGTTGACCTCGCGTTACTAGCTGTTGCTCTCGCGTTATTATCTCTTGTCCTCGCGTTATTAGCTGTTGTCCCCGCGTCATTAACTGTTAGCCTCGCGTTATTACCTGTTGACCTCGTGTTACTATCTGTTGTCCTTGCGTTATTAACTGTTGTCCTCGTGTTTTTAGCTGTTGACCTCGCGTTATTAGCTGTTGACCTCGGGTTATTATCTGTTCTCCTCGCGTTAATAACTGTTGTCCTCGTGTTATTAGCTGTTGACCTCGCGTTATTAGATGTTGTCCTCGTGTTATTATCTGTTGTCCTCGTGTTATAATCTGTTGACATCGTGTTGTTATCTGTTGTCCTCGCGTTATTATCTGTTGTCCTCGCGTTATTAACTGATGACCACGCGTTATTAACTGTTGACATCGTGGTATTAGCTGTTGTCCTCGGGTTATTAGCTGTTGACCACGCGTTATTAGCTGTTGACTTCGCATATTTATCGGTGTTCCTCGTGTTATTATCTGTTGACCTCGCATTCTTAGCTGTTTACCTCGCGTTATTAGCTGTTGACTTCGCGTTATTAGCTGGTGTCCTCGCGTTATTATCTGTTGTCCTCGTGTTATTACCTGTTGTCCTCGCGTTATTAACTGATGACCACGCGTTATTAACTGTTGACATCGTGGTATTAACTGTTGTCCTCGTGTTATTAGCAGTTTACCTCGCGTTATTAGCTGTTGACTTCGCGGTATTAGTTGTTGTCCTCGCGTTATTAGCTTTTGACCTCGTGTTATTAGCTGTTGTCTTCGTGTTATTAGCTGTTGACCTCGCGTTATTAGCTGTTGTCCTCGTGTTATTAGCTGTTGACCTCGCGTTATTAGCAGTTGACCTTGCGTTATTAGCTGTTGTCCTCGCGGTATAAGCTGATGTCCTCGTGGTATTATCAGTTGTCCTCGTGTTATTATCTGTTGTCCTCGCGTTATCATCTGTTGTCTTTGCGTTATTAGCTGTTGTCCTAGCGTTATTAACTGGTGTCGTCGTGTTATTAGCTGCTGACCTCGCGTTATTAGCTGTTGACCTTGCGTTATTAGCTGTTGTCCTCTTGTTATTATCTGTTGTCCTCGCGTTAATAACTGTTGACCTCGCGTTATTTGCAGTTGACCTCGCGTTATTAGCTGTGGTCCTCGTGTTATTGGCTATTGACCTCTCGTTATTAGCTGTTGTCCTCGTGTTATTAGCTGTAGACCTCGCGTTATTAGCGGTTGACCTTGCGTTATTAGCTGTTGTCCTCTTGTTATTACCTGTTGACCTCATGTTATTATCTGCTGTCCTCGCGTTTTTATCTGTTGACTTCGTGTTATTATCTATTGACCTCGTGTTATTATCTGTTGTCTTCGCGTTATAATCTGTTGTCCTCGCGTTATAATCTGTTGAACTCGTGTTAATATCTGTTGTCCTCGCATTATTATCTCTTGTCCTTCCGTTATTAACGGTTGTCCTCGTGTTATTATCTGCTGTCTTCGCGTTATTATCTGTTGTACTTGCGTTATTAACTGTTGTCCTCGTGTTATTAGCTGTTGACCTCGCGTTACTAGCTGTTGACCTCGCGTTATTAGCTGTTCACCTCCCAATATTAGCAGTGGACTTCGCGTTATTAGCTGTGATCCTCGCGTTATTATCTGTTGTCTTCGTGGTATTATCTGTTGTCCTTGCGTTTTTAACTGTTGACCTCGCTTAATTAGCTGTTGACCTCGCGGTATTAGCTGTTGTCCTCGTAATATTATCTGTTGTCCTCGTGTTATTATTTGTTGTCTTCGCGTTATGATCTGTTGTCCTCGCGTTATTATCTGTTGTCCTCGCGTTATGATCTGTTGTCCTCGCGTTATTATCTGTTGTCCTCGTGTTATTATCTGTTGTCCTCGCGTTATTACTGTTGTCCTCGTTTTACTAGCTGTTGACCTCGCGTTATTAGCTGTTGACTTGCGATATTAGCTGTTGACCTCGCGTTATTATCTCTTGCCTTTGCGTTATTAACTGTTAACCTCGCGTTATTAGCGGTGTTCCTCGCGTTATTAGCTGTTGACATCGCGTTATTAACGGTGTTCCTCGCGTTATTAGCTGTTGACTTCCTGTTATAAGCTGTTATCCTCGCGTTATTATCTTTTGTCATCGTGTTATTATCTGTTGACCTCGTGTTATTTTCTGTTGACCTCGCATTATTAGCTGTTGACCTCGCGTTATTAGCTGTTGACTTCGCGTTATTAGCTAGTGTCCTCGCGTTATTAGCTGTTGTCCTCGTGTTATTAGCTGTTGACCTCATGTTATTAGCGGTTGACCTTGCGTTATTAGCTGTTGTCCTCGCGGTATTAGCTGTTGTCCTCGTGGTATTATCTGTTGTCCTCTTGTTATTATCTGTTGTCTTCGCGTTATGATCTGTTGTCCTCGCGTTATCATCTGTTGAACTCGTGGTATTATCTGTTGTCCTCGCGTTATTATCTGTTGACTTCGTGTTATAATCTGTTGACATCGTGTTGTTATCTGTTGTCCTCGCGTTATTATCTGTTGAACTCGTGTTATTAGCTGTTGACCTCGCGGTATTAGCTGTTGATCTCGCGTTATTATCCGTTGTCCTCGCGTTATTACCTGTTGTCCTCGTGTTATAAGCTTTTGATCTCGCGTTATTAGCTGTTGACTTCGCAGTTTTAGCTGTTGTTCTCGCGTTATTATCTGTTGTCCCTGTGTTATTATCTGCTGTCCTCGTGGTATTATCTGTTGTCCTCGCGTTATTAACTGTTGATCTCGCATTATCAGCTGTTGATCTCGTGGTACTATCTGTTGTCCTCGCGTTATTAACTGTTGTCCTCGTGTTATTAGCTGTTGTCCTCGCGTTATTAACTATTGTCCTCGTGTTATTACCTTTTGACCTCGCGTTATTAGCTTTTGATTTTACGTGATTAGCTGTTGTCCTCGCGTTATTATCTGTTGTCCCCGTGTTATTATCTGTTGTCTTCGTGGTATTATCTGTTGTCCTCGCGTTATTAACTGTTGATCTCGCATTATTAGCTGTTGATCTCGTCGTATTATCTGTTGTCCTCGCGTTATTAACTGTTGTCCTCGTATTATTAGCTGTTGTCCTCGCGTTATTAACTATTGTCCTCGTGTTATTACCTGTTGACCTCGCGTTATTAGCTGTTGACTTCGCGTTATTAGCTGTTGTCCCCACTTTGTTATCAGTTGTCCTCGTGTTATTATCAGTTGTCCTCTCGTTATTAACTGTTTTCTTCTTTTTATTAGCTGTTGACCTCGCGTTATTAGCTGTTGAGTTTGCGTTATTAGCTGTTGACCTCGCGTTATTATCTGTTGTCCTCGCGTTATTAGCTGTTGGCCACGCGTTATTAGCTGTTGTCCTCGTGTTATTAGCTGTTGACCTCGAGTTATTACCGGTTGACCTTGCGTTATTAGCAGTTGTCCTCGCTTTATAAGCTGTTGTCCTCGCGTTATTACTATTGTCCTCGTGTTATTAGCTGTTGACCTCGCGTTATTTGTTATTGACTTCGCGTTATTATCTGTTGACCTCGTGTTATTATCTGTTGTCCTCTTGTTATTAACTGTTGTCTTCGCGTTATGATCTGTTGTCCTCGCGTTATCATCTGTTGAACTCGTGGTATTATCTGTTGTCCTCGCATTATTATCTGTTGACTTCGTGTTATAATCTGTTGACATCGTGTTGTTATCTGTTGTCCTCGCGTTATTATCTGTTGAACTCGTGTTATTAGCTGTTGACCTCGCGGTATTAGCTGTTGATCTCGCGTTATTATCTGTTGTCCTCGCGTTATTACCTGTTGTTCTCGTGTTATAAGCTTTTGATCTCGCGTTAGTAGCTGTTGACTTCGCGGTTTTAGCTGTTGTTCTCGCGTTATTATCTGTTGTCCCTGTGTTATTATCTGTTGTCCTCGTGGTATTATCTGTTGTCCTCGCGTTATTAACTGTTGATCTCGCATTATTAGCTGTTGATCTCGTGGTACTATCTGTTGTCCTCGCGTTATTAACTGTTGTCCTCGTGTTATTACCTGTTGTCCTCGCGTTATTAACTATTGTCCTCGTGTTATTACCTTTTGACCTCACGTTATTAGCTTTTGATTTTACGTGATTAGCTGTTGTCCTCGCGTTATTATCTGTTGTCCCCGTGTTATTATCTTTTGTCTTCGTGGTATTATCTGTTGTCCTCGCGTTATTAACTGTTGATCTCGCATTATTAGCTGTTGATCTCGTGGTACTATCTGTTGTCCTCGCGTTATTAACTGTTGTCCTCGTGTTATTAGCTGTTGTCCTCGCGTTATTAACTATTGTCCTCGTGTTATTACCTTTTGACCTCGCGTTATTAGATTTTGATTTTACGTTATTAGCTGTTGTCCCCACTTTATTATCAGTAGTCCTCGTGTTATTATCTGTTGTCCTCTCGTTATTAACTGTTTTCATCATTTTATTAGCTGTTGACCTCGCGTTATTAGCTGTTGAGTTTGCGTTATTACCTGTTGACCTCGCGTTATTAGCTGTTGACTTCGCGTTTTAAGCTGTGGTCCTCGCGTTATTATCTGTTGTCCTCGTGTTATTTACTGTTGACCACGTGTTATTATCTGTTGACCTCGCATTATTAGCTGTTGACCTCGGGTTATTATCAGTTGTCCTCTCGTTATTAACTGCTTTCTTCTTTTTATTAGCTGTTGACCTCGCGTTATTAGCTGTTGAGTTTGCGTTATTAGCTGTTGACCTCGCGTTATTAGCTGTTCTCCTCGCGTTATTAGCTGTTGGCCACGCGTTATTAGCTGTTGTCCTCGTGTTATTAGCTGTTGACCTCGAGTTATTACCGGTTGACCTTGCGTTATTAGCTGTTGTCCTCGCTTTATAAGCTGTTGTCCTCGCGTTATTACTATTGTCCTCGTGTTATTAGCTGTTGACCTCGCGTTATTTGTTATTGACTTCGCGTTATTATCTGTTGACCTCGTGTTATTATCTGTTGTCCTCGCGTTATTATCTGTTGTCCACGTGTTATTACCTGTTTTCTTCGCGTTATTATCTGTTGTCCTCGCGTTATTATCTGTTGAACTCGTGTTATTATCTGTTGACCTCGTGTTATTATCTGTTGACCTCGCGTTATTAGCGGTTGACCTCGCGTTATTAGCTATTGACTTCGCGTTATTAGCTCTTGTCTTCGCGTTATTATCTGTTGTCCCCGTGTTATTATCTGTTGTCCTCGTGGTATTATCTGTTGTCTTCGCGTTATTAACTGTTGACCTCGCGTTATTAGCTGTTTACTTCGTGTTACTATCTGTTGTCCTTGCGTTATTAACTGTTGTCCTCGTGTTATTAGCTATTGACCTCGCGTTATTAGCTGTTGACCTCGGGTTATTATCTGTTGTCCTCGCGTTATTAACTGTTGTCCTCGTGTTATTAGCTGTTGACCTCGCGCTATTATTTGTTGTCCTCGCGTTATTATCTGTTGTCCTCGTGTTATTATCTGCTGACTTCGTGTTATTATCTATTGTCTTCGCATTATTAGCTGTTGTCCTCGCGTTATTAACTGTTGTCCTCGTGTTATTAGCTGTTTATCTCGCGTTATTAGCTGTTGGCCTTGCGTTATTAACTGTTGTCCTCGTGTTAGTATCTGTTGTCCACGCGTTATTAACTGTTGTCCTCGTATTATTAGCTATGGAACTCGCGTTATTAGCTGTTGACTTCGCGTTATTAGCTGTTGTCCTCGCGTTATTATCTTTTGTTCTCGTTTTATTATTTGTTGACCTCCTGTTTTTATCTGTTGACCTCGCGCTATCAGCTGTTGACCTCCCGATATTAGCTGTTGACTTCGCGTTATTAGCTGCTTGTCCTCGCGTTATTATCTGTTGTCCCTGTGTTATTATCTGTTGTCTTCGTGGTATTATCTGTTGTCCTCGCTATATTACCCGTTGAACTCGCGTTATTAGCAGTTGACCTCGTGGTATTAGCTGTTGTCCTCTTCTTATTATCTGTTGTCCTCGTGTTATTATCTATTGACCTCGTGGTATTACCTGTTGTCCTCGCGTTATAATCTGTTGTCCTCGTGTTATTAGCTGTTGATCTCGCGTTATTATCTGTTGTCCTCGCGTTATTACCTGTTGTCCTCGTGTTATAAGCTTTTGATCTCGCGTTATTAGCTGTTGACTTCGCGGTTTTAGCTGTTGTTCTCGCGTTATTATCTGTTGTCCCTGTGTTATTATCTTTTGTCTTCGTGGTATTATCTGTTGTCCTCGCGTTATTAACTGTTGATCTCGCATTATTAGCTGTTGATCTCGTGGTACTATCTGTTGTCCTCGCGTTATTAACTGTTGTCCTCGTGTTATTAGCTGTTGTCCTCGCGTTATTAACTATTGTCCTCGTGTTATTACCTTTTGACCTCGCGTTATTAGATTTTGATTTTACGTGATTAGCTGTTGTCCTCGCGTTATTATCTGTTGTCTCGTGTTATTATCAGTTGTCCTCGTGTTATTATCTGTTGTCCTCTCGTTATTAACTGTTTTCTTCGTTTTATTAGCTGTTGACCTCGCGTTATTAGCTGTTGAGTTTGCGTTATTAGCTGTTGACCTCGCGTTATTAGCTGTTGTCCTCGCGTTATTAGCTGTTGACTTCGCGTTATTAGCTGTTGTCCCCACTTTATTATCAGTAGTCCTCGTGTTATTATCTGTTGTCCTCTCGTTATTAACTGTTTTCATCGTTTTATTAGCTGTTGACCTCGCGTTATTAGCTGTTCAGTTTGCGTTATTACCTGTTGACCTCGCGTTATTAGCTGTTGACTTCGCGTTTTAAGCTGTTGTCCTCGCGTTATTGTCTGTTGTCCTCGTGTTATTTTCTGTTGACCACGTGTTATTATCTGTTGACCTCGCATTATTAGCTGTTGACCTCGGGTTATTATCTGTTGTCCTCGCGTTATTGACTGTTGTCCTCGTGTTATTAGCTGTTAACCTCGCGTTATTAGCTGTTGTCCTCGCGTTATTATCAGTTGTCCTCGTGTTATAATCTGTTGACATCGTGTTGTTATCTGTTTTACTCGCGTTATTATATGTTGTCCTCGCGTTATTAAGTGTTGTCCTCGTTTTATTAGCTGTTGACCTCGCGTTATTAGCAGTTGACTTGCGATATTAGCTGTTGACCTCGCGTTATTAGCTGTTGACTTTGCGTTATTAGCTGTTGACCTCGCGTTATTAGAGGTGTTCCTCGCGTTATTAGCTGTTGACCTCGCGTTATTAGCGGTGTTCCTCGCGTTATTAGCTGTTGACCTCGCGTTATTAGCTGTTGACTTCGCGTTATTAGCTGGTGTCCTCGCGTTATTATCTGTTGCCCTTGTGTTATTATCTGTTGTTCTCGCGTTATTAACTGATGACCACGCGTTATTAGCTGTTGACATCGTGGAATTAGCTGTTGTCCTCGTGTTATTAGCTGTTAACCTCGCGTTATCAGCTGTTGTCCTCGCGTTATTAGTTGTTGTCCTCGCGTTATTAGCTGTTGTCCTCGTGGTATTATCTGTTGTCCTCTTGTTATTATCTGTTGTCTTCGCGTTATGATCTGTTGTCCTCGCGTTATCATCTGTTGAACTCGTGGTATTATCTGTTGTCCTCGCGTTATTATCTGTTGACTTCGTGTTATAATCTGTTGACATCGTGTTGTTATCTGTTGTCCTCGCGTAATTATCTGTTGAACTCGTGTTATTAGCTGTTGACCTCGCGGTATTAGCTGTTGATCTCGCGTTATTATCCGTTGTCCTCGCGTTATTACCTGTTGTCCTCGTGTTATAAGCTTTTGATCTCGCGTTATTAGCTGTTGACTTCGCAGTTTTAGCTGTTGTTCTCGCGTTATTATCTGTTGTCCCTGTGTTATTATCTGCTGTCCTCGTGGTATTATCTGTTGTCCTCGCGTTATTAACTGTTGATCTCGCATTATTAGCTGTTGATCTCGTGGTACTATCTGTTGTCCTCGCGTTATTAACTGTTGTCCTCGTGTTATTAGCTGTTGTCCTCGCGTTATTAACTATTGTCCTCGTGTTATTACCTTTTGACCTCGCGTTATTAGCTTTTGATTTTACGTGATTAGCTGTTGTCCTCGCGTTATTATCTGTTGTCCCCGTGTTATTATCTGTTGTCCTCGTGTTATTATCTGTTGTCCTCTCGTTATTAACTGTTTTCTTCGTTTTATTAGCTGTTGACCTCGCGTTATTAGCTGTTGAGTTTGCGTTATTAGCTGTTGACCTCGCGTTATTAGCTGTTGTCCTCGCGTTATTAGCTGTTGACTTCGCGTTATTAGCTGTTGTCCCCACTTTATTATCAGTAGTCCTCGTGTTATTATCTGTTGTCTTTCTCGTTATTAACTGTTTTCATCGTTTTATTAGCTGTTGACCTCGCGTTATTAGCTGTTCAGTTTGCGTTATTACCTGTTGACCTCGCGTTATTAGCTGTTGACTTTGCGTTTTAAGCTGTTGTCCTCGCGTTATTGTCTGTTGTCCTCGTGTTATTTTCTGTTGACCACGTGTTATTATCTGTTGACCTCGCATTATTAGCTGTTGACCTCGGGTTATTATCTGTTGTCCTCACGTTATTGACTGTTGTCCTCGTGTTATTAGCTGTTAACCTCGCGTTATTAGCTGTTGTCCTCGCGTTATTATCAGTTGTCCTCGTGTTATAATCTGTTGACATCGTGTTGTTATCTGTTTTACTCGCGTTATTATATGTTGTCCTCGCGTTATTAAGTGTTGTCCTCGTTTTATTAGCTGTTGACCTCGCGTTATTAGCTGTTGACTTGCGATATTAGCTGTTGACCTCGCGTTATTAGCTGTTGACTTTGCGTTATTAGCTGTTGACCTCGCGTTATTAGAGGTGTTCCTCGCGTTATTAGCTGTTGACCTCGCGTTATTAGCGGTGTTCCTCGCGTTATTAGCTGTTGACCTCGCGTTATTAGCTGTTGACTTCGCGTTATTAGCTGGTGTCCTCGCGTTATTATCTGTTGCCCTTGTGTTATTATCTGTTGTTCTCGCGTTATTAACTGATGACCACGCGTTATTAGCTGTTGACATCGTGGAATTAGCTGTTGTCCTCGTGTTATTAGCTGTTAACCTCGCGTTATCAGCTGTTGTCCTCGCGTTATTAGTTGTTGCCCTCTTGTTATTAGCTGTTGTCCTCGTGGTATTATCTGTTGTCCTCTTGTTATTATCTGTTGTCTTCGCGTTATGATCTGTTGTCCTCGCGTTATCATCTGTTGAACTCGTGGTATTATCTGTTGTCCTCGCGTTATTATCTGTTGACTTCGTGTTATAATCTGTTGACATCGTGTTGTTATCTGTTGTCCTCGCGTAATTATCTGTTGAACTCGTGTTATTAGCTGTTGACCTCGCGGTATTAGCTGTTGATCTCGCGTTATTATCCGTTGTCCTCGCGTTATTACCTGTTGTCCTCGTGTTATAAGCTTTTGATCTCGCGTTATTAGCTGTTGACTTCGCAGTTTTAGCTGTTGTTCTCGCGTTATTATCTGTTGTCCCTGTGTTATTATCTGCTGTCCTCGTGGTATTATCTGTTGTCCTCGCGTTATTAACTGTTGATCTCGCATTATTAGCTGTTGATCTCGTGGTACTATCTGTTGTCCTCGCGTTATTAACTGTTGTCCTCGTGTTATTAGCTGTTGTCCTCGCGTTATTAACTATTGTCCTCGTGTTATTACCTTTTGACCTCGCGTTATTAGCTTTTGATTTTACGTGATTAGCTGTTGTCCTCGCGTTATTATCTGTTGTCCCCGTGTTATTATCTGTTGTCTTCGTGGTATTATCTGATGTCCTCGCGTTATTAACTGTTGATCTCGCATTATTAGCTGTTGATCTCGTGGTATTATCTGTTGTCCTCGCGTTTCTAACTGTTGTCCTCGTGTTATTAGCTGTTGTCCTCGCGTTATTAACTATTGTCCTCGTGTTATTACCTGTTGACCTCGCGTTATTAGCTGTTGACTTCGCGTTATTAGCTGTTGTCCCCACTTTGTTATCAGTTGTCCTCGTGTTATTATCAGTTGCCCACTCGTTATTAACTGTTTTCTTCTTTTTATTAGCTGTTGACCTCGCGTTATTAGCTGTTGAGTTTGCGTTATTAGCTGTTGACCTCGCGTTATTAGCTGTTGTCCTCGCGTTATTAGCTGTTGGCCACGCGTTATTAGCTGTTGTCCTCGTGTTATTAGCTGTTGACCTCGAGTTATTACCGGTTGACCTTGCGTTATTAGCTGTTGTCCTCGCTTTTTAAGCTGTTGTCCTCGCGTTATTACTATTGTCCTCGTGTTATTAGCTGTTGACCTCGCGTTATTTGTTATTGACTTCGCGTTATTATCTGTTGACCTCGTGTTATTATCTGTTGTCCTCGCGTTATTATCTGTTGTCCACGTGTTATTACCTGTTTTCTTCGCGTTATTATCTGTTGTCCTCGCGTTTTTATCTGTTGAACTCGTGTTATTATCTGTTGACCTCGTGTTATTATCTGTTGACCTCGCGTTATTAGCGGTTGACCTCGCGTTATTAGCTATTGACTTCGCGTTATTAGCTGTTGTCTTCGCGTTATTATCTGTTGTCCCCGTGTTATTATCTGTTGTCCTCGTGGTATTATCTGTTTTCTTCGCGTTAATAACTGTTGACCTCGCGTTATTAGCTGTTGACTTCGTGTTACTATCTGTTGTTCTTGCGTTATTAACTGTTGTCCTCGTGTTATTAGCTATTGACCTCGCGTTATTAGCTGTTGACCTCGGGTTATTATCTGTTGTCCTCGCGTTATTAACTGTTGTCCTCGTGTTATTAGCTGTTGACCTCGCGTTTTATTTGTTGTCCTCGCGTTATTATCTGTTGTCCTCGTGTTATTATCTGCTGACTTCGTGTTATTATCTATTGTCTTCGCATTATTAGCTGTTGTCCTCGCGTTATTAACTGTTGTCCTCGTGTTATTAGCTGTTTACCTCGCGTTATTAGCTGTTGGCCTTGCGTTATTAACTGTTCTCCTCGTGTTAGTATCTGTTGTCCACGCGTTATTAACTGTTGTCCTCGTATTATTAGCTATTGAATTCGCGTTATTAGCTGTTTTTTCGCGTTATTAGCTGTTGTCCTCGCGTTATTATCTTTTGTTCTCGTTTTATTATTTGTTGACCTCCTGTTTTTATCTGTTGACCTCGCATTATCAGCTGCTGACCTCCCGATATTAGCTGTTGACTTCGCGTTATTAGCTGCTTGTCCTCGCGTTATTATCTGTTGTCCCTGTGTTATTATCTGTTGTCTTCGTGGTATTATCTGTTGTCCTCGCTATATTACCCGTTGAACTCGCGTAATTAGCAGTTGACCTCGTGGTATTAGGTGTTGTCCTCTTGTTATTATCTGTTGTCCTCGTGTTATTATCTATTGACCTCGTGGTATTACCTGTTGTCCTCGCGTTATAATCTGTTGTCCTCGTGTTATTATCTGTTGACCTCGTGTTATTATCTGTTGACCTCGTGTTATTATCTGTTGACCTCGTGTTATTATCTGTTGTCTTCGTGTTATTATCTGTTATCCTCGTTGTTCTACCTGTTGACCTCGTGTTATTATCTGTTGTCCTCGCGTTATTATCTGTTGACTTCGTGTTATAATCTGTTGACATCGTGTTGTTATCTGTTGTCCTCGCGTTATAATCTGTTGAACTCGTGTTATAAGCTTTTGATCTCGCATTATTAGCTGTTGACTTCGCGGTTTTAGCTGTTGTCCTCGCGTTATTATCTGTTGTCCTCGTAATATTATCTGTTAACCTCGCGTTATTAGTTGTTGACCTCGCGTTATTAGCTGTTTACTTCGCGTTATTAGCTGTTGTCCCCGTGTTATTATCTGTTGTCCTCGTGGTATTATCTGTTGTCCTCGCGTTGTTAACTGTTGATTTCGCATTATTAGCTGTTGATCTCGTGGTATTATCTGTTGTCCTCGCGCTATTCCCATATGTCCTCATGTTATTAGCTGGTGTCCTCGCGTTGTTAACTATTGTCCTCGTGTTATTACCTGTTGACCTCGCGTTATTAGCTGTTGACTTCGCGTTATTAGCTGTTGTCCTCGCTTTATTATCATTTGTCCTCGTGTTATTATCTGTTGTCCTCGCGTTATTAACTGTTTTCTTCGTTTTATTAGCTGTTGACCTCGCGTTATTATCTGTTGAACTCGTGTTATTATCTGTTGACCTCGTGTTATTATCTGTTGACCTCGCGTTATTAGCGGTTGACCTCGCGTTATTAGCTATTGACTTCGCGTTATTAGCTGTTGTCCTCGCGTTATTACTATTGTCCTCGTGTTATTAGCTGTTGACCTCGCGTTATTTGTTATTGACTTCGCGTTATTATCTGTTGACCTCGTGTTATTATCTGTTGTCCTCGCGTTATTATCTGTTGTCCACGTGTTATTACCTGTTTTCTTCGCGTTATTATCTGTTGTCCTCGCGTTTTTATCTGTTGAACTCGTGTTAATATCTGTTGACCTCGTGTTATTATCTGTTGACCTCGCGTTATTAGCGGTTGACCTCGCGTTATTAGCTATTGACTTCGCGTTATTAGCTGTTGTCTTCGCGTTATTATCTGTTGTCCCCGTGTTATTATCTGTTGTCCTCGTGGTATTATCTGTTTTCTTCGCGTTAATAACTGTTGACCTCGCGTTATTAGCTGTTGACTTCGTGTTACTATCTGTGGTTCTTGCGTTATTAACTGTTGTCCTCGTGTTATTAGCTATTGACCTCGCGTTATTAGCTGTTGACCTCGGGTTATTATCTGTTGTCCTCGCGTTATTAACTGTTGTCCTCGTGTTATTAGCTGTTGACCTCGCGTTATTATTTGTTGTCCTCGCGTTATTATCTGTTGTCCTCGTGTTATTATCTGCTGACTTCGTGTTATTATCTATTGTCTTCGCATTATTAGCTGTTGTCCTCGCGTTATTAACTGTTGTCCTCGTGTTATTAGCTGTTTACCTCGCGTTATTAGCTGTTGGCCTTGCGTTATTAACTGTTCTCCTCGTGTTAGTATCTGTTGTCCACGCGTTATTAACTGTTGTCCTCGTATTATTAGCTATTGAATTCGCGTTATTAGCTGTTTTTTCGCGTTATTAGCTGTTGTCCTCGCGTTATTATCTTTTGTTCTCGTTTTATTATTTGTTGACCTCCTGTTTTTATCTGTTGACCTCGCATTATCAGCTGCTGACCTCCCGATATTAGCTGTTGACTTCGCGTTATTAGCTGCTTGTCCTCGCGTTATTATCTGTTGTCCCTGTGTTATTATCTGTTGTCTTCGTGGTATTATCTGTTGTCCTCGCTATATTACCCGTTGAACTCGCGTAATTAGCAGTTGACCTCGTGGTATTAGGTGTTGTCCTCTTGTTATTATCTGTTGTCCTCGTGTTATTATCTATTGACCTCGTGGTATTACCTGTTGTCCTCGCGTTATAATCTGTTGTCCTCGTGTTATTATCTGTTGACCTCGTGTTATTATCTGTTGACCTCGTGTTATTATCTGTTGACCTCGTGTTATTATCTGTTGTCTTCGTGTTATTATCTGTTATCCTCGTTGTTCTACCTGTTGACCTCGTGTTATTATCTGTTGTCCTCGCGTTATTATCTGTTGACTTCGTGTTATAATCTGTTGACATCGTGTTGTTATCTGTTGTCCTCGCGTTATAATCTGTTGAACTCGTGTTATAAGCTTTTGATCTCGCATTATTAGCTGTTGACTTCGCGGTTTTAGCTGTTGTCCTCGCGTTATTATCTGTTGTCCTCGTAATATTATCTGTTAACCTCGCGTTATTAGTTGTTGACCTCGCGTTATTAGCTGTTTACTTCGCGTTATTAGCTGTTGTCCCCGTGTTATTATCTGTTGTCCTCGTGGTATTATCTGTTGTCCTCGCGTTGTTAACTGTTGATTTCGCATTATTAGCTGTTGATCTCGTGGTATTATCTGTTGTCCTCGCGCTATTCCCATTTGTCCTCATGTTATTAGCTGGTGTCCTCGCGTTGTTAACTATTGTCCTCGTGTTATTACCTGTTGACCTCGCGTTATTAGCTGTTGACTTCGCGTTATTAGCTGTTGTCCTCGCTTTATTATCATTTGTCCTCGTGTTATTATCTGTTGTCCTCGCGTTATTAACTGTTTTCTTCGTTTTATTAGCTGTTGACCTCGCGTTATTATCTGTTGAACTCGTGTTATTATCTGTTGACCTCGTGTTATTATCTGTTGACCTCGCGTTATTAGCGGTTGACCTCGCGTTATTAGCTATTGACTTCGCGTTATTAGCTCTTGTCTTCGCGTTATTATCTGTTGTCCCCGTGTTATTATCTGTTGTCCTCGTGGTATTATCTGTTGTCTTCGCGTTATTAACTGTTGACCTCGCGTTATTAGCTGTTTACTTCGTGTTACTATCTGTTGTCCTTGCGTTATTAACTGTTGTCCTCGTGTTATTAGCTATTGACCTCGCGTTATTAGCTGTTGACCTCGGGTTATTATCTGTTGTCCTCGCGTTATTAACTGTTGTCCTCGTGTTATTAGCTGTTGACCTCGCGCTATTATTTGTTGTCCTCGCGTTATTATCTGTTGTCCTCGTGTTATTATCAGTAGTAGGGTTGGCAACGCACAGGGGAATTTTTTTTTCTGGGAGAAAATTCCCCTGTACGTTGCCATGGTTTTCAGGTGAATTTGGGGGGGAGAAAATTCCCCTGTGCGTTGCCAGGGTTTTCAGGTGAATTTGGGGGGGAAAAAAGGGCCTGTGCGTTGCCATGGTTTTCAGGTGAATTTGGGGAGTCACAGATTTGGAATTAGGGAATTCTTATAATGAAAAATAATGGCATACAAGTTTGTTAAAGTTCTTATGAGAAAAATAATTTCCGAGACTTAGAAGTTTGTTAAGGCCTTATGGGACAAATTCAAGTAACGTATGTAGCTCTTTAGGGTTTCCATGAGAACTCTACGGACATGTTTTACATGTTTTCAACTTAGAAAAATCGTCTATGTAAGCCTTAGTTATTCATATAAATTTAGAAAATCACCTGTGCGGGCCAGGGGTTTCAAGTCTCATACCTCACACCCCCCTCCCTCCCCCCTTACCTCGCAATCTATCGCGTCACCTTTATTTACTTTACGCCCGGCCAGCCAGACCTCTTATCTTATCTTATCTTCTCCATAATAATATCTGGACCATCCCTCTCTCTCTCCTCCTATTTCCTTACAACTATTTTCAGAGTTTCAAATAATCATAGAAGTTTATTTATATGTTTATGACCGAATTTGTAAAAGGACCATTTTCAGAGAATATTGTCTTAGATGTTTTGTTAAAGAAAACAGGCAACTTATCCATAACATTTAGTTTTATATCCATTTACGGCTATTTCATCTGTAAAGACCAAATTGAACAGAGCCCAGTTTTAAGCTCATATTTCATCAGAGTCCAGTTTATACCGAAAATTCGCCAGAGTCTACTTTGAGAGCAATATTCATCAGAGACAGTTTTAGCTCATATTTCATCAGAGACCATTTTATACCTAAAAATGAACAGAGTCCACTTTGTGAGCAAATTAGTCAGAGACAGTATTTAGCTCATATTTCATCAGAGTCCAGTTTATGCTCAAATTCGCCAGAGTCTACTTTGAGAGCAATATTCGTCAGAGCCAGTTTTAGCTCATATTTCATCAGAGACCATTTTATACCTAAAAATGAACAGAGTCCACTTTGTGAGCAAATTAGTCAGAGACAGTATTTAGCTCATATTTCATCAGAGACCATTTTATACCTAAAAATGAACAGAGTCCACTTTGTCAGCAAAATTAGTCAGAGACAGTACTTAGCTCATATTTCATCAGAGTCCAATTATCAACAGAAATTCGCCAGAGTCTACTTTGAGAGCAAATTTCATCAGTGTCCTGTAATCTGTGAAAATTTGACAGAGTCCAGTTCTTGATCGAAATTCATCAGAGTCCAGTTTTCTAGCAAAATTCGCCAGAGTCTACTTTGTGCCAAAATTTGACAGAGTCCAGTTCTTGATCGAAATTCATCAGAGTCCAGTTTTCTAGCAAACTTCGCCAGAGTCTACTTTGTGCCAAAATATTCAGAGTCCAGTTCATGATCGAAATTAATCAGAGTCCAGTTTTCTAGCAAAATTCGCCAGAGTCTACTTTGTGCCAAAATATTCAGAGTCCAGTTCATGATCGAAATTAATCAGAGTCCAATTAAAGACCCAAATTTGGCAGAGACCACATTTTCGCTACTAGCAGTCCAATCCCCCTGAAATTTTAAACAGTCATATTTCAGACGTAGTAAATAAGATCAAGTCAGTTACAGAGCTCCAGCTCTTGTCCCCCTGTATTTGCATATTTTCTCTATATTCACTGTGTTCTTCGTATTCTCATCCGTGTTCACTCCATGTTCTACAAATGTTCACAGTCCCATTCAGTTCATATTTTCACAAGTATCTCCATTTTTCTGTAATCTTTCTCTTAGTCTCATTATGTTCTCTACAAAGTCTAGTCATATTTTCTATGTTTTCATGTTCATCACATGTTCTCTTTACAACTTTTATACTCAATATTCATGCTAACTTCCATATTTTGTGTTCTTTGTCAATATTCATGTTCCTCTACAAGTTCATGTTCCTCACAAGATCACTTCGTTTTTCACCTTCACTTACATGTTTTCTACATTCTTTGTCATATTCTCCATGTTCTTCACAAGTCCATTGTTCATTCTTTGTATTCCCTATTCTCCTTATCATGTTTTCATGTTCTCTGTAAGTTCATATTCCCAGCATGTTCACTGTATTCATCAACTTTTTCTTACATGTTTTCTGTGTTCACCGTATGTTCACTGTGTTCATTCCCCTACTTAACCTCAATTTTTTATGTTCTTTGTTTCTTTTAACCAATTTGTTTCTTCCATTCACTAACTAGTTCTTTGTCAAATAATATTATACTGCATTACA
This sequence comes from Procambarus clarkii, assembly GCF_040958095.1. Taxonomy (NCBI): domain Eukaryota; kingdom Metazoa; phylum Arthropoda; class Malacostraca; order Decapoda; family Cambaridae; genus Procambarus; species Procambarus clarkii. The sequence continues at coordinate 29,945,126 of NC_091221.1, forward strand.
GTTTCCTCAACAATTTTAGTCACCCAGTTTTTATTTGCAAAACTATGTCAAAGTAATTCTCATAGTCAACTTAATAGTTCTACCAGCCATGTTCTTAAACAAATCTACACTTTATTCAGTTCCAAATTTACAAAGACAAACCTTTCTTGTAACTTCTTAACTAAAAATCTTTCGCCAATCAACTAAAACATAGTCACTTTCGTCATTTCTCAACTAAACTTATTATCCAGTCAACTAAAAAATTGTCAAAGGAATCTTTCCAGCACTGTTCACAACTAAACATATTCCCCATTCATCAGAAATAACCTTGTTCTTCATGTTTCATTGTCATTTCATAACTAAAATTATCTATCAATCAACAGAAAAAGCCATGTTCATCATGTTTTGTCTTTTTCCTTAACTAAAGTATTCATCAGTCAACTAAAAATAGTTACTTCATCATGTTTCCTTGTCATTTCTCAACTAAACTTATTATCCAGTCAACTAAAAATAGTCAGAAATAGCCTCGTTCAACACTGTTCTTAACTAAAACAACCTTTCTCTTAGCTAAAAATTGTCAAAGGAAACTTTTTCAACACTTTCGTAACTAAAATTATATGTCGCTAAGTAAGAAAAATTGTCAAAGGAATCTTTCCAGCACTGTTCTTAACTAAACTTATTCCCCAGTCATCAGAAATAACCGTGTTCTTCATGTTTCATTGTCATTTCATAACTAAAATTATCCATCAATCAACAGAAAAAGCCATGTTCATCATGTTTTGTCTTTTTGCTTAACTAACTTTATCCATCGTCAAGTAAGAAAATATAGTCACAGATATCTATCATCGTCGTTCTTAACTGACATTTATACTTTGTGGAGCACTAAAATAGTCAAATGTAACTTTTTCAACACTTTCGTAACTAAAATTATATGTCGCTAAGTAAGAAAAATAGTCAAAGGTGCTCTCCGTTACACCAAAGTTACTCTTCGAGAAATCAAAGACACTCTTCAATACATCAAGGACTTACTCAAAGACACCAAAGTTACACTCTAAGACATCCTTCGAGACATCAAAGACTTCCTTAAGACTTCAATGGGACTCTTCCATTCATCAAAGACATTCTCTAAGCCCTCAAAGTTATTCTCAGCACAATCAAAAGTTATTCCAAGACAACAAAAGTTATTCTCAGAACAATCAAAAGTTATTCCAAGACAACAAAAGTCATTCTCAGAGCTATCAAAATTATTCTCGGAGTCATCAAAAGGTATTCTCTAACTCACTTTTGGTCATTAAAGTTAATTTCTATGTTATAAAAGTTGGTCTCAGAGACATCTAAAGTTAATCTTAGAGTTATCAAATGTAATCTCTAACTCTCTTTTGTTCATCAAAGTTGATCTCAGAGTTAACAAAGGTAATCTCTAACTCACTCTCGTTCATCAAAGTTATTTCAAAGACATCAAAGTTATTCAAAGAGCTAACAAAAGTTATTCTCAGAGTCACCTTCGTTCTTCAGAGAAACTTTCCAAAACATCTTTGTTCATCAAAGTTATTCTCAGAGCTATCAAACTTGTTCTCAAAGTCATCAAAGTTAATCCAAGAGTCATCAAAGTTAATCCAAGACATCATTTTTCATCAAAGATATTCTCTCTAAACCATCAATGTTCTTCTCTAAGACATAAAAGTTATTCTCAGAGTCACCTTCGTTCGTCAGAGAAACTTTCAAAACATCTTTGTTCATCAAACTTGTTTTCAAAGTCATCAAAAGTTAATCTAAGACATCTTCTTTCATCAAAGTTATTTTCAGAGACATCTAAAGTTATTCTCAGAGCTATCAAACTTGTTCTCAGAGTCATCAAATGTTATTCTCGAAGTCATCAAAGTTATTTTCAGAGACATCTAAAGTTAATTTCTATGTTATAAAGTTATTCTCAGAGACATCTAAAGTTAATCTTGGTCATCAAAGTTGTTCTCTAAACATCAATGTTGTTCTCCAAGACATCAAAGATGTTCTCAAAATCATAAAAGTTATTCCCAGAGCTAACAAAGTTAATCTCAGAGTTATCCAAAGATATTCTCATGTCCACAAAAGTTATTCCAAGAGACGTCAAAGTTGTTTCAAAGACATCAAAGTTAATCTCAGAGTTATCCAAAGACATTCTCAGAGACATCTAAAGTTATTCTCTAAGACATCAAAGTTGTTCTAAGAGTTATCAAAAGTTATTCTCAGTCATGATATGTTATTCTCTAACTCACTTCCATTCATCAAAGACATTCTCTAAGTCCTGAAAGTTATTCTCTAAGACAACAAAGTCTTTCTCAGAGCTACCAAAGATGTTCTCTAAATCATAAAAGTTAATCTTAACTCACCTTCGTTCATTAGAGAAATTTTCCAATCCATATTCGTTGACCAGAGTTATTCTCAGAGTCATCAAAGCGATCTCTAATTCATCTTCGTTCTCCAAAGTTGTTCTCTAAGACACCTTCATTCATCAAAGAAACTCTCCTTCTTCCATCATGTTATTCTTTAAGACATCTTCAGTCATAAAATTTTCTCTCCAAAATGTAACTAGTTCAGCTTTTCATACCAAACCTGCATTTCTGTTAAAACATATTTTCTTAGTTGCTTTACCCTAAAACTGTTCTCTGAACTACGCTGTTCAAACCTACGTAACCTATCCTCTCCACCCAATGTTACTTAGTTAACGTAACGTTCCTAAACCTAGCTTTACCTATCCTAACATACCTTACCTTACCTTCCCTATCTTACCTAACTTTACCTATCCTAACATAACTTACCTTACCTTCCCTAACTTAACCTAACTTTACCTATCCTAACTTAACTTGCCTTTCATAACCTAACTTTACCTATCCTAACATAACTTACCTTACCTTCCCTATCTTACCTAACTTTACCTATCCTAACATAACTTACCTTACCTTCCCTAACTTAACCTAACTTTACCTATCCTAACTTAACTTACCTTTCATAACCTAACTTTACCTAACATAACTTACCTTACCTTCCCTAACTTAACCTAACTTTACCTATCCTAACTTAACTTACCTAACTTATTCTGCTTAACATAACTTACCTTACCTTCCCTATCTTACCTAACTTTACCTATCCTATCCTAACCTAACTTGTCTTACCTAACTTAATCTTACTTTCCCAAACTGATGTATCCTAACTTATCTAGTCCAACCAGACATGATCTAACTTAAGTATTCCTTCTTGTCTTTGTGTTTCGTCAATCATTGTCTCATATTCATTTACTCATTTCATTAGTTAATTTCTCAAATGGTCACTTATGCTTTTCAAGTGCTATTTGTTAGAGATTGGATATTTAAGCATTTCAAAGAATTATAATTTCTCAAATGGACGTTTTGCATTTCAAGTGCTATTTGTTAGAGATTGGATATTTAAGCATTTCAAAGAATTTTTGTTATATATGGGCATTTACTCATTTCAAGGGATAATTTCTCAAATGGACGTTTTTTGCATTTCAAGTGTTATTTGTTTAAGATTGGGTATTTAACCATTTCAAAGGATTTTTGTTATATATGGGAACTTACTCGTTTCAAGGGCTAATTTCTCAAATGGTCATTTTTGCAGATCAAGGGTTATTTGTTAAAGTTCATCAAGTTGCCCATAAGTTGTATTAGTAGGTTCTATCTTATGTTCTTATTCCCCAACCCCTTAACCTAACCTCTTGTAATCTTAGTGTATTTAGTAGGTTCTATCTTATGTTCTTATTCCCCAACCCTTTAACCTAACCTTTCAGATGTAGTTTGTTGAATATATTATCCTTTTCCTAACCTTTCAGATGTAGTTTTGTTTCTCCTTTTTGTATATTTTTACCCAAACCCACCATCCCACTTAACCATCTTTCCTTCTTTACTTTGTTTTCACATATAAGTTCATTCTTTATCTTAGTAATAATAAAATTACAATAGTAAAGAATCAGATCTACTATGACTTGAAATCGAGAAACAAGAGCTCAAGGGAGTGAGAGCATGAAAGAAGAGCAAGGAGTAAGAGAGAGGGGGCGGAAGAAAATGGGACCAAAGAAGAGAGAATGAGAGAGAGAGTGTGGGCATGGGGGAACTAAGACTTGAATTTGAGAAAAAAGAAAACTAAGTGAATGAGAGTGAGGGTGTGAGAATGGGAGCACTAAGACTTGAATTGAGAAAAAGAAAAACTAAGTGAATGAGAATGAGGGTGTGAGAATGGGAGCAATAAGACTTGAATTTGAGAAACAAGAGAGCATTTGAGCAAATGAGGGAGAGAGAGGGGGAGGAAGAGAGAGAATAAGGGAGAGAGATAGAAAAGGAGGGCTAGAAGGAGTAGGAGAATCAAAGTAAAGAAGGAAAGATGGTTAAGTGGGATGGTGGGTTTGGGTAAAAATATACAAAAAGGAGAAACAAAACTACATCTGAAAGGTTAGGAAAAGGATAATATATTCAACAAACTACATCTGAAAGGTTAGGTTAAAGGGTTGGGGAATAAGAACATAAGATAGAACCTACTAAATACACTAAGATTACAAGAGGTTAGGTTAAGGGGTTGGGGAATAAGAACATAAGATAGAACCTACTAATACAACTTATGGGCAACTTGATGAACTTTAACAAATAACCCTTGATCTGCAAAAATGACCATTTGAGAAATTAGCCCTTGAAACGAGTAAGTTCCCATATATAACAAAAATCCTTTGAAATGGTTAAATACCCAATCTTAAACAAATAACACTTGAAATGCAAAAAACGTCCATTTGAGAAATTATCCCTTGAAATGAGTAAATGCCCATATATAACAAAAATTCTTTGAAATGCTTAAATATCCAATCTCTAACAAATAGCACTTGAAATGCAAAACGTCCATTTGAGAAATTATAATTCTTTGAAATGCTTAAATATCCAATCTCTAACAAATAGCACTTGAAATGCATAAGTGACCATTTGAGAAATTAACTAATGAAATGAGTAAATGAATATGAGACAATGATTGACGAAACACAAAGACAAGAAGGAATACTTAAGTTAGATCATGTCTGGTTGGACTAGATAAGTTAGGATACATCAGTTTGGGAAAGTAAGATTAAGTTAGGTAAGACAAGTTAGGTTAGGATAGGATAGGTAAAGTTAGGTAAGATAGGGAAGGTAAGGTAAGTTATGTTAAGCAGAATAAGTTAGGTAAGTTAAGTTAGGATAGGTAAAGTTAGGTTAAGTTAGGGAAGGTAAGGTAAGTTATGTTAGGTAAAGTTAGGTTATGAAAGGTAAGTTAAGTTAGGATAGGTAAAGTTAGGTTAAGTTAGGGAAGGTAAGGTAAGTTATGTTAGGATAGGTAAAGTTAGGTAAGATAGGGAAGGTAAGGTAAGTTATGTTAGGATAGGTAAAGTTAGGTTATGAAAGGCAAGTTAAGTTAGGATAGGTAAAGTTAGGTTAAGTTAGGGAAGGTAAGGTAAGTTATGTTAGGATAGGTAAAGTTAGGTAAGATAGGGAAGGTAAGGTAAGGTATGTTAGGATAGGTAAAGCTAGGTTTAGGAACGTTACGTTAACTAAGTAACATTGGGTGGAGAGGATAGGTTACGTAGGTTTGAACAGCGTAGTTCAGAGAACAGTTTTAGGGTAAAGCAACTAAGAAAATATGTTTTAACAGAAATGCAGGTTTGGTATGAAAAGCTGAACTAGTTACATTTTGGAGAGAAAATTTTATGACTGAAGATGTCTTAAAGAATAACATGATGGAAGAAGGAGAGTTTCTTTGATGAATGAAGGTGTCTTAGAGAACAACTTTGGAGAACGAAGATGAATTAGAGATCGCTTTGATGACTCTGAGAATAACTCTGGTCAACGAATATGGATTGGAAAATTTCTCTAATGAACGAAGGTGAGTTAAGATTAACTTTTATGATTTAGAGAACATCTTTGGTAGCTCTGAGAAAGACTTTGTTGTCTTAGAGAATAACTTTCAGGACTTAGAGAATGTCTTTGATGAATGGAAGTGAGTTAGAGAATAACATATCATGACTGAGAATAACTTTTGATAACTCTTAGAACAACTTTGATGTCTTAGAGAATAACTTTAGATGTCTCTGAGAATGTCTTTGGATAACTCTGAGATTAACTTTGATGTCTTTGAAACAACTTTGACGTCTCTTGGAATAACTTTTGTGGACATGAGAATATCTTTGGATAACTCTGAGATTAACTTTGTTAGCTCTGGGAATAACTTTTATGATTTTGAGAACATCTTTGATGTCTTGGAGAACAACATTGATGTTTAGAGAACAACTTTGATGACCAAGATTAACTTTAGATGTCTCTGAGAATAACTTTATAACATAGAAATTAACTTTAGATGTCTCTGAAAATAACTTTGATGACTTCGAGAATAACATTTGATGACTCTGAGAACAAGTTTGATAGCTCTGAGAATAACTTTAGATGTCTCTGAAAATAACTTTGATGAAAGAAGATGTCTTAGATTAACTTTTGATGACTTTGAAAACAAGTTTGATGAACAAAGATGTTTTGAAAGTTTCTCTGACGAACGAAGGTGACTCTGAGAATAACTTTTATGTCTTAGAGAAGAACATTGATGGTTTAGAGAGAATATCTTTGATGAAAAATGATGTCTTGGATTAACTTTGATGACTCTTGGATTAACTTTGATGACTTTGAGAACAAGTTTGATAGCTCTGAGAATAACTTTGATGAACAAAGATGTTTTGGAAAGTTTCTCTGAAGAACGAAGGTGACTCTGAGAATAACTTTTGTTAGCTCTTTGAATAACTTTGATGTCTTTGAAATAACTTTGATGAACGAGAGTGAGTTAGAGATTACCTTTGTTAACTCTGAGATCAACTTTGATGAACAAAAGAGAGTTAGAGATTACATTTGATAACTCTAAGATTAACTTTAGATGTCTCTGAGACCAACTTTTATAACATAGAAATTAACTTTAATGACCAAAAGTGAGTTAGAGAATACCTTTTGATGACTCCGAGAATAATTTTGATAGCTCTGAGAATGACTTTTGTTGTCTTGGAATAACTTTTGATTGTTCTGAGAATAACTTTTGTTGTCTTGGAATAACTTTTGATTGTGCTGAGAATAACTTTGAGGGCTTAGAGAATGTCTTTGATGAATGGAAGAGTCCCATTGAAGTCTTAAGGAAGTCTTTGATGTCTCGAAGGATGTCTTAGAGTGTAACTTTGGTGTCTTTGAGTAAGTCCTTGATGTATTGAAGAGTGTCTTTGATTTCTCGAAGAGTAACTTTGGTGTAACGGAGAGCACCTTTGACTATTTTTCTTACTTAGCGACATATAATTTTAGTTACGAAAGTGTTGAAAAAGTTACATTTGACTATTTTAGTGCTCCACAAAGTATAAATGTCAGTTAAGAACGACGATGATAGATATCTGTGACTATATTTTCTTACTTGACGATGGATAAAGTTAGTTAAGCAAAAAGACAAAACATGATGAACATGGCTTTTTCTGTTGATTGATGGATAATTTTAGTTATGAAATGACAATGAAACATGAAGAACACGGTTATTTCTGATGACTGGGGAATAAGTTTAGTTAAGAACAGTGCTGGAAAGATTCCTTTGACAATTTTTCTTACTTAGCGACATATAATTTTAGTTACGAAAGTGTTGAAAAAGTTTCCTTTGACAATTTTTAGCTAAGAGAAAGGTTGTTTTAGTTAAGAACAGTGTTGAACGAGGCTATTTCTGACTATTTTTAGTTGACTGGATAATAAGTTTAGTTGAGAAATGACAAGGAAACATGATGAAGTAACTATTTTTAGTTGACTGATGAATACTTTAGTTAAGGAAAAAGACAAAACATGATGAACATGGCTTTTTCTGTTGATTGATAGATAATTTTAGTTATGAAATGACAATGAAACATGAAGAACAAGGTTATTTCTGATGAATGGGGAATATGTTTAGTTGTGAACAGTGCTGGAAAGATTCCTTTGACAATTTTTTAGTTGACTGGATAATAAGTTTAGTTGAGAAATGACGAAAGTGACTATGTTTTAGTTGATTGGCGAAAGATTTTTAGTTAAGAAGTTACAAGAAAGGTTTGTCTTTGTAAATTTGGAACTGAATAAAGTGTAGATTTGTTTAAGAACATGGCTGGTAGAACTATTAAGTTGACTATGAGAATTACTTTGACATAGTTTTGCAAATAAAAACTGGGTGACTAAAATTGTTGAGGAAACTGTAATGCAGTATAATATTATTTGACAAAGAACTAGTTAGTGAATGGAAGAAACAAATTGGTTAAAAGAAACAAAGAACATAAAAAATTGAGGTTAAGTAGGGGAATGAACACAGTGAACATACGGTGAACACAGAAAACATGTAAGAAAAAGTTGATGAATACAGTGAACATGCTGGGAATATGAACTTACAGAGAACATGAAAACATGATAAGGAGAATAGGGAATACAAAGAATGAACAATGGACTTGTGAAGAACATGGAGAATATGACAAAGAATGTAGAAAACATGTAAGTGAAGGTGAAAAACGAAGTGATCTTGTGAGGAACATGAACTTGTAGAGGAACATGAATATTGACAAAGAACACAAAATATGGAAGTTAGCATGAATATTGAGTATAAAAGTTGTAAAGAGAACATGTGATGAACATGAAAACATAGAAAATATGACTAGACTTTGTAGAGAACATAATGAGACTAAGAGAAAGATTACAGAAAAATGGAGATACTTGTGAAAATATGAACTGAATGGGACTGTGAACATTTGTAGAACATGGAGTGAACACGGATGAGAATACGAAGAACACAGTGAATATAGAGAAAATATGCAAATACAGGGGGACAAGAGCTGGAGCTCTGTAACTGACTTGATCTTATTTACTACGTCTGAAATATGACTGTTTAAAATTTCAGGGGGATTGGACTGCTAGTAGCGAAAATGTGGTCTCTGCCAAATTTGGGTCTTTAATTGGACTCTGATTAATTTCGATCATGAACTGGACTCTGAATATTTTGGCACAAAGTAGACTCTGGCGAATTTTGCTAGAAAACTGGACTCTGATTAATTTCGATCATGAACTGGACTCTGAATATTTTGGCACAAAGTAGACTCTGGCGAATTTTGCTAGAAAACTGGACTCTGATGAATTTCGATCAAGAACTGGACTCTGTCAAATTTTGGCACAAAGTAGACTCTGGCGAATTTTGCTAGAAAACTGGACTCTGATGAATTTCGATCAAGAACTGGACTCTGTCAAATTTTCACAGATTACAGGACACTGATGAAATTTGCTCTCAAAGTAGACTCTGGCGAATTTCTGTTGATAATTGGACTCTGATGAAATATGAGCTAAGTACTGTCTCTGACTAATTTTGCTGACAAAGTGGACTCTGTTCATTTTTAGGTATAAAATGGTCTCTGATGAAATATGAGCTAAATACTGTCTCTGACTAATTTGCTCACAAAGTGGACTCTGTTCATTTTTAGGTATAAAATGGTCTCTGATGAAATATGAGCTAAAACTGGCTCTGACGAATATTGCTCTCAAAGTAGTCTCTGGCGAATTTGAGCATAAACTGGACTCTGATGAAATATGAGCTAAATACTGTCTCTGACTAATTTGCTCACAAAGTGGACTCTGTTCATTTTTAGGTATAAAATGGTCTCTGATGAAATATGAGCTAAAACTGTCTCTGATGAATATTGCTCTCAAAGTAGACTCTGGCGAATTTTCGGTATAAACTGGACTCTGATGAAATATGAGCTTAAAACTGGGCTCTGTTCAATTTGGTCTTTACAGATGAAATAGCCGTAAATGGATATAAAACTAAATGTTATGGATAAGTTGCCTGTTTTCTTTAACAAAACATCTAAGACAATATTCTCTGAAAATGGTCCTTTTACAAATTCGGTCATAAACATATAAATAAACTTCTATGATTATTTGAAACTCTGAAAATAGTTGTAAGGAAATAGGAGGAGAGAGAGAGGGATGGTCCAGATATTATTATGGAGAAGATAAGATAAGATAAGAGGTCTGGCTGGCCGGGCGTAAAGTAAATAAAGGTGACGCGATAGATTGCGAGGTAAGGGGGGAGGGAGGGGGGTGTGAGGTATGAGACTTGAAACCCCTGGCCCGCACAGGTGATTTTCTAAATTTATATGAATAACTAAGGCTTACATAGACGATTTTTCTAAGTTGAAAACATGTAAAACATGTCCGTAGAGTTCTCATGGAAACCCTAAAGAGCTACATACGTTACTTGAATTTGTCCCATAAGGCCTTAACAAACTTCTAAGTCTCGGAAATTATTTTTCTCATAAGAACTTTAACAAACTTGTATGCCATTATTTTTCATTATAAGAATTCCCTAATTCCAAATCTGTGACTCCCCAAATTCACCTGAAAACCATGGCAACGCACAGGCCCTTTTTTCCCCCCCAAATTCACCTGAAAACCCTGGCAACGCACAGGGGAATTTTCTCCCCCCCAAATTCACCTGAAAACCATGGCAACGTACAGGGGAATTTTCTCCCAGAAAAAAAAATTCCCCTGTGCGTTGCCAACCCTACTACTATTATCTGCTGACTTCGTGTTATTATCTATTGTCTTCGCATTATTAGCTGTTGTCCTCGCGTTATTAACTGTTGTCCTCGTGTTATTAGCTGTTTATCTCGCGTTATTAGCTGTTGGCCTTGCGTTATTAACTGTTGTCCTCGTGTCAGTATCTGTTGTCCACGCGTTATTAACTGTTGTCCTCGTATTATTAGCTATGGAACTCGCGTTATTAGCTGTTGACTTCGCGTTATTAGCTGTTGTCCTCGCGTTATTATCTTTTGTTCTCGTTTTATTATTTGTTGACCTCCTGTTTTTATCTGTTGACCTCGCGCTATCAGCTGTTCACCTCCCGATATTAGCTGTTGACTTCGCGTTATTAGCTGCTTGTCCTCGCGTTATTATCTGTTGTCCCTGTGTTATTATCTGTTGTCTTCGTGGTATTATCTGTTGTCCTCGCTATATTACCCGTTGAACTCGCGTTATTAGCAGTTGACCTCGTGGTATTAGCTGTTGTCCTCTTCTTATTATCTGTTGTCCTCGTGTTATTATCTATTGACCTCGTGGTATTACCTGTTGTCCTCGCGTTATAATCTGTTGTCCTCGTGTTATTAGCTGTTGATCTCGCGTTATTATCTGTTGTCCTCGCGTTATTACCTGTTGTCCTCGTGTTATAAGCTTTTGATCTCGCGTTATTAGCTGTTGACTTCGCGGTTTTAGCTGTTGTTCTCGCGTTATTATCTGTTGTCCCTGTGTTATTATCTGTTGTCCTCGTGGTATTATCTGTTGTCCTCGCGTTATTAACTGTTGATCTCGCATTATTACCTGTTGATCTCGTGGTACTATCTGTTGTCCTCGCGTTATTAACTGTTGTCCTCGTGTTATTAGCTGTTGTCCTCGCGTTATTAACTATTGTCCTCGTGTTATTACCTTTTGACCTCGCGTTATTAGCTTTTGATTTTACGTGATTAGCTGTTGTCCTCGCGTTATTATCTGTTGTCCCCGTGTTATTATCTTTTGTCTTCGTGGTATTATCTGTTGTCCTCGCGTTATTAACTGTTGATCTCGCATTATTAGCTGTTGATCTCGTGGTACTATCTGTTGTCCTCGCGTTATTAACTGTTGTCCTCGTGTTATTAGCTGTTGTCCTCGCGTTATTAACTATTGTCCTCGTGTTATTACCTATTGACCTCGCGTTATTAGATTTTGATTTTACGTGATTAGCTGTTGTCCTCGCGTTATTATCTGTTGTCCCCGTGTTATTATCAGTTGTCCTCGTGTTATTATCTGTTGTCCTCTCGTTATTAACTGTTTTCTTCGTTTTATTAGCTGTTGACCTCGCGTTATTAGCTGTTGAGTTTGCGTTATTAGCTGTTGACCTCGCGTTATTAGCTGTTGTCCTCGCGTTATTAGCTGTTGACTTCGCGTTATTAGCTGTTGTCCCCACTTTATTATCAGTAGTCCTCGTGTTATTATCTGTTGTCCTCTCGTTATTAACTGTTTTCATCGTTTTATTAGCTGTTGACCTCGCGTTATTAGCTGTTCAGTTTGCGTTATTACCTGTTGACCTCGCGTTATTAGCTGTTGACTTCGCGTTTTAAGCTGTTGTCCTCGCGTTATTGTCTGTTGTCCTCGTGTTATTTTCTGTTGACCACGTGTTATTATCTGTTGACCTCGCATTATTAGCTGTTGACCTCGGGTTATTATCTGTTGTCCTCGCGTTATTGACTGTTGTCCTCGTGTTATTAGCTGTTAACCTCGCGTTATTAGCTGTTGTCCTCGCGTTATTATCAGTTGTCCTCGTGTTATAATCTGTTGACATCGTGTTGTTATCTGTTTTTACTCGCGTTATTATATGTTGTCCTCGCGTTATTAAGTGTTGTCCTCGTTTTATTAGCTGTTGACCTCGCGTTATTAGCTGTTGACTTGCGATATTAGCTGTTGACCTCGCGTTATTAGCTGTTGACTTTGCGTTATTAGCTGTTGACCTCGCGTTATTAGAGGTGTTCCTCGCGTTATTAGCTGTTGACCTCGCGTTATTAGCGGTTGTTCCTCGCGTTATTAGCTGTTGACCTCGCGTTATTAGCTGTTGACTTCGCGTTATTAGCTGGTGTCCTCGCGTTATTATCTGTTGCCCTTGTGTTATTATCTGTTGTTCTCGCGTTATTAACTGATGACCACGCGTTATTAGCTGTTGACATCGTGGAATTAGCTGTTGTCCTCGTGTTATTAGCTGTTAACCTCGCGTTATCAGCTGTTGTCCTCGCGTTATTAGTTGTTGTCCTCGCGTTATTAGCTGTTGTCCTCGTGGTATTATCTGTTGTCCTCTTGTTATTATCTGTTGTCTTCGCGTTATGATCTGTTGTCCCTCGCGTTATCATCTGTTGAACTCGTGGTATTATCTGTTGTCCTCGCGTTATTATCTGTTGACTTCGTGTTATAATCTGTTGACATCGTGTTGTTATCTGTTGTCCTCGCGTAATTATCTGTTGACCTCGTGTTATTAGCTGTTGACCTCGCGGTATTAGCTGTTGATCTCGCGTTATTATCCGTTGTCCTCGCGTTATTACCTGTTGTCCTCGTGTTATAAGCTTTTGATCTCGCGTTATTAGCTGTTGACTTCGCAGTTTTAGCTGTTGTTCTCGCGTTATTATCTGTTGTCCCTGTGTTATTATCTGCTGTCCTCGTGGTATTATCTGTTGTCCTCGCGTTATTAACTGTTGATCTCGCATTATTAGCTGTTGATCTCGTGGTACTATCTGTTGTCCTCGCGTTATTAACTGTTGTCCTCGTGTTATTAGCTGTTGTCCTCGCGTTATTAACTATTGTCCTCGTGTTATTACCTTTTGACCTCGCGTTATTAGCTTTTGATTTTACGTGATTAGCTGTTGTCCTCGCGTTATTATCTGTTGTCCCCGTGTTATTGTCTGTTGTCCTCGTGTTATTATCTGTTGTCCTCTCGTTATTAACTGTTTTCTTCGTTTTATTAGCTGTTGACCTCGCGTTATTAGCTGTTGAGTTTGCGTTATTAGCTGTTGACCTCGCGTTATTAGCTGTTGTCCTCGCGTTATTAGCTGTTGACTTCGCGTTATTAGCTGTTGTCCCCACTTTATTATCAGTAGTCCTCGTGTTATTATCTGTTGTCCCTCTCGTTATTAACTGTTTTCATCGTTTTATTAGCTGTTGACCTCGCGTTATTAGCTGTTCAGTTTGCGTTATTACCTGTTGACCTCGCGTTATTAGCTGTTGACTTTGCGTTTTAAGCTGTTGTCCTCGCGTTATTGTCTGTTTTCCTCGTGTTATTTTCTGTTGACCACGTGTTATTATCTGTTGACCTCGCATTATTAGCTGTTGACCTCGGGTTATTATCTGTTGTCCTCACGTTATTGACTGTTGTCCTCGTGTTATTAGCTGTTAACCTCGCGTTATTAGCTGTTGTCCTCGCGTTATTATCAGTTGTCCTCGTGTTATAATCTGTTGACATCGTGTTGTTATCTGTTTTACTCGCGTTATTATATGTTGTCCTCGCGTTATTAAGTGTTGTCCTCGTTTTATTAGCTGTTGACCTCGCGTTATTAGCTGTTGACTTGCGATATTAGCTGTTGACCTCGCGTTATTAGCTGTTGACTTTGCGTTATTAGCTGTTGACCTCGCGTTATTAGAGGTGTTCCTCGCGTTATTAGCTGTTGACCTCGCGTTATTAGCGGTGTTCCTCGCGTTATTAGCTGTTGACCTCGCGTTATTAGCTGTTGACTTCGCGTTATTAGCTGGTGTCCTCGCGTTATTATCTGTTGCCCTTGTGTTATTATCTGTTGTTCTCGCGTTATTAACTGATGACCACGCGTTATTAGCTGTTGACATCGTGGAATTAGCTGTTGTCCTCGTGTTATTAGCTGTTAACCTCGCGTTATCAGCTGTTGTCCTCGCGTTATTAGTTGTTGCCCTCGCGTTATTAGCTGTTGTCCTCGTGGTATTATCTGTTGTCCTCTTGTTATTATCTGTTGTCTTCGCGTTATGATCTGTTGTCCTCGCGTTATCATCTGTTGAACTCGTGGTATTATCTGTTGTCCTCGCGTTATTATCTGTTGACTTCGTGTTATAATCTGTTGACATCGTGTTGTTATCTGTTGTCCTCGCGTAATTATCTGTTGAACTCGTGTTATTAGCTGTTGACCTCGCGGTATTAGCTGTTGATCTCGCGTTATTATCCGTTGTCCTCGCGTTATTACCTGTTGTCCTCGTGTTATAAGCTTTTGATCTCGCGTTATTAGCTGTTGACTTCGCAGTTTTAGCTGTTGTTCTCGCGTTATTATCTGTTGTCCCTGTGTTATTATCTGCTGTCCTCGTGGTATTATCTGTTGTCCTCGCGTTATTAACTGTTGATCTCGCATTATTAGCTGTTGATCTCGTGGTACTATCTGTTGTCCTCGCGTTATTAACTGTTGTCCTCGTGTTATTAGCTGTTGTCCTCGCGTTATTAACTATTGTCCTCGTGTTATTACCTTTTGACCTCGCGTTATTAGCTTTTGATTTTACGTGATTAGCTGTTGTCCTCGCGTAATTATCTGTTGTCCCCGTGTTATTATCTGTTGTCTTCGTGGTATTATCTGTTGTCCTCGCGTTATTAACTGGTTGATCTCGCATTATTAGCTGTTGATCTCGTGGTATTATCTGTTGTCCTCGCGTTATTAACTGTTGTCCTCGTGTTATTAGCTGTTGTCCTCGCGTTATTAACTATTGTCCTCGTGTTATTACCTGTTGACCTCGCGTTATTAGCTGTTGACTTCGCGTTATTAGCTGTTGTCCCCCACTTTGTTATCAGTTGTCCTCGTGTTATTATCAGTTGCCCACTCGTTATTACTGTTTTCTTCTTTTATTAGCTGTTGACCTCGCGTTATTAGCTGTTGAGTTTGCGTTATTAGCTGTTGACCTCGCGTTATTAGCTGTTGTCCTCGCGTTATTAGCTGTTGGCCACGCGTTATTAGCTGTAGTCCTCGTGTTATTAGCTGTTGACCTCGAGTTTATTACCGGTTGACCTTGCGTTATTAGCTGTTGTCCTCGCTTTATAAGCTGTTGTCCTCGCGTTATTACTATTGTCCTCGTGTTATTATCTGTTGACCTCGCGTTATTTGTTATTGACTTCGCGTTATTATCTGTTGACCTCGTGTTATTATCTGTTGTCCTCGCGTTATTATCTGTTGTCCACGTGTTATTACCTGTTTTCTTCGCGTTATTATCTGTTGTCCTCGCGTTTTTATCTGTTGAACTCGTGTTATTATCTGTTGACCTCGTGTTATTATCTGTTGACCTCGCGTTATTAGCGGTTGACCTCGCGTTATTAGCTATTGACTTCGCGTTATTAGCTGTTGTCTTCGCGTTATTATCTGTTGTCCCCGTGTTATTATCTGTTGTCCTCGTGGTATTATCTGTTTTCTTCGCGTTAATAACTGTTGACCTCGCGTTATTAGCTGTTGACTTCGTGTTACTATCTGTTGTTCTTGCGTTATTAACTGTTGTCCTCGTGTTATTAGCTATTGACCTCGCGTTATTAGCTGTTGACCTCGGGTTATTATCTGTTGTCCTCGCGTTATTAACTGTTGTCCTCGTGTTATTAGCTGTGACCTCGCGTTTTATTTGTTGTCCTCGCGTTATTATCTGTTGTCCTCGTGTTATTATCTGCTGACTTCGTGTTATTATCTATTGTCTTCGCATTATTAGCTGTTGTCCTCGCGTTATTAACTGTTGTCCTCGTGTTATTAGCTGTTTACCTCGCGTTATTAGCTGTTGGCCTTGCGTTATTAACTGTTCTCCTCGTGTTAGTATCTGTTGTCCACGCGTTATTAACTGTTGTCCTCGTATTATTAGCTATTGAATTCGCGTTATTAGCTGTTTTTTCGCGTTATTAGCTGTTGTCCTCGCGTTATTATCTTTTGTTCTCGTTTTATTATTTGTTGACCTCCTGTTTTATCTGTTGACCTCGCATTATCAGCTGCTGACCTCCCGATATTAGCTGTTGACTTCGCGTTATTAGCTGCTTGTCCTCGCGTTATTATCTGTTGTCCCTGTGTTATTATCTGTTGTCTTCGTGGTATTATCTGTTGTCCTCGCTATATTACCCGTTGAACTCGCGTAATTAGCAGTTGACCTCGTGGTATTAGGTGTTGTCCTCTTGTTATTATCTGTTGTCCTCGTGTTATTATCTATTGACCTCGTGGTATTACCTGTTGTCCTCGCGTTATAATCTGTTGTCCTCGTGTTATTATCTGTTGACCTCGTGTTATTATCTGTTGACCTCGTGTTATTATCTGTTGACCTCGTGTTATTATCTGTTGTCTTCGTGTTATTATCTGTTATCCTCGTTGTTCTACCTGTTGACCTCGTGTTATTATCTGTTGTCCTCGCGTTATTATCTGTTGACTTCGTGTTATAATCTGTTGACATCGTGTTGTTATCTGTTGTCCTCGCGTTATAATCTGTTGAACTCGTGTTATAAGCTTTTGATCTCGCATTATTAGCTGTTGACTTCGCGGTTTTAGCTGTTGTCCTCGCGTTATTATCTGTTGTCCTCGTAATATTATCTGTTAACCTCGCGTTATTAGTTGTTGACCTCGCGTTATTAGCTGTTTACTTCGCGTTATTAGCTGTTGTCCCCGTGTTATTATCTGTTGTCCTCGTGGTATTATCTGTTGTCCTCGCGTTGTTAACTGTTGATTTCGCATTATTAGCTGTTGATCTCGTGGTATTATCTGTTGTCCTCGCGCTATTCCCATATGTCCTCATGTTATTAGCTGGTGTCCTCGCGTTGTTAACTATTGTCCTCGTGTTATTACCTGTTGACCTCGCGTTATTAGCTGTTGACTTCGCGTTATTAGCTGTTGTCCTCGCTTATTATCATTTGTCCTCGTGTTATTATCTGTTGTCCTCGCGTTATTAACTGTTTTCTTCGTTTTATTAGCTGTTGACCTCGCGTTTATTATCTGTTTGAACTCGTGTTATTATCTGTTGACCTCGTGTTATTATCTGTTGACCTCGCGTTATTAGCGGTTGACCTCGCGTTATTAGCTATTGACTTCGCGTTATTAGCTGTTGTCCTCGCGTATTACTATTGTCCTCGTGTTATTAGCTGTTGACCTCGCGTTATTTGTTATTGACTTCGCGTTATTATCTGTTGACCTCGTGTTATTATCTGTTGTCCTCGCGTTATTATCTGTTGTCCACGTGTTATTACCTGTTTTCTTCGCGTTATTATCTGTTGTCCTCGCGTTTTTATCTGTTGAACTCGTGTTAATATCTGTTGACCTCGTGTTATTATCTGTTGACCTCGCGTTATTAGCGGTTGACCTCGCGTTATTAGCTATTGACTTCGCGTTATTAGCTGTTGTCTTCGCGTTATTATCTGTTGTCCCGTGTTATTATCTGTTGTCCTCGTGGTATTATCTGTTTTCTTCGCGTTAATAACTGTTGACCTCGCGTTTATTAGCTGTTGACTTCGTGTTACTATCTGTGGTTCTTGCGTTATTAACTGTTGTCCTCGTGTTATTAGCTATTGACCTCGCGTTATTAGCTGTTGACCCTCGGGTTATTATCTGTTGTCCTCGCGTTATTAACTGTTGTCCTCGTGTTATTAGCTGTTGACCTCGCGTTATTATTTGTTGTCCTCGCGTTATTATCTGTTGTCCTCGTGTTATTATCTGCTGACTTCGTGTTATTATCTATTGTCTTCGCATTATTAGCTGTTGTCCTCGCGTTATTAACTGTTGTCCTCGTGTTATTAGCTGTTTACCTCGCGTTATTAGCTGTTGGCCTTGCGTTATTAACTGTTCTCCTCGTGTTAGTATCTGTTGTCCACGCGTTATTAACTGTTGTCCTCGTATTATTAGCTATTGAATTCGCGTTATTAGCTGTTTTTTCGCGTTATTAGCTGTTGTCCTCGCGTTATTATCTTTTGTTCTCGTTTTATTATTTGTTGACCTCCTGTTTTTATCTGTTGACCTCGCATTATCAGCTGCTGACCTCCCGATATTAGCTGTTGACTTCGCGTTATTAGCTGCTTGTCCTCGCGTTATTATCTGTTGTCCCTGTGTTATTATCTGTTGTCTTCGTGGTATTATCTGTTGTCCTCGCTATATTACCCGTTTGAACTCGCGTAATTAGCAGTTGACCTCGTGGTATTAGGTGTTGTCCTCTTGTTATTATCTGTTGTCCTCGTGTTATTATCTATTGACCTCGTGGTATTACCTGTTGTCCTCGCGTTATAATCTGTTGTCCTCGTGTTATTATCTGTTGACCTCGTGTTATTATCTGTTGACCTCGTGTTATTATCTGTTGACCTCGTGTTATTATCTGTTGTCTTCGTGTTATTATCTGTTATCCTCGTTGTTCTACCTGTTGACCTCGTGTTATTATCTGTTGTCCTCGCGTTATTATCTGTTGACTTCGTGTTATAATCTGTTGACATCGTGTTGTTATCTGTTGTCCTCGCGTTATAATCTGTTGAACTCGTGTTATAAGCTTTTGATCTCGCATTATTAGCTGTTGACTTCGCGGTTTTAGCTGTTGTCCTCGCGTTTATTATCTGTTGTCCTCGTAATATTATCTGTTAACCTCGCGTTATTAGTTGTTGACCTCGCGTTATTAGCTGTTTACTTCGCGTTATTAGCTGTTGTTCCCCGTGTTATTATCTGTTGTCCTCGTGGTATTATCTGTTGTCCTCGCGTTGTTAACTGTTGATTCGCATTATTAGCTGTTGATCTCGTGGTATTATCTGTTGTCCTCGCGCTATTCCCATTTGTCCTCATGTTATTAGCTGGTGTCCTCGCGTTGTTAACTATTGTCCTCGTGTTATTACCTGTTGACCTCGCGTTATTAGCTGTTGACTTCGCGTTATTAGCTGTTGTCCTCGCTTTATTATCATTTGTCCTCGTGTTATTATCTGTTGTCCTCGCGTTATTAACTGTTTTCTTCGTTTTATTAGCTGTTGACCTCGCGTTATTATCTGTTGAACTCGTGTTATTATCTGTTGACCTCGTGTTATTATCTGTTGACCTCGCGTTATTAGCGTTGACCTCGCGTTATTAGCTATTGACTTCGCGTTATTAGCTCTTGTCTTCGCGTTATTATCTGTTGTCCCCGTGTTATTATCTGTTGTCCTCGTGGTATTATCTGTTGTCTTCGCGTTATTAACTGTTGACCTCGCGTTATTAGCTGTTTACTTCGTGTTACTATCTGTTGTCCTTGCGTTATTAACTGTTGTCCTCGTGTTATTAGCTATTGACCTCGCGTTATTAGCTGTTGACCTCGGGTTATTATCTGTTGTCCTCGCGTTATTAACTGTTGTCCTCGTGTTATTAGCTGTTGACCTCGCGCTATTATTTGTTGTCCTCGCGTTATTATCTGTTGTCCTCGTGTTATTATCAGTAGTAGGGTTGGCAACGCACAGGGGAATTTTTTTTTCTGGGAGAAAATTCCCCTGTACGTTGCCATGGTTTTCAGGTGAATTTGGGGGGGAGAAAATTCCCCTGTGCGTTGCCAGGGTTTTCAGGTGAATTTGGGGGGGAAAAAAGGGCCTGTGCGTTGCCATGGTTTTCAGGTGAATTTGGGGAGTCACAGATTTGGAATTAGGGAATTCTTATAATGAAAAATAATGGCATACAAGTTTGTTAAAGTTCTTATGAGAAAAATAATTTCCGAGACTTAGAAGTTTGTTAAGCCTTATGGGACAAATTCAAGTAACGTATGTAGCTCTTTAGGGTTTCCATGAGAACTCTACGGACATGTTTTACAATGTTTTCAACTTAGAAAAATCGTCTATGTAAGCCTTAGTTATTCATATAAATTTAGAAAATCACCTGTGCGGGCCAGGGGTTTCAAGTCTCATACCTCACACCCCCCTCCCTCCCCCCTTACCTCGCAATCTATCGCGTCACCTTATTTACTTTACGCCCGGCCAGCCAGACCTCTTATCTTATCTTATCTTCTCCATAATAATATCTGGACCATCCCTCTCTCTCTCCTCCTATTTCCTTACAACTATTTTCAGAGTTTCAAATAATCATAGAAGTTTATTTATATGTTTATGACCGAATTTGTAAAAGGACCATTTTCAGAGAATATTGTCTTAGATGTTTTGTTAAAGAAAACAGGCAACTTATCCATAACATTTAGTTTTATATCCATTTACGGCTATTTCATCTGTAAAGACCAAATTGAACAGAGCCCAGTTTTAAGCTCATATTTCATCAGAGTCCAGTTTATACCGAAAATTCGCCAGAGTCTACTTTGAGAGCAATATTCATCAGAGACAGTTTTAGCTCATATTTCATCAGAGACCATTTTATACCTAAAAATGAACAGAGTCCACTTTGTGAGCAAATTAGTCAGAGACAGTATTTAGCTCATATTTCATCAGAGTCCAGTTTATGCTCAAATTCGCCAGAGTCTACTTTGAGAGCAATATTCGTCAGAGCCAGTTTTAGCTCATATTTCATCAGAGACCATTTTATACCTAAAAATGAACAGAGTCCACTTTGTGAGCAAATTAGTCAGAGACAGTATTTAGCTCATATTTCATCAGAGACCATTTTATACCTAAAAATGAACAGAGTCCACTTTGTCAGCAAAATTAGTCAGAGACAGTACTTAGCTCATATTTCATCAGAGTCCAATTATCAACAGAAATTCGCCAGAGTCTACTTTGAGAGCAAATTTCATCAGTGTCCTGTAATCTGTGAAAATTTGACAGAGTCCAGTTCTTGATCGAAATTCATCAGAGTCCAGTTTTCTAGCAAAATTCGCCAGAGTCTACTTTGTGCCAAAATTTGACAGAGTCCAGTTCTTGATCGAAATTCATCAGAGTCCAGTTTTTCTAGCAAACTTCGCCAGAGTCTACTTTGTGCCAAATATTCAGAGTCCAGTTCATGATCGAAATTAATCAGAGTCCAGTTTTCTAGCAAAATTCGCCAGAGTCTACTTTGTGCCAAAATATTCAGAGTCCAGTTCATGATCGAAATTAATCAGAGTCCAATTAAAGACCCAAATTTGGCAGAGACCACATTTTCGCTACTAGCAGTCCAATCCCCCTGAAATTTTAAACAGTCATATTTCAGACGTAGTAAATAAGATCAAGTCAGTTACAGAGCTCCAGCTCTTGTCCCCCTGTATTTGCATATTTTCTCTATATTCACTGTGTTCTTCGTATTCTCATCCGTGTTCACTCCATGTTCTACAAATGTTCACAGTCCCATTCAGTTCATATTTTCACAAGTATCTCCATTTTTCTGTAATCTTTCTCTTAGTCTCATTATGTTCTCTACAAAGTCTAGTCATATTTTCTATGTTTTCATGTTCATCACATGTTCTCTTTACAACTTTTATACTCAATATTCATGCTAACTTCCATATTTTGTGTTCTTTGTCAATATTCATGTTCCTCTACAAGTTCATGTTCCTCACAAGATCACTTCGTTTTTCACCTTCACTTACATGTTTTCTACATTCTTTGTCATATTCTCCATGTTCTTCACAAGTCCATTGTTCATTCTTTGTATTCCCTATTCTCCTTATCATGTTTTCATGTTCTCTGTAAGTTCATATTCCCAGCATGTTCACTGTATTCATCAACTTTTTCTTACATGTTTTCTGTGTTCACCGTATGTTCACTGTGTTCATTCCCCTACTTAACCTCAATTTTTTATGTTCTTTGTTTCTTTTAACCAATTTGTTTCTTCCATTCACTAACTAGTTCTTTGTCAAATAATATTATACTGCATTACAGTTTCCTCAACAATTTTAGTCACCCAGTTTTTATTTGCAAAACTATGTCAAAGTAATTCTCATAGTCAACTTAATAGTTCTACCAGCCATGTTCTTAAACAAATCTACACTTTATTCAGTTCCAAATTTACAAAGACAAACCTTTCTTGTAACTTCTTAACTAAAAATCTTTCGCCAATCAACTAAAACATAGTCACTTTCGTCATTTCTCAACTAAACTTATTATCCAGTCAACTAAAAAATTGTCAAAGGAATCTTTCCAGCACTGTTCACAACTAAACATATTCCCCATTCATCAGAAATAACCTTGTTCTTCATGTTTCATTGTCATTTCATAACTAAAATTATCTATCAATCAACAGAAAAAGCCATGTTCATCATGTTTTGTCTTTTTCCTTAACTAAAGTATTCATCAGTCAACTAAAAATAGTTACTTCATCATGTTTCCTTGTCATTTCTCAACTAAACTTATTATCCAGTCAACTAAAAATAGTCAGAAATAGCCTCGTTCAACACTGTTCTTAACTAAAACAACCTTTCTCTTAGCTAAAAATTGTCAAAGGAAACTTTTTCAACACTTTCGTAACTAAAATTATATGTCGCTAAGTAAGAAAAATTGTCAAAGGAATCTTTCCAGCACTGTTCTTAACTAAACTTATTCCCCAGTCATCAGAAATAACCGTGTTCTTCATGTTTCATTGTCATTTCATAACTAAAATTATCCATCAATCAACAGAAAAAGCCATGTTCATCATGTTTTGTCTTTTTGCTTAACTAACTTTATCCATCGTCAAGTAAGAAAATATAGTCACAGATATCTATCATCGTCGTTCTTAACTGACATTTATACTTTGTGGAGCACTAAAATAGTCAAATGTAACTTTTTCAACACTTTCGTAACTAAAATTATATGTCGCTAAGTAAGAAAAATAGTCAAAGGTGCTCTCCGTTACACCAAAGTTACTCTTCGAGAAATCAAAGACACTCTTCAATACATCAAGGACTTACTCAAAGACACCAAAGTTACACTCTAAGACATCCTTCGAGACATCAAAGACTTCCTTAAGACTTCAATGGGACTCTTCCATTCATCAAAGACATTCTCTAAGCCCTCAAAGTTATTCTCAGCACAATCAAAAGTTATTCCAAGACAACAAAAGTTATTCTCAGAACAATCAAAAGTTATTCCAAGACAACAAAAGTCATTCTCAGAGCTATCAAAATTATTCTCGGAGTCATCAAAAGGTATTCTCTAACTCACTTTTGGTCATTAAAGTTAATTTCTATGTTATAAAAGTTGGTCTCAGAGACATCTAAAGTTAATCTTAGAGTTATCAAATGTAATCTCTAACTCTCTTTTGTTCATCAAAGTTGATCTCAGAGTTAACAAAGGTAATCTCTAACTCACTCTCGTTCATCAAAGTTATTTCAAAGACATCAAAGTTATTCAAAGAGCTAACAAAAGTTATTCTCAGAGTCACCTTCGTTCTTCAGAGAAACTTTCCAAAACATCTTTGTTCATCAAAGTTATTCTCAGAGCTATCAAACTTGTTCTCAAAGTCATCAAAGTTAATCCAAGAGTCATCAAAGTTAATCCAAGACATCATTTTTCATCAAAGATATTCTCTCTAAACCATCAATGTTCTTCTCTAAGACATAAAAGTTATTCTCAGAGTCACCTTCGTTCGTCAGAGAAACTTTCAAAACATCTTTGTTCATCAAACTTGTTTTCAAAGTCATCAAAAGTTAATCTAAGACATCTTCTTTCATCAAAGTTATTTTCAGAGACATCTAAAGTTATTCTCAGAGCTATCAAACTTGTTCTCAGAGTCATCAAATGTTATTCTCGAAGTCATCAAAGTTATTTTCAGAGACATCTAAAGTTAATTTCTATGTTATAAAGTTATTCTCAGAGACATCTAAAGTTAATCTTGGTCATCAAAGTTGTTCTCTAAACATCAATGTTGTTCTCCAAGACATCAAAGATGTTCTCAAAATCATAAAAGTTATTCCCAGAGCTAACAAAGTTAATCTCAGAGTTATCCAAAGATATTCTCATGTCCACAAAAGTTATTCCAAGAGACGTCAAAGTTGTTTCAAAGACATCAAAGTTAATCTCAGAGTTATCCAAAGACATTCTCAGAGACATCTAAAGTTATTCTCTAAGACATCAAAGTTGTTCTAAGAGTTATCAAAAGTTATTCTCAGTCATGATATGTTATTCTCTAACTCACTTCCATTCATCAAAGACATTCTCTAAGTCCTGAAAGTTATTCTCTAAGACAACAAAGTCTTTCTCAGAGCTACCAAAGATGTTCTCTAAATCATAAAAGTTAATCTTAACTCACCTTCGTTCATTAGAGAAATTTTCCAATCCATATTCGTTGACCAGAGTTATTCTCAGAGTCATCAAAGCGATCTCTAATTCATCTTCGTTCTCCAAAGTTGTTCTCTAAGACACCTTCATTCATCAAAGAAACTCTCCTTCTTCCATCATGTTATTCTTTAAGACATCTTCAGTCATAAAATTTTCTCTCCAAAATGTAACTAGTTCAGCTTTTCATACCAAACCTGCATTTCTGTTAAAACATATTTTCTTAGTTGCTTTACCCTAAAACTGTTCTCTGAACTACGCTGTTCAAACCTACGTAACCTATCCTCTCCACCCAATGTTACTTAGTTAACGTAACGTTCCTAAACCTAGCTTTACCTATCCTAACATACCTTACCTTACCTTCCCTATCTTACCTAACTTTACCTATCCTAACATAACTTACCTTACCTTCCCTAACTTAACCTAACTTTACCTATCCTAACTTAACTTGCCTTTCATAACCTAACTTTACCTATCCTAACATAACTTACCTTACCTTCCCTATCTTACCTAACTTTACCTATCCTAACATAACTTACCTTACCTTCCCTAACTTAACCTAACTTTACCTATCCTAACTTAACTTACCTTTCATAACCTAACTTTACCTAACATAACTTACCTTACCTTCCCTAACTTAACCTAACTTTACCTATCCTAACTTAACTTACCTAACTTATTCTGCTTAACATAACTTACCTTACCTTCCCTATCTTACCTAACTTTACCTATCCTATCCTAACCTAACTTGTCTTACCTAACTTAATCTTACTTTCCCAAACTGATGTATCCTAACTTATCTAGTCCAACCAGACATGATCTAACTTAAGTATTCCTTCTTGTCTTTGTGTTTCGTCAATCATTGTCTCATATTCATTTACTCATTTCATTAGTTAATTTCTCAAATGGTCACTTATGCTTTTCAAGTGCTATTTGTTAGAGATTGGATATTTAAGCATTTCAAAGAATTATAATTTCTCAAATGGACGTTTTGCATTTCAAGTGCTATTTGTTAGAGATTGGATATTTAAGCATTTCAAAGAATTTTTGTTATATATGGGCATTTACTCATTTCAAGGGATAATTTCTCAAATGGACGTTTTTTGCATTTCAAGTGTTATTTGTTTAAGATTGGGTATTTAACCATTTCAAAGGATTTTTGTTATATATGGGAACTTACTCGTTTCAAGGGCTAATTTCTCAAATGGTCATTTTTGCAGATCAAGGGTTATTTGTTAAAGTTCATCAAGTTGCCCATAAGTTGTATTAGTAGGTTCTATCTTATGTTCTTATTCCCCAACCCCTTAACCTAACCTCTTGTAATCTTAGTGTATTTAGTAGGTTCTATCTTATGTTCTTATTCCCCAACCCTTTAACCTAACCTTTCAGATGTAGTTTGTTGAATATATTATCCTTTTCCTAACCTTTCAGATGTAGTTTTGTTTCTCCTTTTTGTATATTTTTACCCAAACCCACCATCCCACTTAACCATCTTTCCTTCTTTACTTTGTTTTCACATATAAGTTCATTCTTTATCTTAGTAATAATAAAATTACAATAGTAAAGAATCAGATCTACTATGACTTGAAATCGAGAAACAAGAGCTCAAGGGAGTGAGAGCATGAAAGAAGAGCAAGGAGTAAGAGAGAGGGGGCGGAAGAAAATGGGACCAAAGAAGAGAGAATGAGAGAGAGAGTGTGGGCATGGGGGAACTAAGACTTGAATTTGAGAAAAAAGAAAACTAAGTGAATGAGAGTGAGGGTGTGAGAATGGGAGCACTAAGACTTGAATTGAGAAAAAGAAAAACTAAGTGAATGAGAATGAGGGTGTGAGAATGGGAGCAATAAGACTTGAATTTGAGAAACAAGAGAGCATTTGAGCAAATGAGGGAGAGAGAGGGGGAGGAAGAGAGAGAATAAGGGAGAGAGATAGAAAAGGAGGGCTAGAAGGAGTAGGAGAATCAAAGTAAAGAAGGAAAGATGGTTAAGTGGGATGGTGGGTTTGGGTAAAAATATACAAAAAGGAGAAACAAAACTACATCTGAAAGGTTAGGAAAAGGATAATATATTCAACAAACTACATCTGAAAGGTTAGGTTAAAGGGTTGGGGAATAAGAACATAAGATAGAACCTACTAAATACACTAAGATTACAAGAGGTTAGGTTAAGGGGTTGGGGAATAAGAACATAAGATAGAACCTACTAATACAACTTATGGGCAACTTGATGAACTTTAACAAATAACCCTTGATCTGCAAAAATGACCATTTGAGAAATTAGCCCTTGAAACGAGTAAGTTCCCATATATAACAAAAATCCTTTGAAATGGTTAAATACCCAATCTTAAACAAATAACACTTGAAATGCAAAAAACGTCCATTTGAGAAATTATCCCTTGAAATGAGTAAATGCCCATATATAACAAAAATTCTTTGAAATGCTTAAATATCCAATCTCTAACAAATAGCACTTGAAATGCAAAACGTCCATTTGAGAAATTATAATTCTTTGA
Source organism: Procambarus clarkii (assembly GCF_040958095.1). NCBI lineage: Eukaryota > Metazoa > Arthropoda > Malacostraca > Decapoda > Cambaridae > Procambarus > Procambarus clarkii. Next base: position 29,972,339 of record NC_091221.1, read on the forward strand.
AATGCTTAAATATCCAATCTCTAACAAATAGCACTTGAAATGCATAAGTGACCATTTGAGAAATTAACTAATGAAATGAGTAAATGAATATGAGACAATGATTGACGAAACACAAAGACAAGAAGGAATACTTAAGTTAGATCATGTCTGGTTGGACTAGATAAGTTAGGATACATCAGTTTGGGAAAGTAAGATTAAGTTAGGTAAGACAAGTTAGGTTAGGATAGGATAGGTAAAGTTAGGTAAGATAGGGAAGGTAAGGTAAGTTATGTTAAGCAGAATAAGTTAGGTAAGTTAAGTTAGGATAGGTAAAGTTAGGTTAAGTTAGGGAAGGTAAGGTAAGTTATGTTAGGTAAAGTTAGGTTATGAAAGGTAAGTTAAGTTAGGATAGGTAAAGTTAGGTTAAGTTAGGGAAGGTAAGGTAAGTTATGTTAGGATAGGTAAAGTTAGGTAAGATAGGGAAGGTAAGGTAAGTTATGTTAGGATAGGTAAAGTTAGGTTATGAAAGGCAAGTTAAGTTAGGATAGGTAAAGTTAGGTTAAGTTAGGGAAGGTAAGGTAAGTTATGTTAGGATAGGTAAAGTTAGGTAAGATAGGGAAGGTAAGGTAAGGTATGTTAGGATAGGTAAAGCTAGGTTTAGGAACGTTACGTTAACTAAGTAACATTGGGTGGAGAGGATAGGTTACGTAGGTTTGAACAGCGTAGTTCAGAGAACAGTTTTAGGGTAAAGCAACTAAGAAAATATGTTTTAACAGAAATGCAGGTTTGGTATGAAAAGCTGAACTAGTTACATTTTGGAGAGAAAATTTTATGACTGAAGATGTCTTAAAGAATAACATGATGGAAGAAGGAGAGTTTCTTTGATGAATGAAGGTGTCTTAGAGAACAACTTTGGAGAACGAAGATGAATTAGAGATCGCTTTGATGACTCTGAGAATAACTCTGGTCAACGAATATGGATTGGAAAATTTCTCTAATGAACGAAGGTGAGTTAAGATTAACTTTTATGATTTAGAGAACATCTTTGGTAGCTCTGAGAAAGACTTTGTTGTCTTAGAGAATAACTTTCAGGACTTAGAGAATGTCTTTGATGAATGGAAGTGAGTTAGAGAATAACATATCATGACTGAGAATAACTTTTGATAACTCTTAGAACAACTTTGATGTCTTAGAGAATAACTTTAGATGTCTCTGAGAATGTCTTTGGATAACTCTGAGATTAACTTTGATGTCTTTGAAACAACTTTGACGTCTCTTGGAATAACTTTTGTGGACATGAGAATATCTTTGGATAACTCTGAGATTAACTTTGTTAGCTCTGGGAATAACTTTTATGATTTTGAGAACATCTTTGATGTCTTGGAGAACAACATTGATGTTTAGAGAACAACTTTGATGACCAAGATTAACTTTAGATGTCTCTGAGAATAACTTTATAACATAGAAATTAACTTTAGATGTCTCTGAAAATAACTTTGATGACTTCGAGAATAACATTTGATGACTCTGAGAACAAGTTTGATAGCTCTGAGAATAACTTTAGATGTCTCTGAAAATAACTTTGATGAAAGAAGATGTCTTAGATTAACTTTTGATGACTTTGAAAACAAGTTTGATGAACAAAGATGTTTTGAAAGTTTCTCTGACGAACGAAGGTGACTCTGAGAATAACTTTTATGTCTTAGAGAAGAACATTGATGGTTTAGAGAGAATATCTTTGATGAAAAATGATGTCTTGGATTAACTTTGATGACTCTTGGATTAACTTTGATGACTTTGAGAACAAGTTTGATAGCTCTGAGAATAACTTTGATGAACAAAGATGTTTTGGAAAGTTTCTCTGAAGAACGAAGGTGACTCTGAGAATAACTTTTGTTAGCTCTTTGAATAACTTTGATGTCTTTGAAATAACTTTGATGAACGAGAGTGAGTTAGAGATTACCTTTGTTAACTCTGAGATCAACTTTGATGAACAAAAGAGAGTTAGAGATTACATTTGATAACTCTAAGATTAACTTTAGATGTCTCTGAGACCAACTTTTATAACATAGAAATTAACTTTAATGACCAAAAGTGAGTTAGAGAATACCTTTTGATGACTCCGAGAATAATTTTGATAGCTCTGAGAATGACTTTTGTTGTCTTGGAATAACTTTTGATTGTTCTGAGAATAACTTTTGTTGTCTTGGAATAACTTTTGATTGTGCTGAGAATAACTTTGAGGGCTTAGAGAATGTCTTTGATGAATGGAAGAGTCCCATTGAAGTCTTAAGGAAGTCTTTGATGTCTCGAAGGATGTCTTAGAGTGTAACTTTGGTGTCTTTGAGTAAGTCCTTGATGTATTGAAGAGTGTCTTTGATTTCTCGAAGAGTAACTTTGGTGTAACGGAGAGCACCTTTGACTATTTTTCTTACTTAGCGACATATAATTTTAGTTACGAAAGTGTTGAAAAAGTTACATTTGACTATTTTAGTGCTCCACAAAGTATAAATGTCAGTTAAGAACGACGATGATAGATATCTGTGACTATATTTTCTTACTTGACGATGGATAAAGTTAGTTAAGCAAAAAGACAAAACATGATGAACATGGCTTTTTCTGTTGATTGATGGATAATTTTAGTTATGAAATGACAATGAAACATGAAGAACACGGTTATTTCTGATGACTGGGGAATAAGTTTAGTTAAGAACAGTGCTGGAAAGATTCCTTTGACAATTTTTCTTACTTAGCGACATATAATTTTAGTTACGAAAGTGTTGAAAAAGTTTCCTTTGACAATTTTTAGCTAAGAGAAAGGTTGTTTTAGTTAAGAACAGTGTTGAACGAGGCTATTTCTGACTATTTTTAGTTGACTGGATAATAAGTTTAGTTGAGAAATGACAAGGAAACATGATGAAGTAACTATTTTTAGTTGACTGATGAATACTTTAGTTAAGGAAAAAGACAAAACATGATGAACATGGCTTTTTCTGTTGATTGATAGATAATTTTAGTTATGAAATGACAATGAAACATGAAGAACAAGGTTATTTCTGATGAATGGGGAATATGTTTAGTTGTGAACAGTGCTGGAAAGATTCCTTTGACAATTTTTTAGTTGACTGGATAATAAGTTTAGTTGAGAAATGACGAAAGTGACTATGTTTTAGTTGATTGGCGAAAGATTTTTAGTTAAGAAGTTACAAGAAAGGTTTGTCTTTGTAAATTTGGAACTGAATAAAGTGTAGATTTGTTTAAGAACATGGCTGGTAGAACTATTAAGTTGACTATGAGAATTACTTTGACATAGTTTTGCAAATAAAAACTGGGTGACTAAAATTGTTGAGGAAACTGTAATGCAGTATAATATTATTTGACAAAGAACTAGTTAGTGAATGGAAGAAACAAATTGGTTAAAAGAAACAAAGAACATAAAAAATTGAGGTTAAGTAGGGGAATGAACACAGTGAACATACGGTGAACACAGAAAACATGTAAGAAAAAGTTGATGAATACAGTGAACATGCTGGGAATATGAACTTACAGAGAACATGAAAACATGATAAGGAGAATAGGGAATACAAAGAATGAACAATGGACTTGTGAAGAACATGGAGAATATGACAAAGAATGTAGAAAACATGTAAGTGAAGGTGAAAAACGAAGTGATCTTGTGAGGAACATGAACTTGTAGAGGAACATGAATATTGACAAAGAACACAAAATATGGAAGTTAGCATGAATATTGAGTATAAAAGTTGTAAAGAGAACATGTGATGAACATGAAAACATAGAAAATATGACTAGACTTTGTAGAGAACATAATGAGACTAAGAGAAAGATTACAGAAAAATGGAGATACTTGTGAAAATATGAACTGAATGGGACTGTGAACATTTGTAGAACATGGAGTGAACACGGATGAGAATACGAAGAACACAGTGAATATAGAGAAAATATGCAAATACAGGGGGACAAGAGCTGGAGCTCTGTAACTGACTTGATCTTATTTACTACGTCTGAAATATGACTGTTTAAAATTTCAGGGGGATTGGACTGCTAGTAGCGAAAATGTGGTCTCTGCCAAATTTGGGTCTTTAATTGGACTCTGATTAATTTCGATCATGAACTGGACTCTGAATATTTTGGCACAAAGTAGACTCTGGCGAATTTTGCTAGAAAACTGGACTCTGATTAATTTCGATCATGAACTGGACTCTGAATATTTTGGCACAAAGTAGACTCTGGCGAATTTTGCTAGAAAACTGGACTCTGATGAATTTCGATCAAGAACTGGACTCTGTCAAATTTTGGCACAAAGTAGACTCTGGCGAATTTTGCTAGAAAACTGGACTCTGATGAATTTCGATCAAGAACTGGACTCTGTCAAATTTTCACAGATTACAGGACACTGATGAAATTTGCTCTCAAAGTAGACTCTGGCGAATTTCTGTTGATAATTGGACTCTGATGAAATATGAGCTAAGTACTGTCTCTGACTAATTTTGCTGACAAAGTGGACTCTGTTCATTTTTAGGTATAAAATGGTCTCTGATGAAATATGAGCTAAATACTGTCTCTGACTAATTTGCTCACAAAGTGGACTCTGTTCATTTTTAGGTATAAAATGGTCTCTGATGAAATATGAGCTAAAACTGGCTCTGACGAATATTGCTCTCAAAGTAGTCTCTGGCGAATTTGAGCATAAACTGGACTCTGATGAAATATGAGCTAAATACTGTCTCTGACTAATTTGCTCACAAAGTGGACTCTGTTCATTTTTAGGTATAAAATGGTCTCTGATGAAATATGAGCTAAAACTGTCTCTGATGAATATTGCTCTCAAAGTAGACTCTGGCGAATTTTCGGTATAAACTGGACTCTGATGAAATATGAGCTTAAAACTGGGCTCTGTTCAATTTGGTCTTTACAGATGAAATAGCCGTAAATGGATATAAAACTAAATGTTATGGATAAGTTGCCTGTTTTCTTTAACAAAACATCTAAGACAATATTCTCTGAAAATGGTCCTTTTACAAATTCGGTCATAAACATATAAATAAACTTCTATGATTATTTGAAACTCTGAAAATAGTTGTAAGGAAATAGGAGGAGAGAGAGAGGGATGGTCCAGATATTATTATGGAGAAGATAAGATAAGATAAGAGGTCTGGCTGGCCGGGCGTAAAGTAAATAAAGGTGACGCGATAGATTGCGAGGTAAGGGGGGAGGGAGGGGGGTGTGAGGTATGAGACTTGAAACCCCTGGCCCGCACAGGTGATTTTCTAAATTTATATGAATAACTAAGGCTTACATAGACGATTTTTCTAAGTTGAAAACATGTAAAACATGTCCGTAGAGTTCTCATGGAAACCCTAAAGAGCTACATACGTTACTTGAATTTGTCCCATAAGGCCTTAACAAACTTCTAAGTCTCGGAAATTATTTTTCTCATAAGAACTTTAACAAACTTGTATGCCATTATTTTTCATTATAAGAATTCCCTAATTCCAAATCTGTGACTCCCCAAATTCACCTGAAAACCATGGCAACGCACAGGCCCTTTTTTCCCCCCCAAATTCACCTGAAAACCCTGGCAACGCACAGGGGAATTTTCTCCCCCCCAAATTCACCTGAAAACCATGGCAACGTACAGGGGAATTTTCTCCCAGAAAAAAAAATTCCCCTGTGCGTTGCCAACCCTACTACTATTATCTGCTGACTTCGTGTTATTATCTATTGTCTTCGCATTATTAGCTGTTGTCCTCGCGTTATTAACTGTTGTCCTCGTGTTATTAGCTGTTTATCTCGCGTTATTAGCTGTTGGCCTTGCGTTATTAACTGTTGTCCTCGTGTCAGTATCTGTTGTCCACGCGTTATTAACTGTTGTCCTCGTATTATTAGCTATGGAACTCGCGTTATTAGCTGTTGACTTCGCGTTATTAGCTGTTGTCCTCGCGTTATTATCTTTTGTTCTCGTTTTATTATTTGTTGACCTCCTGTTTTTATCTGTTGACCTCGCGCTATCAGCTGTTCACCTCCCGATATTAGCTGTTGACTTCGCGTTATTAGCTGCTTGTCCTCGCGTTATTATCTGTTGTCCCTGTGTTATTATCTGTTGTCTTCGTGGTATTATCTGTTGTCCTCGCTATATTACCCGTTGAACTCGCGTTATTAGCAGTTGACCTCGTGGTATTAGCTGTTGTCCTCTTCTTATTATCTGTTGTCCTCGTGTTATTATCTATTGACCTCGTGGTATTACCTGTTGTCCTCGCGTTATAATCTGTTGTCCTCGTGTTATTAGCTGTTGATCTCGCGTTATTATCTGTTGTCCTCGCGTTATTACCTGTTGTCCTCGTGTTATAAGCTTTTGATCTCGCGTTATTAGCTGTTGACTTCGCGGTTTTAGCTGTTGTTCTCGCGTTATTATCTGTTGTCCCTGTGTTATTATCTGTTGTCCTCGTGGTATTATCTGTTGTCCTCGCGTTATTAACTGTTGATCTCGCATTATTACCTGTTGATCTCGTGGTACTATCTGTTGTCCTCGCGTTATTAACTGTTGTCCTCGTGTTATTAGCTGTTGTCCTCGCGTTATTAACTATTGTCCTCGTGTTATTACCTTTTGACCTCGCGTTATTAGCTTTTGATTTTACGTGATTAGCTGTTGTCCTCGCGTTATTATCTGTTGTCCCCGTGTTATTATCTTTTGTCTTCGTGGTATTATCTGTTGTCCTCGCGTTATTAACTGTTGATCTCGCATTATTAGCTGTTGATCTCGTGGTACTATCTGTTGTCCTCGCGTTATTAACTGTTGTCCTCGTGTTATTAGCTGTTGTCCTCGCGTTATTAACTATTGTCCTCGTGTTATTACCTATTGACCTCGCGTTATTAGATTTTGATTTTACGTGATTAGCTGTTGTCCTCGCGTTATTATCTGTTGTCCCCGTGTTATTATCAGTTGTCCTCGTGTTATTATCTGTTGTCCTCTCGTTATTAACTGTTTTCTTCGTTTTATTAGCTGTTGACCTCGCGTTATTAGCTGTTGAGTTTGCGTTATTAGCTGTTGACCTCGCGTTATTAGCTGTTGTCCTCGCGTTATTAGCTGTTGACTTCGCGTTATTAGCTGTTGTCCCCACTTTATTATCAGTAGTCCTCGTGTTATTATCTGTTGTCCTCTCGTTATTAACTGTTTTCATCGTTTTATTAGCTGTTGACCTCGCGTTATTAGCTGTTCAGTTTGCGTTATTACCTGTTGACCTCGCGTTATTAGCTGTTGACTTCGCGTTTTAAGCTGTTGTCCTCGCGTTATTGTCTGTTGTCCTCGTGTTATTTTCTGTTGACCACGTGTTATTATCTGTTGACCTCGCATTATTAGCTGTTGACCTCGGGTTATTATCTGTTGTCCTCGCGTTATTGACTGTTGTCCTCGTGTTATTAGCTGTTAACCTCGCGTTATTAGCTGTTGTCCTCGCGTTATTATCAGTTGTCCTCGTGTTATAATCTGTTGACATCGTGTTGTTATCTGTTTTACTCGCGTTATTATATGTTGTCCTCGCGTTATTAAGTGTTGTCCTCGTTTTATTAGCTGTTGACCTCGCGTTATTAGCTGTTGACTTGCGATATTAGCTGTTGACCTCGCGTTATTAGCTGTTGACTTTGCGTTATTAGCTGTTGACCTCGCGTTATTAGAGGTGTTCCTCGCGTTATTAGCTGTTGACCTCGCGTTATTAGCGGTGTTCCTCGCGTTATTAGCTGTTGACCTCGCGTTATTAGCTGTTGACTTCGCGTTATTAGCTGGTGTCCTCGCGTTATTATCTGTTGCCCTTGTGTTATTATCTGTTGTTCTCGCGTTATTAACTGATGACCACGCGTTATTAGCTGTTGACATCGTGGAATTAGCTGTTGTCCTCGTGTTATTAGCTGTTAACCTCGCGTTATCAGCTGTTGTCCTCGCGTTATTAGTTGTTGTCCTCGCGTTATTAGCTGTTGTCCTCGTGGTATTATCTGTTGTCCTCTTGTTATTATCTGTTGTCTTCGCGTTATGATCTGTTGTCCTCGCGTTATCATCTGTTGAACTCGTGGTATTATCTGTTGTCCTCGCGTTATTATCTGTTGACTTCGTGTTATAATCTGTTGACATCGTGTTGTTATCTGTTGTCCTCGCGTAATTATCTGTTGACCTCGTGTTATTAGCTGTTGACCTCGCGGTATTAGCTGTTGATCTCGCGTTATTATCCGTTGTCCTCGCGTTATTACCTGTTGTCCTCGTGTTATAAGCTTTTGATCTCGCGTTATTAGCTGTTGACTTCGCAGTTTTAGCTGTTGTTCTCGCGTTATTATCTGTTGTCCCTGTGTTATTATCTGCTGTCCTCGTGGTATTATCTGTTGTCCTCGCGTTATTAACTGTTGATCTCGCATTATTAGCTGTTGATCTCGTGGTACTATCTGTTGTCCTCGCGTTATTAACTGTTGTCCTCGTGTTATTAGCTGTTGTCCTCGCGTTATTAACTATTGTCCTCGTGTTATTACCTTTTGACCTCGCGTTATTAGCTTTTGATTTTACGTGATTAGCTGTTGTCCTCGCGTTATTATCTGTTGTCCCCGTGTTATTGTCTGTTGTCCTCGTGTTATTATCTGTTGTCCTCTCGTTATTAACTGTTTTCTTCGTTTTATTAGCTGTTGACCTCGCGTTATTAGCTGTTGAGTTTGCGTTATTAGCTGTTGACCTCGCGTTATTAGCTGTTGTCCTCGCGTTATTAGCTGTTGACTTCGCGTTATTAGCTGTTGTCCCCACTTTATTATCAGTAGTCCTCGTGTTATTATCTGTTGTCCCTCTCGTTATTAACTGTTTTCATCGTTTTATTAGCTGTTGACCTCGCGTTATTAGCTGTTCAGTTTGCGTTATTACCTGTTGACCTCGCGTTATTAGCTGTTGACTTTGCGTTTTAAGCTGTTGTCCTCGCGTTATTGTCTGTTTTCCTCGTGTTATTTTCTGTTGACCACGTGTTATTATCTGTTGACCTCGCATTATTAGCTGTTGACCTCGGGTTATTATCTGTTGTCCTCACGTTATTGACTGTTGTCCTCGTGTTATTAGCTGTTAACCTCGCGTTATTAGCTGTTGTCCTCGCGTTATTATCAGTTGTCCTCGTGTTATAATCTGTTGACATCGTGTTGTTATCTGTTTTACTCGCGTTATTATATGTTGTCCTCGCGTTATTAAGTGTTGTCCTCGTTTTATTAGCTGTTGACCTCGCGTTATTAGCTGTTGACTTGCGATATTAGCTGTTGACCTCGCGTTATTAGCTGTTGACTTTGCGTTATTAGCTGTTGACCTCGCGTTATTAGAGGTGTTCCTCGCGTTATTAGCTGTTGACCTCGCGTTATTAGCGGTGTTCCTCGCGTTATTAGCTGTTGACCTCGCGTTATTAGCTGTTGACTTCGCGTTATTAGCTGGTGTCCTCGCGTTATTATCTGTTGCCCTTGTGTTATTATCTGTTGTTCTCGCGTTATTAACTGATGACCACGCGTTATTAGCTGTTGACATCGTGGAATTAGCTGTTGTCCTCGTGTTATTAGCTGTTAACCTCGCGTTATCAGCTGTTGTCCTCGCGTTATTAGTTGTTGCCCTCGCGTTATTAGCTGTTGTCCTCGTGGTATTATCTGTTGTCCTCTTGTTATTATCTGTTGTCTTCGCGTTATGATCTGTTGTCCTCGCGTTATCATCTGTTGAACTCGTGGTATTATCTGTTGTCCTCGCGTTATTATCTGTTGACTTCGTGTTATAATCTGTTGACATCGTGTTGTTATCTGTTGTCCTCGCGTAATTATCTGTTGAACTCGTGTTATTAGCTGTTGACCTCGCGGTATTAGCTGTTGATCTCGCGTTATTATCCGTTGTCCTCGCGTTATTACCTGTTGTCCTCGTGTTATAAGCTTTTGATCTCGCGTTATTAGCTGTTGACTTCGCAGTTTTAGCTGTTGTTCTCGCGTTATTATCTGTTGTCCCTGTGTTATTATCTGCTGTCCTCGTGGTATTATCTGTTGTCCTCGCGTTATTAACTGTTGATCTCGCATTATTAGCTGTTGATCTCGTGGTACTATCTGTTGTCCTCGCGTTATTAACTGTTGTCCTCGTGTTATTAGCTGTTGTCCTCGCGTTATTAACTATTGTCCTCGTGTTATTACCTTTTGACCTCGCGTTATTAGCTTTTGATTTTACGTGATTAGCTGTTGTCCTCGCGTAATTATCTGTTGTCCCCGTGTTATTATCTGTTGTCTTCGTGGTATTATCTGTTGTCCTCGCGTTATTAACTGTTGATCTCGCATTATTAGCTGTTGATCTCGTGGTATTATCTGTTGTCCTCGCGTTATTAACTGTTGTCCTCGTGTTATTAGCTGTTGTCCTCGCGTTATTAACTATTGTCCTCGTGTTATTACCTGTTGACCTCGCGTTATTAGCTGTTGACTTCGCGTTATTAGCTGTTGTCCCCACTTTGTTATCAGTTGTCCTCGTGTTATTATCAGTTGCCCACTCGTTATTAACTGTTTTCTTCTTTTTATTAGCTGTTGACCTCGCGTTATTAGCTGTTGAGTTTGCGTTATTAGCTGTTGACCTCGCGTTATTAGCTGTTGTCCTCGCGTTATTAGCTGTTGGCCACGCGTTATTAGCTGTAGTCCTCGTGTTATTAGCTGTTGACCTCGAGTTATTACCGGTTGACCTTGCGTTATTAGCTGTTGTCCTCGCTTTATAAGCTGTTGTCCTCGCGTTATTACTATTGTCCTCGTGTTATTATCTGTTGACCTCGCGTTATTTGTTATTGACTTCGCGTTATTATCTGTTGACCTCGTGTTATTATCTGTTGTCCTCGCGTTATTATCTGTTGTCCACGTGTTATTACCTGTTTTCTTCGCGTTATTATCTGTTGTCCTCGCGTTTTTATCTGTTGAACTCGTGTTATTATCTGTTGACCTCGTGTTATTATCTGTTGACCTCGCGTTATTAGCGGTTGACCTCGCGTTATTAGCTATTGACTTCGCGTTATTAGCTGTTGTCTTCGCGTTATTATCTGTTGTCCCCGTGTTATTATCTGTTGTCCTCGTGGTATTATCTGTTGTCTTCGCGTTATTAACTGTTGACCTCGCGTTATTAGCTGTTGACTTCGTGTTACTATCTGTTGTTCTTGCGTTATTAACTGTTGTCCTCGTGTTTTTAGCTATTGACCTCGCGTTATTAGCTGTTGACCTCGGGTTATTATCTGTTGTCCTCGCGTTATTAACTGTTGTCCTCGTGTTATTAGCTGTTGACCTCGCGTTATTATTTGTTGTCCTCGCGTTATTATCTGTTGTCCTCGTGTTATTATCTGCTGACTTCGTGTTATTATCTATTGTCTTCGCATTATTAGCTGTTGTCCTCGCGTTATTAACTGTTGTCCTCGTGTTATTAGCTGTTTACCTCGCGTTATTAGCTGTTGGCCTTGCGTTATTAACTGTTCTCCTCGTGTTAGTATCTGTTGTCCACGCGTTATTAACTGTTGTCCTCGTATTATTAGCTATTGAATTCGCGTTATTAGCTGTTGACTTCGCGTTATTAGCTGTTGTCCTCGCGTTATTATCTTTTGTTCTCGTTTTATTATTTGTTGACCTCCTGTTTTTATCTGTTGACCTCGCGTTATCAGCTGCTGACCTCCCGATATTAGCTGTTGACTTCGCGTTATTAGCTGCTTGTCCTCGCGTTATTATCTGTTGTCCCTGTGTTATTATCTGTTGTCTTCGTGGTATTATCTGTTGTCCTCGCTATATTACCCGTTGAACTCGCGTAATTAGCAGTTGACCTCGTGGTATTAGGTGTTGTCCTCTTGTTATTATCTGTTGTCCTCGTGTTATTATCTATTGACCTCGTGGTATTACCTGTTGTCCTCGCGTTATAATCTGTTGTCCTCGTGTTATTATCTGTTGACCTCGTGTTATTATCTGTTGACCTCGTGTTATTATCTGTTGACCTCGTGTTATTATCTGTTGTCTTCGTGTTATTATCTGTTATCCTCGTTGTTCTACCTGTTGACCTCGTGTTATTATCTGTTGTCCTCGCGTTATTATCTGTTGACTTCGTGTTATAATCTGTTGACATCGTGTTGTTATCTGTTGTCCTCGCGTTATAATCTGTTGAACTCGTGTTATAAGCTTTTGATCTCGCATTATTAGCTGTTGACTTCGCGGTTTTAGCTGTTGTCCTCGCGTTATTATCTGTTGTCCTCGTAATATTATCTGTTAACCTCGCGTTATTAGTTGTTGACCTCGCGTTATTAGCTGTTTACTTCGCGTTATTAGCTGTTGTCCCCGTGTTATTATCTGTTGTCCTCGTGGTATTATCTGTTGTCCTCGCGTTATTAACTGTTGATTTCGCATTATTAGCTGTTGATCTCGTGGTATTATCTGTTGTCCTCGCGCTATTCCCATTTGTCCTCATGTTATTAGCTGGTGTCCTCGCGTTGTGAACTATTGTCCTCGTGTTATTACCTGTTGACCTCGCGTTATTAGCTGTTGAATTCGCGTTATTAGCTGTTGTCCTCGCTTTATTATCATTTGTCCTCGTGTTATTATCTGTTGTCCTCGCGTTATTAACTGTTTTCTTCGTTTTATTAGCTGTTGACCTCGCGTTATTAGCTGTTGAGTTTGCGTTATTAGCTGTTGACCTCGCGTTATTAACTGTTGTCCTCGCGTTATCAGCTGTTGACCTCGCGTTATTAGCTGTTGACTTCGCGTTATAAGCTGTTGTCCTCGCGTTATTATCTGTTGTCCTCGTAATATTTTCTGTTGACCACGTGTTATTATCTGTTGACCTCGCATTATTAGCTGTTGACCTCGCGTTATTAGCTGTTGACTTCGCGTTATTCGCTGTTGTCCTCGCGTTATCTGTTGTCCTCGTGTTTATATCTTCTGTAATCGCGTTATTAACTGTTGATTTCCGTTATTAGCTGTTGACATCGTGGTACCAGCTATTATCCTCGTGTTATTAGCTGTTGACCTAGCGTTATTAGCTGTTGACCTCGCGTTATTAGCTGTTGTCCTCGCGTTATTAGCTGTTCACCACGCGTTATTAGCTGTTGTCCTCGTGTTATTAGCTGTTGACCTCGCGTTATTAGCGGTTGACCTTTCGTTATTAGCTGTTGTCCTCGCTTTATTAGCTGTTGTCCTCACGTTATTAACTATTGTCCTCGTGTTATTAGCTGTTGACCTCGCGTTATTAGCTATTGACTTCGCGTTATTATCTGCTGACCTCGTGCTATTAACTGTTGTCCTCGCGTTTTTATCTGTTGTCCACGTGTTATTACCTGTTGTCTTCGCGTTATTATCTGTTGTCTTCGCGTTATTATCTGTTGAACTCCTGTTATTATCTGTTGTCCTCGCATTATTATCTCTTGTCCTCGCGTTTTTATCTGTTGTCCTCGTGGTATTATCTGTTGTCTTCGCGTTGTTAACTGTTGACCTCGCGTTATTAGCTGTTGACCTCGTGTTACTATCTGTTGTCCTTGCATTATTAACTGTTGCCCTCGTGTTATTAGCTGTTTATCTCGCGTTATTAGCTGTTGGCCTTGCGTTATTAACTGTTGTCCTCGTGTTATTAGCTGTTGACATCGCGTTATAAGCTGTTAACTTCGCGTTATTAGCTGTTGTCCTTGCGTTATTATCTGTTGTTCTCGTTTTATTTGTTGACCTCGTGGTATTATCTGTTGTCCTCGCTTTATTAACTGTTGACCTCGCGTTATTAGCTGTTGACCTCGCGGTATTAGGTGTTGTCCTCTTATTATCTGTTGTCCTCGTGTTATTATCTGTTGACCTCGTGTTATTACCTGTTGTCCTCGCATTATGATCTGTTGTTCTCGTGTTATTATCTGTTGACCTCGTGTTATTATCTGTTGACCTCGTGTTATTATCTGTTGACCTCGTGGTATTATCTGTTGTCTTCGCGTTCTTAGCTGTTGTCCTCGCGTTATTAACTGTTGTCCTCGTGTTATTAGCTGTTGACCTTGCGTTATTTGCTGTTGGCCTTGCGTTATTAACTGTTCTCCTCGTGTTAGTATCTGTTGTCCACGCGTTATTAACTGTTGTCCTCGTATTATTAGCTATTGAATTCGCGTTATTAGCTGTTGACTTCGCGTTATTAGCTGTTGTCCTCGCGTTATTATCTTTTGTTCTCGTTTTATTATTTGTTGACCTCCTGTTTTTATCTGTTGACCTCGCGTTATCAGCTGTTGACCTCCCGATATTAGCTGTTGACTTCGCGTTATTAGCTGCTTGTCCTCGCGTTATTATCTGTTGTCCCTGTGTTATTATCTGTTGTCTTCGTGGTATTATCTGTTGTCCTCGCTATATTACCCGTTGAACTCGCGTAATTAGCAGTTGACCTCGTGGTATTAGGTGTTGTCCTCTTGTTATTATCTGTTGTCCTCGTGTTATTATCTATTGACCTCGTGGTATTACCTGTTGTCCTCGCGTTATAATCTGTTGTCCTCGTGTTATTATCTGTTGACCTCGTGTTATTATCTGTTGACCTCGTGTTATTATCTGTTGACCTCGTGTTATTATCTGTTGTCTTCGCGTTATTATCTGTTATCCTCGTTGTTCTACCTGTTGACCTCGTGTTATTATCTGTTGTCCTCGCGTTATTATCTGTTGACTTCGTGTTATAATCTGTTGACATCGTGTTGTTATCTGTTGTCCTCGCGTTATAATCTGTTGAACTCGTGTTATAAGCTTTTGATCTCGCATTATTAGCTGTTGACTTCGCGGTTTTAGCTGTTGTCCTCGCGTTATTATCTGTTGTCCTCGTAATATTATCTGTTAACCTCGCGTTATTAGTTGTTGACCTCGCGTTATTAGCTGTTTACTTCGCGTTATTAGCTGTTGTCCCCGTGTTATTATCTGTTGTCCTCGTGGTATTATCTGTTGTCCTCGCGTTATTAACTGTTGATTTCGCATTATTAGCTGTTGATCTCGTGGTATTATCTGTTGTCCTCGCGCTATTCCCATTTGTCCTCATGTTATTAGCTGGTGTCCTCGCGTTGTTAACTATTGTCCTCGTGTTATTACCTGTTGACCTCGCGTTATTAGCTGTTGACTTCGCGTTATTAGCTGTTGTCCTCGCTTTATTATCATTTGTCCTCGTGTTATTATCTGTTGTCCTCGCGTTATTAACTGTTTTCTTCGTTTTATTAGCTGTTGACCTCGCGTTATTAGCTGTTGAGTTTGCGTTATTAGCTGTTGACCTCGCGTTATTAGCTGTTGTCCTCGCGTTATCAGCTGTTGACCTCGCGTTATTAGCTGTTGAATTCGCGTTATAAGCTGTTGTCCTCGCGTTATTATCTGTTGTCCTCGTAATATTTTCTGTTGACCACGTGTTATTATCTGTTGACCTCGCATTATTAGCTGTTGACCTCGCGTTATTAGCTGTTGACTTCGCGTTATTCGCTGTTGTCCTCGCGTTATCTGTTGTCCTCGTGTTTATATCTTCTGTAATCGCGTTATTAACTGTTGATTTCCGTTATTAGCTGTTGAAATCGTGGTACTAGCTATTATCCTCGTGTTATTAGCTGTTGACCTAGCGTTATTAGCTGTTGACCTCGCGTTATTAGCTGTTGTCCTCGCGTTATTAGCTGTTCACCACGCGTTATTAGCTGTTGTCCTCGTGTTATTAGCTGTTGACCTCGCGTTATTAGCGGTTGACCTTTCGTTATTAGCTGTTGTCCTCGCTTTATTAGCTGTTGTCCTCACGTTATTAACTATTGTCCTCGTGTTATTAGCTGTTGACCTCGCGTTATTAGCTATTGACTTCGCGTTATTATCTGCTGACCTCGTGCTATTAACTGTTGTCCTCGCGTTTTTATCTGTTGTCCACGTGTTATTACCTGTTGTCTTCGCGTTATTATCTGTTGTCTTCGCGTTATTATCTGTTGAACTCCTGTTATTATCTGTTGTCCTCGCATTATTATCTCTTGTCCTCGCGTTTTTATCTGTTGTCCTCGTGGTATTATCTGTTGTCTTCGCGTTGTTAACTGTTGACCTCGCGTTATTAGCTGTTGACCTCGTGTTACTATCTGTTGTCCTTGCATTATTAACTGTTGCCCTCGTGTTATTAGCTGTTTATCTCGCGTTATTAGCTGTTGGCCTTGCGTTATTAACTGTTGTCCTCGTGTTATTAGCTGTTGACATCGCGTTATAAGCTGTTAACTTCGCGTTATTAGCTGTTGTCCTTGCGTTATTATCTGTTGTTCTCGTTTTATTTGTTGACCTCGTGGTATTATCTGTTGTCCTCGCTTTATTAACTGTTGACCTCGCGTTATTAGCTGTTGACCTCGCGGTATTAGGTGTTGTCCTCTTATTATCTGTTGTCCTCGTGTTATTATCTGTTGACCTGGTGTTATTACCTGTTGTCCTCGCATTATGATCTGTTGTTCTCGTGTTATTATCTGTTGACCTCGTGTTATTATCTGTTGACCTCGTGTTATTATCTGTTGACCTCGTGGTATTATCTGTTGTCTTCGCGTTCTTAGCTGTTGTCCTCGCGTTATTAACTGTTGTCCTCGTGTTATTAGCTGTTGACCTTGCGTTATTTGCTGTTGGCCTTGCGTTATTAACTGTTCTCCTCGTGTTAGTATCTGTTGTCCACGCGTTATTAACTGTTGTCCTCGTATTATTAGCTATTGAATTCGCGTTATTAGCTGTTGACTTCGCGTTATTAGCTGTTGTCCTCGCGTTATTATCTTTTGTTCTCGTTTTATTATTTGTTGACCTCCTGTTTTTATCTGTTGACCTCGCGTTATCAGCTGTTGACCTCCCGATATTAGCTGTTGACTTCGCGTTATTAGCTGCTTGTCCTCGCGTTATTATCTGTTGTCCCTGTGTTATTATCTGTTGTCTTCGTGGTATTATCTGTTGTCCTCGCTATATTACCCGTTGAACTCGCGTAATTAGCAGTTGACCTCGTGGTATTAGGTGTTGTCCTCTTGTTATTATCTGTTGTCCTCGTGTTATTATCTATTGACCTCGTGGTATTACCTGTTGTCCTCGCGTTATAATCTGTTGTCCTCGTGTTATTATCTGTTGACCTCGTGTTATTATCTGTTGACCTCGTGTTATTATCTGTTGACCTCGTGTTATTATCTGTTGTCTTCGCGTTATTATCTGTTATCCTCGTTGTTCTACCTGTTGACCTCGTGTTATTATCTGTTGTCCTCGCGTTATTATCTGTTGACTTCGTGTTATAATCTGTTGACATCGTGTTGTTATCTGTTGTCCTCGCGTTATAATCTGTTGAACTCGTGTTATAAGCTTTTGATCTCGCATTATTAGCTGTTGACTTCGCGGTTTTAGCTGTTGTCCTCGCGTTATTATCTGTTGTCCTCGTAATATTATCTGTTAACCTCGCGTTATTAGTTGTTGACCTCGCGTTATTAGCTGTTTACTTCGCGTTATTAGCTGTTGTCCCCGTGTTATTATCTGTTGTCCTCGTGGTATTATCTGTTGTCCTCGCGTTATTAACTGTTGATTTCGCATTATTAGCTGTTGATCTCGTGGTATTATCTGTTGTCCTCGCGCTATTCCCATTTGTCCTCATGTTATTAGCTGGTGTCCTCGCGTTGTTAACTATTGTCCTCGTGTTATTACCTGTTGACCTCGCGTTATTAGCTGTTGACTTCGCGTTATTAGCTGTTGTCCTCGCTTTATTATCATTTGTCCTCGTGTTATTATCTGTTGTCCTCGCGTTATTAACTGTTTTCTTCGTTTTATTAGCTGTTGACCTCGCGTTATTAGCTGTTGAGTTTGCGTTATTAGCTGTTGACCTCGCGTTATTAGCTGTTGTCCTCGCGTTATCAGCTGTTGACCTCGCGTTATTAGCTGTTGACTTCGCGTTATAAGCTGTTGTCCTCGCGTTATTATCTGTTGTCCTCGTAATATTTTCTGTTGACCACGTGTTATTATCTGTTGACCTCGCATTATTAGCTGTTGACCTCGCGTTATTAGCTGTTGACTTCGCGTTATTCGCTGTTGTCCTCGCGTTATCTGTTGTCCTCGTGTTTATATCTTCTGTAATCGCGTTATTAACTGTTGATTTCCGTTATTAGCTGTTGACATCGTGGTACTAGCTATTATCCTCGTGTTATTAGCTGTTGACCTAGCGTTATTAGCTGTTGACCTCGCGTTATTAGCTGTTGTCCTCGCGTTATTAGCTGTTCACCACGCGTTATTAGCTGTTGTCCTCGTGTTATTAGCTGTTGACCTCGCGTTATTAGCGGTTGACCTTTCGTTATTAGCTGTTGTCCTCGCTTTATTAGCTGTTGTCCTCACGTTATTAACTATTGTCCTCGTGTTATTAGCTGTTGACCTCGCGTTATTAGCTATTGACTTCGCGTTATTATCTGCTGACCTCGTGCTATTAACTGTTGTCCTCGCGTTTTTATCTGTTGTCCACGTGTTATTACCTGTTGTCTTCGCGTTATTATCTGTTGTCTTCGCGTTATTATCTGTTGAACTCCTGTTATTATCTGTTGTCCTCGCATTATTATCTCTTGTCCTCGCGTTTTTATCTGTTGTCCTCGTGGTATTATCTGTTGTCTTCGCGTTGTTAACTGTTGACCTCGCGTTATTAGCTGTTGACCTCGTGTTACTATCTGTTGTCCTTGCGTTATTAACTGTTGCCCTCGTGTTATTAGCTGTTTATCTCGCGTTATTAGCTGTTGGCCTTGCGTTATTAACTGTTGTCCTCGTGTTATTAGCTGTTGACATCGCGTTATAAGCTGTTAACTTCGCGTTATTAGCTGTTGTCCTTGCGTTATTATCTGTTGTTCTCGTTTTATTTGTTGACCTCGTGGTATTATATGTTGTCCTCGCTTTATTAACTGTTGACCTCGCGTTATTAGCTGTTGACCTCGCGGTATTAGGTGTTGTCCTCTTATTATCTGTTGTCCTCGTGTTATTATCTGTTGACCTCGTGTTATTACCTGTTGTCCTCGCATTATGATCTGTTGTTCTCGTGTTATTATCTGTTGACCTCGTGTTATTATCTGTTGACCTCGTGTTATTATCTGTTGACCTCGTGGTATTATCTGTTGTCTTCGCGTTATTAGCTGTTGACCTTGCGTTATTTGCTGTTGACCTTGCGTTATTACATGTTGTCCTCGTGGTATTATCTGTTGTCCTCGCGTTATTAAATGTTGCCCTCGTGTTATTAGCTGTTGTCCTCGCGGTATTAATTGTTGTCTGCGTGTTATTATCTCTTGACCTCTTGTTATTATCTGTTGTCCTCGTGTTATTATCTGTTGACCTCTCGTTATTAGCTATTGACTTCGCGTTATTAGCTGTTGACCTCGCGTTATTAGCTGTTAACTTCGCGTTATTAGCTGTTGTCCTTGCGTTATTAACTCTTGTCGTCGTGTTATTAGTTGTTGACCTCGCGTTATTAGGTTTTGACCTCGGGTTATTATCTGTTGTCCTCGTGTTATTAGCTTTTGACCTCGCGTTATTATCTGTTGTCCTCGTGTAATTATCTGTTGACCTCGTGTTATTATCTGTTGACCTCGCGTTATTAGCTGTTGACCTCCTGTTTTTAGCTGTTGACTTCGCGTTATTAGCTGTTGACCTCCCGTTATTAGCTGTTGACTTCGCGTTATTAGCTGTTGTCCTCGCATTATTATCTGTTGTCCCCGTGTTATTATATGTTGTTTTCGTGGTATTATCTGTTGTCCTCGCGTTAATAACTGTTGACCTCGCGTTATTAGATGTTGACATCGCGGTATTAGCTGTTGTCCTCGTGTTATTAGCTGTTGTCCTCGTGTTATTATCTGTTGTCCTCGCGTTATTAACTGTTGTCATCGTGTTATTAGCGGTTGACCTCTCGTTATTAGCTGTTGACTTCGCGTTATTATCTGTTGTCCTCGTTTAATTATCTGTTGACCTCGTGTTATTATCTGTTGACCTCGCGTTATTACCTGTTGACCTCCTGTTTTTAGCTGTTGACTTCGCGTTATTAGCTGTTGACCTCGCGTTATTATATGTTGTCCCCGTGTTATCTATTGTCCTCGTGGTATTATCTGTTGTCCTCGCGTTATTAACTGTTGACCTCACGTAATTAGGTGTTGACTTCACGGTATTAGCTGTTGTCCTCGTGTTGTTATCTGTTGTCCTCGTGTTATTATCTGTTGACCTCGTGTTATTATCTGTTGTCCTCGCGTTATTCTCTGTTGTCCTCGTGTTATTATCTGTTGACCTCGTGTTATTATCTGTTGACCTCGTGTTATTATCTCCTGACCTCGCACTGTTAACTGTTGTTCTCGTGTTACTAGCTGTTGACCTCGCGTTATTAACTGTTGTCCTAGTGGTATTAACTGTTGTCCTCGTATTATTAGCTGTTGTCCTTGCGTTATTAGCTGGTGTCCTTGCGTTATTATCTGTTGTCCTCGTGTTATTATCTGTTGTCCTCGCGTTATTAACTGATAACTACGCGTTATTAACTGTTGACATCGTGGAATTAGCTGTTGTCCTCGTGTTATTAGCTGTTGACCTCGCGTTATCACATGTTGACCTCGCAATATAAGTTGTTGTCCTCGCGTTATTAGCTGTTGACCTCGCGTTATTAGCTGTTGTCCTCGTGTTATTAGCTGTTGACCTCGCGTTATTAGCTGTTGTCCTCGTGTTATTAGCTGTTGACCTCATGTTATTAGCGGTTGACCTTGCGTTATTAGCTGTTGTCCTCGCGGTATTATCTGTTGTCCTCTTGTTATTATCAGTAGTAGGGATGACATGCCACAGACGAATTTTTGTTTTCGGGGAAATTCGTCTGTAGCATGTCAGGGTTTTCAGGTGAATTTAGAAATTCGTCTGTAGCATGTCAGGGTTTTCAGGTGAATTTAGAAATTCGTGTGTAGCATGTCAGGGTTTTCAGGTGAATTTAGAAATTCGTGTGTGGCATGTCAAGGTTTTCAGGTGAATTTGGGGAGTCACAGATTTGGGATTAAGGAATTCTTATGAGGAAAATAATTTCTGAGATTTTAGAAGTTTGTTAAAAGTTCTTATGCTGAAAATAAGTTCATACAACTTTGTTAAAGTTCTTATGGGAGAAATTCAAATTACTGTTTAAGAGCCAGCATTTCCAGGTAAACTCTACGGACATATTTTGCCTGTTTTCAACATCGGAGAAATTCGTGTTTGAGAGCCAGGGTTTTCAGGTAAATTTGGGCAGTCACAGATTTGGAATTCTTATGAGGAAAATAATTTCTGAGATTTTAAAATTTTGCTAACCGTTCTTATGGGGAAATTCAAATTTTTTCAGAGTTCAGTTTTAAGAAAATATTTCAGAGTTTCAAATAATCATAGAAGTTTATTTATATGTTTATGACCAAATTTTGTAAAAAGACCATTTTCAGCGAATACTGTCTTAGACAATTTGTTAAGGAAAACAGACATCTTAGCCATAACATTTAGTTTTATATCCATTTACGGCTATTTCACCTGTAAAGACCAAAATTTCATCAGTGTCCTGTAATCTGTGAAAATTTGACAGAGTCCAGTTCTTGATCGAAATTCATCAGAGTCCAGTTTTCTAGCAAATTTCATCAGTGTCCTGTAATCTGTGAAAATTTGACAGAGTCCAGTTCTTGATCGAAATTCATCAGAGTCCAGTTTTCTAGCAAAATTCGCCAGAGTCTACTTTGTGCCAAAATATTCAGAGTCCAGTTCATGATCGAAATTAATCAGAGTCCAATTAAAGACCCAAATTTGACAGAGACCACATTTTCGCTACTAACAGTCCAATCCCCCTGAAATTTTAAACAGTCATATTTCAGACGTAGTAAATAAGATCAAGTCAGTTACAGAGCTCCAGCTCTTGTCCCCCTGTATTTGCATATTTTCTCTATATTCAGCTGTGTTCTTCACATTTTTTCCATGTTTTCTGTGTTCATTCCATGTTCTATAAATGTTCACAGCAAGCTCAGTTCAAATTTTTTCTGCCATTTTCCCCGTATGTTCACTATGTTCTTTGTCATATTTTCATGTGCATCATATGTTCTCTGTATAACTTTTTATACTCAATATTCATGTTCTCAAATGTTCTTAGCTTGTTCTTCACACGTTCAGTGTTCATTCTTTGTATTCCCTATGTTCCTTATCATGTCTTCATATTCTCTATAAGTTCTTATTCCCTGCATGTTCACTCTATTCATCAACTTTTTCTTACGTGTTTTCTGTGTTCACCGTATGTTCACTGTGTTCATTCCCTTACTTAACCTCAATTTTTTTATGTTCTTTGTTTCTTCCATTCACTAACTAGTTCTTTGTCAAATATTAGCATCAGCAATACAGTTTCCTCAACAATTTTAGTCACCAAGTTTTTATTTGCAAAAACTATGTCAAAGTAATTCTCGTAGTCAACTTAATAGTTCTACCAGCCATGTTCTTAAACAAATCTACACTTTATTCAGTTCCAAATTTACAAAGACAAACCTTTCTTGTAACTTCTTAACTAAAAATCTTTCGCCAATCAACTGAAACATAGTCACTTTCCTCATTTCTCAACTAACTTATTATCCAATCAACCAAAAAATTGTCAAAGGAATCTTTCCAACACTGTTCATAACTAAACTTATTCCCTAGTCATCAGAAAATAACCGTGTTCTTCATGTTTCATTGTCATTTCATAACTAAAAAATCTTTCGCCAATCAACTAAAAAACATAGTCACTTTCGTCATTTCTCAACTAAACTTATTATCCAGTCAACTAAAAATAGTCAGAAATAGCCTCGTTCAACACTGTTCTTAACTAAAACAACCTTTCTCTTAGCTAAAAATTGTCAAAGGAAACTTTTTTCAGCACTTTCTTAACAGGCGCTATGTTTCATCAAGAAAAAATTGTCAAAGGAAACTTTCCAAAACTGTTCATAACTAGCTTTTTATCCATCGTCAATCAACTAAAAATAATAACTTTCATCATTTCTTAACTAAACATATTCCCCATTCATCAGAAAATAACCGTGTTCATCATGTTTCATTGTCATTTCATAACTAAAATTATCTGCCAATCATCAGAAAAAGTCACTTTCATCATTTCTTAACTAAACTTATTCCCCAGTCATCAGAAAATAACCGTGTTCTTCATGTTTCATTGTCATTTCTTATCTAAAAATTATCCGCCAATCATCAGAAAAAGTCATGTTCATCATGTTTTGTCTTTTGCTCAACTAAAAGTATTCATCGGTCAACTAAAAATAGTCTCGTTCATCATTTCGTAACAACCATTATGTTTTCGTCAAATAAGAAAATATAGTCACAGATATCTATCATCGTCATTCTTAACTGACATTTTATACTTTGTTGAGCACTAAAATAGCCACTTTCGTCATGTCTTGTCTTTTTCCATAACTAAAAGTATTCATCGGTCAACTAAAAAATAGTTACTTCATCATGTTTCCTTGTCATTTCTTAACTGAAATATCACTTCTCTCATTTTAAAATAGTCAGAAATAGCCTCGTTCAACACTGTTCTTAACTAAAGTAACCTTTCACTTCGCTAGAATAGTCATATTCATCGTTGTTCCTAACTAAATTATATGTCGTTAAGTAAGAAATATAGTCAAAGACACTCTTCGAGACATCAAGGACTTACTCAAAGACATCAAAGTTGCACTCAAAGACATCCTTTTCATTCATCAGAGAAACTTTCTAAGACGTCTTTGTTCATTAAAGTTAATCTCTTGTCCACAAAGTTATTCTGAGCTATCAAACTTGTTCTCAAAGACATCAAATGTTATTCACAGAGTCATCAAAGTTATTTTGTAACTCACTTTGTCCACAAAGTTATTCTGAGCTATCAAACTTGTTCTCAAAGTCATCAAATGTTATTCACAGAGTCATCAAAGTTATTTTGTAACTCACTTTGTTCATAAAAGTTATTCTCAGTCATGTTATGTTATTCTCTAACTCACTTCCATTCATCAAAGACATTCTCTAACTCCTCAAAGTTAATCTCTAAGACAACAAAGTCTTTCTCAGAGCTAACAAACTTGTTCTCAAAGTCATCAAAGTTATTCTAAGACATCATCTTTCATCAAAGATATTCTCTCTAAGTCATCAAAGTTACTTTTCATTACATCAAAGACGCATTCAAATACTACCCATGTTCTCAGAAGTCATTCTCAAAGGCACCAAAGTTATTCAAAGAGCTAACAAAAGTTATTCTCAGAGTCACCTTCGTTCTTCAGAGAAACTTTCCAAAACATCTTTGTTCATCAAAGTTATTCTCAGAGTTAACAAAGGTAATCTCTAACTCACTCTCAGTCATCAAAGTTAATCCAAGAGACGTCAAAGTTAATCCAAGACATCATCTTTCATCAAAGATATTCTCTCTAAGCCATCAATGTTCTTCTCTAAGACATAAAAGTTATTCTCAGAGTCACCTTCGTTCGTCAGAGAAACTTTCAAAACATCTTTGTTCATCAAACTTGTTTTCAAAGTCATCAAAAGTTAATCTAAGACATCTTCTTTCATCAAAGTTATTTTCAGAGACATCTAAAGTTATTCTCAGAGCTATCAAACTTGTTCTCAGAGTCATCAAATGTTATTCTCGAAGTCATCAAAGTTATTTTCAGAGACATCTAAAGTTAATTTCTATGTTATAAAGTTATTCTCAGAGACATCTAAAGTTAATCTTGGTCATCAAAGTTGTTCTCTAAACATCAATGTTGTTCTCCAAGACATCAAAGATGTTCTCAAAATCATAAAAGTTATTCCCAGAGCTATCAAAGTTAATCTCAGAGTTATCCAAAGATATTCTCATGTCCACAAAAGTTATTCCAAGAGACGTCAAAGTTGTTTCAAAGACATCAAAGTTAATCTCAGAGTTATCCAAAGACATTCTCAGAGACATCTAAAGTTATTCTCTAAGACATCAAAGTTGTTCTAAGAGTTATCAAAAGTTATTCTCAGTCATGATATGTTATTCTCTAACTCACTTCCATTCATCAAAGACATTCTCTAAGTCCTGAAAGTTATTCTCTAAGACAACAAAGTCTTTCTCAGAGCTACCAAAGATGTTCTCTAAATCATAAAAGTTAATCTTAACTCACCTTCGTTCATTAGAGAAACTTTCCAATCCATATTCGTTGACCAGAGTTATTCTCAGAGTCATCAAAGCGATCTCTAATTCATCTTCGTTCTCCAAAGTTGTTCTCTAAGACACCTTCATTCATCAAAGAAACTCTCCTTCTTCCATCATGTTATTCTTTAAGACATCTTCAGTCATAAAATTTTCTCTCCAAAATGTAACTAGTTCAGCTTTTCATACCAAACCTGCATTTCTGTTAAAACATATTTTCTTAGTTGCTTTACCCTAAAACTGTTCTCTGAACTACACTGTTCAAACCTACGTAACCTATCCTCTCCACCCAATGTTACTTAGTTAACGTAACGTTCCTAAACCTAACTTTACCTATCCTAACTTAACTTACCTAACTTATTCTGCTTAACATAACTTACCTTACCTTCCCTAACTTAACCTAACTTTACCTATCCTAACTTAACTTGCCTTTCATAACCTAACCTAACCTAACCTTACCTTCCCTAACTTAACCTAACTTTACCTATCCTAACTTAACTTACCTAACTTATTCTGCTTAACATAACTTACCTTACCTTCCCTATCTTTCCTAACTTTACCTATCCTATCCTAACCTAACTTGTCTTACCTAACTTAATCTTACTTTCCCAAACTGATGTATCCTAACTTATCTAGTCCAACCAGACATGATCTAACTTAAGTATTCCTTCTTGTCTTTGTGTTTCGTCAATCATTGTCTCATATTCATTTACTCATTTCATTAGTTAATTTCTCAAATGGTCACTTATGCATTTCAAGTGCTATTTGTTAGAGATTGGATATTTAAGCATTTCAAAGAATTATAATTTCTCAAATGGACGTTTTTGCATTTCAAGTGCTATTTGTTAGAGATTGGATATTTAAGCATTTCAAAGAATTTTTGTTATATATGGGCATTTACTCATTTCAAGGGATAATTTCTCAAATGGACGTTTTTGCATTTCAAGTGTTATTTGTTTAAGATTGGGTATTTAACCATTTCAAAGGATTTTTGTTATATATGGGAACTTACTCGTTTCAAGGGCTAATTTCTCAAATGGTCATTTTTGCAGATCAAGGGTTATTTGTTAAAGTTCATCAAGTTGCCCATAAGTTGTATTAGTAGGTTCTATCTTATGTTCTTATTCCCCAACCCCTTAACCTAACCTCTTGTAATCTTAGTGTATTTAGTAGGTTCTATCTTATGTTCTTATTCCCCAACCCTTTAACCTAACCTTTCAGATGTAGTTTGTTGAATATATTATCCTTTTCCTAACCTTTCAGATGTAGTTTGTTGAATATATTATCCTTTTCCTAACCTTTCAGATGTAGTTTTGTTTCTCCTTTTTGTATATTTTTACCCAAACCCACCATCCCACTTAACCTTCTTTCATTCTTTACTTTGTTTTCACATATAAGTTCATTCTTTATCATAGTAATAATAAAATTACAATAGTAAAGAATCAGATCTACTAAGACTTGAAATTGAGAAACAAGAGCTCAAGGGAGTGAGAGCATGAAAGAAGAGCAAGGAGTAAGAGAGAGGGGGCGGAAGAAAATGGGACCAAAGAAGAGAGAAAGAGAGAGAGTGTGAGCATGGGAGCACTAAGACTTGAATTTGAGAAAAAGAAAAACTAAGTGAATGAGAATGAGGGTGTGAGAATGGGAGCAATAAGACTTGAATTTGAGAAACAAGAGAGCATTTGAGCAAATGAGGGAGAGAGAGGGGGAGGAAGAGAGAGAATAAGGGAGAGAGATAGAAAAGGAGGGTTAGAAGGAGTAGGAGAATCAAAGTAAAGAATGAAAGAAGGTTAAGTGGGATGGTGGGTTTGGGTAAAAATATACAAAAAGGAGAAACAAAACTACATCTGAAAGGTTAGGAAAAGGATAATATATTCAACAAACTACATCTGAAAGGTTAGGAAAAGGATAATATATTCAACAAACTACATCTGAAAGGTTAGGTTAAAGGGTTGGGGAATAAGAACATAAGATAGAACCTACTAAATACACTAAGATTACAAGAGGTTAGGTTAAGGGGTTGGGGAATAAGAACATAAGATAGAACCTACTAATACAACTTATGGGCAACTTGATGAACTTTAACAAATAACCCTTGATCTGCAAAAATGACCATTTGAGAAATTAGCCCTTGAAACGAGTAAGTTCCCATATATAACAAAAATCCTTTGAAATGGTTAAATACCCAATCTTAAACAAATAACACTTGAAATGCAAAAACGTCCATTTGAGAAATTATCCCTTGAAATGAGTAAATGCCCATATATAACAAAAATTCTTTGAAATGCTTAAATATCCAATCTCTAACAAATAGCACTTGAAATGCAAAAACGTCCATTTGAGAAATTATAATTCTTTGAAATGCTTAAATATCCAATCTCTAACAAATAGCACTTGAAATGCAAAAACGTCCATTTGAGAAATTAACTAATGAAATGAGTAAATGAATATGAGACAATGATTGACGAAACACAAAGACAAGAAGGAATACTTAAGTTAGATCATGTCTGGTTGGACTAGATAAGTTAGGATACATCAGTTTGGGAAAGTAAGATTAAGTTAGGTAAGACAAGTTAGGTTAGGATAGGATAGGTAAAGTTAGGAAAGATAGGGAAGGTAAGGTAAGTTATGTTAAGCAGAATAAGTTAGGTAAGTTAAGTTAGGATAGGTAAAGTTAGGTTAAGTTAGGGAAGGTAAGGTTAGGTTAGGTTAGGTTAGGTTAGGTTATGAAAGGCAAGTTAAGTTAGGATAGGTAAAGTTAGGTTAAGTTAGGGAAGGTAAGGTAAGTTATGTTAAGCAGAATAAGTTAGGTAAGTTAAGTTAGGATAGGTAAAGTTAGGTTTAGGAACGTTACGTTAACTAAGTAACATTGGGTGGAGAGGATAGGTTACGTAGGTTTGAACAGTGTAGTTCAGAGAACAGTTTTAGGGTAAAGCAACTAAGAAAATATGTTTTAACAGAAATGCAGGTTTGGTATGAAAAGCTGAACTAGTTACATTTTGGAGAGAAAATTTTATGACTGAAGATGTCTTAAAGAATAACATGATGGAAGAAGGAGAGTTTCTTTGATGAATGAAGGTGTCTTAGAGAACAACTTTGGAGAACGAAGATGAATTAGAGATCGCTTTGATGACTCTGAGAATAACTCTGGTCAACGAATATGGATTGGAAAGTTTCTCTAATGAACGAAGGTGAGTTAAGATTAACTTTTATGATTTAGAGAACATCTTTGGTAGCTCTGAGAAAGACTTTGTTGTCTTAGAGAATAACTTTCAGGACTTAGAGAATGTCTTTGATGAATGGAAGTGAGTTAGAGAATAACATATCATGACTGAGAATAACTTTTGATAACTCTTAGAACAACTTTGATGTCTTAGAGAATAACTTTAGATGTCTCTGAGAATGTCTTTGGATAACTCTGAGATTAACTTTGATGTCTTTGAAACAACTTTGACGTCTCTTGGAATAACTTTTGTGGACATGAGAATATCTTTGGATAACTCTGAGATTAACTTTGATAGCTCTGGGAATAACTTTTATGATTTTGAGAACATCTTTGATGTCTTGGAGAACAACATTGATGTTTAGAGAACAACTTTGATGACCAAGATTAACTTTAGATGTCTCTGAGAATAACTTTATAACATAGAAATTAACTTTAGATGTCTCTGAAAATAACTTTGATGACTTCGAGAATAACATTTGATGACTCTGAGAACAAGTTTGATAGCTCTGAGAATAACTTTAGATGTCTCTGAAAATAACTTTGATGAAAGAAGATGTCTTAGATTAACTTTTGATGACTTTGAAAACAAGTTTGATGAACAAAGATGTTTTGAAAGTTTCTCTGACGAACGAAGGTGACTCTGAGAATAACTTTTATGTCTTAGAGAAGAACATTGATGGCTTAGAGAGAATATCTTTGATGAAAGATGATGTCTTGGATTAACTTTGACGTCTCTTGGATTAACTTTGATGACTGAGAGTGAGTTAGAGATTACCTTTGTTAACTCTGAGAATAACTTTGATGAACAAAGATGTTTTGGAAAGTTTCTCTGAAGAACGAAGGTGACTCTGAGAATAACTTTTGTTAGCTCTTTGAATAACTTTGGTGCCTTTGAGAATGACTTCTGAGAACATGGGTAGTATTTGAATGCGTCTTTGATGTAATGAAAAGTAACTTTGATGACTTAGAGAGAATATCTTTGATGAAAGATGATGTCTTAGAATAACTTTGATGACTTTGAGAACAAGTTTGTTAGCTCTGAGAAAGACTTTGTTGTCTTAGAGATTAACTTTGAGGAGTTAGAGAATGTCTTTGATGAATGGAAGTGAGTTAGAGAATAACATAACATGACTGAGAATAACTTTTATGAACAAAGTGAGTTACAAAATAACTTTGATGACTCTGTGAATAACATTTGATGACTTTGAGAACAAGTTTGATAGCTCAGAATAACTTTGTGGACAAAGTGAGTTACAAAATAACTTTGATGACTCTGTGAATAACATTTGATGTCTTTGAGAACAAGTTTGATAGCTCAGAATAACTTTGTGGACAAGAGATTAACTTTAATGAACAAAGACGTCTTAGAAAGTTTCTCTGATGAATGAAAAGGATGTCTTTGAGTGCAACTTTGATGTCTTTGAGTAAGTCCTTGATGTCTCGAAGAGTGTCTTTGACTATATTTCTTACTTAACGACATATAATTTAGTTAGGAACAACGATGAATATGACTATTCTAGCGAAGTGAAAGGTTACTTTAGTTAAGAACAGTGTTGAACGAGGCTATTTCTGACTATTTTAAAATGAGAGAAGTGATATTTCAGTTAAGAAATGACAAGGAAACATGATGAAGTAACTATTTTTTAGTTGACCGATGAATACTTTTAGTTATGGAAAAAGACAAGACATGACGAAAGTGGCTATTTTAGTGCTCAACAAAGTATAAAATGTCAGTTAAGAATGACGATGATAGATATCTGTGACTATATTTTCTTATTTGACGAAAACATAATGGTTGTTACGAAATGATGAACGAGACTATTTTTAGTTGACCGATGAATACTTTTAGTTGAGCAAAAGACAAAACATGATGAACATGACTTTTTCTGATGATTGGCGGATAATTTTTAGATAAGAAATGACAATGAAACATGAAGAACACGGTTATTTTCTGATGACTGGGGAATAAGTTTAGTTAAGAAATGATGAAAGTGACTTTTTCTGATGATTGGCAGATAATTTTAGTTATGAAATGACAATGAAACATGATGAACACGGTTATTTTCTGATGAATGGGGAATATGTTTAGTTAAGAAATGATGAAAGTTATTATTTTTAGTTGATTGACGATGGATAAAAGCTAGTTATGAACAGTTTTGGAAAGTTTCCTTTGACAATTTTTTCTTGATGAAACATAGCGCCTGTTAAGAAAGTGCTGAAAAAAGTTTCCTTTGACAATTTTTAGCTAAGAGAAAGGTTGTTTTAGTTAAGAACAGTGTTGAACGAGGCTATTTCTGACTATTTTTAGTTGACTGGATAATAAGTTTAGTTGAGAAATGACGAAAGTGACTATGTTTTTTAGTTGATTGGCGAAAGATTTTTTAGTTATGAAATGACAATGAAACATGAAGAACACGGTTATTTTCTGATGACTAGGGAATAAGTTTAGTTATGAACAGTGTTGGAAAGATTCCTTTGACAATTTTTTGGTTGATTGGATAATAAGTTAGTTGAGAAATGAGGAAAGTGACTATGTTTCAGTAGATTGGCGAAAGATTTTTAGTTAAGAAGTTACAAGAAAGGTTTGTCTTTGTAAATTTGGAACTGAATAAAGTGTAGATTTGTTTAAGAACATGGCTGGTAGAACTATTAAGTTGACTACGAGAATTACTTTGACATAGTTTTTGCAAATAAAAACTTGGTGACTAAAATTGTTGAGGAAACTGTATTGCTGATGCTAATATTTGACAAAGAACTAGTTAGTGAATGGAAGAAACAAAGAACATAAAAAAATTGAGGTTAAGTAAGGGAATGAACACAGTGAACATACGGTGAACACAGAAAACACGTAAGAAAAAGTTGATGAATAGAGTGAACATGCAGGGAATAAGAACTTATAGAGAATATGAAGACATGATAAGGAACATAGGGAATACAAAGAATGAACACTGAACGTGTGAAGAACAAGCTAAGAACATTTGAGAACATGAATATTGAGTATAAAAAGTTATACAGAGAACATATGATGCACATGAAAATATGACAAAGAACATAGTGAACATACGGGGAAAATGGCAGAAAAAATTTGAACTGAGCTTGCTGTGAACATTTATAGAACATGGAATGAACACAGAAAACATGGAAAAAATGTGAAGAACACAGCTGAATATAGAGAAAATATGCAAATACAGGGGGACAAGAGCTGGAGCTCTGTAACTGACTTGATCTTATTTACTACGTCTGAAATATGACTGTTTAAAATTTCAGGGGGATTGGACTGTTAGTAGCGAAAATGTGGTCTCTGTCAAATTTGGGTCTTTAATTGGACTCTGATTAATTTCGATCATGAACTGGACTCTGAATATTTTGGCACAAAGTAGACTCTGGCGAATTTTGCTAGAAAACTGGACTCTGATGAATTTCGATCAAGAACTGGACTCTGTCAAATTTTCACAGATTACAGGACACTGATGAAATTTGCTAGAAAACTGGACTCTGATGAATTTTGCTATTAAAGTAGACTCTGTTCATTTTTAGGTATAAAATGGTCTCTGACGAAAATTGGGTATAAAATGGACTCTGTCAAATTTTCACAGATTACAGGACACTGATGAAATTTGCTCTCAAAGTAGACTCTGGCGAATTTCTGTTGATAATTGGACTCTGATGAAATATGAGCTGAATACTGTCTCTGACTAATTTTGCTCACAAAGTAGTCTCTGACGAATTTCTGTTGATAATTGGACTCTGATGAAATATGAGCTAAATACTGTCTCTGACTAATTTTGCTCACAAAGTAGACTCTGACGAATTTTGCTCTCAAAGTGGACTCTGGTGAATTTGTGTTGTTAATTGGACTCTGTTAATTTTCTGGCTAAAACTTGACTCTGATTATTTCAGGCATAAACTGGAACTCTGACGAATTTCTGTCTATAACTGGGCTCTGTTCAATTTTGGTCTTTACAGGTGAAATAGCCGTAAATGGATATAAAACTAAATGTTATGGCTAAGATGTCTGTTTTCCTTAACAAATTGTCTAAGACAGTATTCGCTGAAAATGGTCTTTTTACAAAATTTGGTCATAAACATATAAATAAACTTCTATGATTATTTGAAACTCTGAAATATTTTCTTAAAACTGAACTCTGAAAAAATTTGAATTTCCCCATAAGAACGGTTAGCAAAATTTTAAAATCTCAGAAATTATTTTCCTCATAAGAATTCCAAATCTGTGACTGCCCAAATTTACCTGAAAACCCTGGCTCTCAAACACGAATTTCTCCGATGTTGAAAACAGGCAAAATATGTCCGTAGAGTTTACCTGGAAATGCTGGCTCTTAAACAGTAATTTGAATTTCTCCCATAAGAACTTTAACAAAGTTGTATGAACTTATTTTCAGCATAAGAACTTTTAACAAACTTCTAAAATCTCAGAAATTATTTTCCTCATAAGAATTCCTTAATCCCAAATCTGTGACTCCCCAAATTCACCTGAAAACCTTGACATGCCACACACGAATTTCTAAATTCACCTGAAAACCCTGACATGCCACAGACGAATTTCCCCGAAAACAAAAATTCGTCTGTGGCATGTCATCCCTACTACTATTATCTGTTGTCTTCGCGTTATGATCTGTTTTCCTCGCGTTATCATCTGTTGAACTCGTGTTATTATCTGTTGTCCTCGCATTATTATCTGTTATCCTCGTTGTATTACCTGTTGACCTCGTGTTATTATCTGTTGTCCTCGAGTTATTATCTGTTGACTTCTTGTTATAATCTGTTGACATCGTGTTGTTATCTGTTGTCCTCGCGTTATTATCTGTTGAACTCGTGTTATTAGCTATTGACCTCGCGGTATTAGCTGTTGATCTCGCGGTATTATCTGTTGTCCTCGGGTTATTAACTGTTGTCCTCGTGTTATAAACTTTTGACCTCGCGTTAATAGCTGTTGACTTTACGTTATTAGCTGTTGTCCTCGCGTTATTATCTGTTGTCCAGGTGTTATTATCTGTTGTTCTCGTGGTATTATCTGTTGTCCTCGCGTTATTAACTGTTGATCTCGCATTATTAGCTGTTGATCTCGTGGTATTATCTGTTGTCCTCGCGTTATTATCTGTAGTCCTCGTGTTATTACCTGTTGTCCTCGCGTTATTAACTATTGTCCTCGTGTTATTACCTGTTGACCTCGCGTTATTAGCTGTTGATTTCGCGTTATTAGCTGTTGTGCCCACTTTATTTTCAGTTGTCCTCGTGATATTATCTGTTGTCCTCTCGTTATTAACTGTTTTCTTCGTTTTATTAGCTGTTGACCTCGCGTTATTAGCTGTTGAGTTTGCGTTATTAGCTGTTGACCTCGCGTTATTAGCTGTTGTCCTCGCGTTATTAGCTGTTGACTTCGCGTTATTAGCTGTTGTCCCCACTTTATTATCAGTTGTCCTCGTGTTATTATCTGTTGTCGTCTCGTTATTAACTGTTTTCTTCGTTTTATTAGCTGTTGACCTCGCGTTATTAGCTGTTGAGTTTGCGTTATTAGCTGTTGACCTCGCGTTATTAGCTGTTGACTTCGCGTTTTAAGCTGTTGTCCTCGCGTTATTGTCTGTTTCTTCGTGTTATTTTTTGTTGACCACGTGTTATTATCTGTTGACCACGTGTTATTATCTGTTGACCTCGCATTATTAACTGTTGACTTCCGTTATTTGCTGTTGACATCGTGGTATTAGCTATTGTCCTCGTGTTATTACCTGTTGACCTCGCGTTATTAGCTGATGACCTCGCGTTATTAGCTGTTGTCCTCGCGTTATTAGCTGTTGACCTCGCGTTATTTGCTGTTGACCTCGCGTTATTAGCTGTTGTCCTCGCGTTATTATCTGTTGTCCTCGCGTTATTAACTGTTGACTCCCGTATTAGCTGTTTTTTCGTGGTATTAGCTATTGTCCTCGTGTTATTAGCTGTTGACCTCGCGTTATTAGCTGATGACCTCGCGTTATTAGCTGTTGTCCTCGCGTTATTAGCTGTTGACCTCGTGTTATTTGCTGTTAACCTCGCGTTATTAGCTGTTGACCACGCGTTATTAGCTGTTGTCCTCGTGTTATTAGCTGTTGACCTCGAGTTATTAGAGGTTGACCTTGCGTTATTAGATTTTGTCCTCGCTTTATTAGCTGTTGTCCTCGCGTTATTAACTATTGTCCTCGTGTTATTAGCTGTTGACCTCGCGTTATTAGTTATTGACTTCGCGTTATTATCTGTTGACCTCGTGTTATTATCTGTTGTCCTCGCGTTATTATCTGTTGTCCACGTGTTATTACCTGTTTTCTTCGCGTTATTAGCTGTTGACCTCGCGTTATTAGCTGTTGTCCTCACGATATTATCTGTTGTCCTCGCGTTAGTATCTGTTGAACTCGTGTTATTATCTGTTGACCTCGCGTTATTAGCTGTTGACCTCGTGTTACTATCTGTTGTCCTTGCGTTATTAACTGTTGTCCTCGCGTTATTAACTGTTGTCCTCGTGTTATTAGCTGTTTACCTCGCGTTATTAGCTGTTGGCCTTGCGTTATTAATTGTTGTCCTCGTGATATTATCTGTTGTCCTCGCGTTATTAACTGTTGTCCTCGTATTATTAGCTATTGACCTCGCGTTATTAGCTGTTGACTTCGCGTTATTAGCTGTTGTCCTCGCGTTATTATCTGTTGTTCTCGTTTTATTATTTGTTGACCTCTTTTTTTATCTGTTGACCTCCCGTTATTAGCTGTTGACTTCGCGTTATTAGCTGCTTGTCCTCGCGTTATTATCAGTTGTCCCCGTGTTATTATCTGTTGTCTTCGTGGTATTATCTGTTGTCCTCGCTTTATTACCCGTTGACCTCGCGTTATTAGCAGTTGACCTCGCGGTATTAGCTGTTGTCCTCTTGATATTATCTGTTGTCCTCGTGTTATTATCTGTTGACCTTGTGGTATTTCCTGTTGTCCTCGCGTTATAATCTGTTGTCCTCGTTTTATTATTTGTTGACCTCTTTTTTTATCTGTTGACCTCGTGTTATTATCTGTTGACCTCGTGTTATTATCTGTTGACCTCGTGTTATTATCTGTTGTCTTCGCGTTATTATCTGTTATCCTCGTTGTACTACCTGTTGACCTCGTGTTATTATCTGTTGTCCTCGCGTTATAATCTGTTGACTTCGTGTTATAATCTGTTGACATCGTGTTGTTATCTGTTGTCCTCGCGTTATCATCTGTTGAACTCGTGTTATTAGCTGTTGACCTCGCGTTATTAGCTGTTGATCTCGCGTTATTATCTGTTGTCCTCGCGTTATAACTGTTGTCCTCGTGTTATAAGCTTTTGATCTCGCGTTATTAGCTGTTGACTTCGCGGTTTTAGCTGTTGTCCTCGAGTTATTATCTGTTTTCCTCGTAATATTATCTGTTAACCTCGCGTTATTATCTGTTAACCTCGCGTTATTAGCTGTTGTCCTCGCGTTATTATCTGTTGCCCCTGTGTTATTATCTGTTGTCCTCGTGGTATTATCTGTTGTCCTCCCGTTATTAACTGTTGATCTCGCATTATTAGCTGTTGTTCTCATGGTATTATCTGTTGTCCTCGCGTTATTAGCTGTTGTCCTCGTGTTATTAGCTGTTGTCCTTGCGTTATTAACTATTGTCATCGTGTTATTATCTGTTGACCTCACGTTATTAGCTGTTGACTTCGCGTTATTTGCTTTTGTCCTCGCTTTATTATTATTTGTTCTCGTGTTATTATCTGTTGTCCTCGCGTTATTAACTGTTTTCTTCGTTTTATTAGCTGTTGAACTCCCGTTATTAGCTGTTGAGTTTGCGTTATTAGCTGTTGACCTCGCGTTATTAGCTGTTGTCCTCGCGTTATTAGCGGTTGACCTCGCGTTATTAGCTGTTGACTTCGGGTTATAAGCTGTTGTCCTTGCGTAATTATCTGTTGTCGTCGTGATATTTTCTATTGACCACGTGTTATTATCTGTTGACCTCGCATTATTAGCTGTTGACCTCGCGTTATTAGCTGTTGACTTCGCGTTATTCGCTGTTGTCCTCGCGTTTACTGTTGTTCTCGTTTTATTATCTGTTGTAATCGCGCTATTAACTGTTGACTTCCGTTATTAGCTGTTGACATCGTGGTATTAGCTATTGTCCTCGTGTTATTAGCTGTTGACCTCGCGTTATTAGCTGTTGACCTCGCGTTATTTGCTGTTGTCCTCGCGTTATTAGCTGTTGACCTCGCGTTACTAGCTGTTGACCTCGCGTTATTAGCTGTTGTCCTCGCGTTATTAGCTGTTCACCACGCGTTATTAGCTATTGTCCTCGTGTTATTAGCTGTTGACCTCGCGTTATTAGCGGTTGACCTTTCGTTATTAGCTGTTGTCCTCGCTTTATTAGCTGTTGTCCTCGCTTTATTAACTATTGTCCTCGTGTTATTAGCTGTTGACCTCGCGTTATTAGCTATTGATTTCGCGTTATTATCTGTTGACCTCGAGTTAATAACTGTTGTTCTCGCGTTTTTATCTGTTGTTCACGTGTTATTTCCTGTTGTCTTCGCGTTAATATCTGTTGTCCTCGCGTTATTATCTGTTGAACTCCTGTTATTATCTGTTGTCCTCGCATTATTATCTCTTGTCCTTGCGTTATTAACTGTTGTTCTCGTGCTATTATCTGTTGTCCTCGCGTTATTATCTGTTGTCCTTGCGTTATTAACTGTTGTCCTCGTGTTATTAGCTGTTGACCTCGCGTTATTAGCTGTTGTCCTCGCGTTATTATCTGTTGTCCCCGTGTTATTATCTGTTGTCCTCGTGGTATTATCTGTTGTTCTCGCGTTGTTAACTGTTGACCTCGCGTTATTAGCGGTTGACCTCGTGTTACTATCTGTTGTCCTTGCATTATTAACTGTTGTCCTCGTGTTATTAGCTGTTTACCTCGCGTTATTAGCTGCTGTCCTTGCGTAATTATCTGTTGTTCTCGTTTTATTATTTGTTGACCTCGTGGTATTATCTGTTGTCCTCGCTTTATTAACTGTTGACCTCGCGTTATTAGCTGTTGACCTCGCGGTATTAGCTGTTGTCCTCTTGTTATTATCTGTTGTCCTCGTGTTATTATCTGTTGACCTCGTGTTATTACCTGTTGTCCTCGCTTTATAATCTGTTGTCCTCGTGTTATTATCTGTTGACCTAGTGTTATTATCTGTTGATCTCGTATAATTATCTGTTGACCTCGTGGTATTATCTGTTGTCTTCGCGTTTTTAGCTGTTGTCCTTGCGTTATTAGCTGTTGTCCTCGCGTTATTAACTGTTGTCCTCGTGTTATTAGCTGTTGACCTTGCGTTATTTGCTGTTGACCTTGCGTTATTACATGTTGTCCTCGTGTTATTATCTGTTGTCCTCGCGTTATTAAATGTTGCCCTCGTGTTATTAGCTGTTGTCCTCGCGGTATTAATTGTTGTCTGCGTGTTATTATCTGTTGACCTCGAGTTATTATCTGTTGTCCTCGTGTTATTTTCTGTTGACCTCTCGTTATTAGCTATTGACCTCGCGTTATTAGCTGTTGACCTCGCGGTATTAGCTGTTAACTTCGCGTTATTAGCTGTTGTCCTCGCGTTATTAACTGTTGACCTCGCGTTATTAGCTGTTGACCTCGTGTTATTATCTGTTGTCCTTGCGTTATTAACTTTTGTCCTCGTGTTATTAGCTGTTGACCTCGCGTTATTTGGTTTTGACCTCGGGTTATTATCTGTTGTCCTCGTGTTATTAGCTTTTGACCTCGCGTTACTATCTGTTGTCCTCGTGTTATTATCTGTTGACTTCGTGTTATTATCTGTTGTCTTCGCATTATTAGCTGTTGTCCTCGTGTTATTAGCTGTTGACCTCGCGTTATTAGCTGTTGACTTCGCGTTAATAGCTGTTGTCCTCGCGTTATTATTTGTTGTCCTCGTGTTATTATTTGTTGACCTCGTGTTATTATCTGTTGACCTCGCGTTATTAGCTGTTGACCTCCCGTTATTAGCTGTTGACTTTGCTTTATGAGCTGTTGTCCTCGCATTATTATCTGTTGTCCCCGTGTTATTATCTGTTGTCTTCGTGGTATTATCTGTTGTCCTCGCGTTATTAACTGTTGACCTCGCGTTATTAGCTGTTGACCTCGCGGTATTAGCTGTTGTCCTCGTGTTATTAGCTGTTTTCCTCGTGTTATTATCTGTTGTCCTCGCGTTATTACCTGTTGTCATCGTGTTATTAGCGGTTGACCTCACGTTATTCGCTGTTGACTTCGCGTTATTATCTGTGGTCCTCGTGTAATTATCTGTTGACCTCGTTTTATTATCTGTTGACCTCGCGTCATTAGCTGTTGACCTCCTGTTTTTAGCTGTTGACTTCGCGTTATTAGCTGTTGACCTCGCGTTATTATATGCTGTCCCCGTGGTATCGTTGTCCTCGTGGTATTATCTGTTGTCCTCGCGTTATTAACTGTTGACCTCGCGTAATTAGGTGTTGACTTCGCGGTATTACCTGTTATCCTCGTGTTGTTATCTGTTGTCCTCGTGTTATTATCTGTTGACCTCGTGTTATTATCTGTTGTCCTCGCGTTATTCTCTGTTGTCCTCGTGTTATTATCTGTTGACCTCGTGTTATTATCTGTTGACCTCGTGTTATTATCTCTTGACCTCGCATTGTTAACTGTTGTCCTCGTGTTATTAGCTGTTGACCTCGCGTTATTAACTGTTGTCCTCGTGGTATTAACTGTTTTCCTCGTGTTATTAGCTGTTGTCCTTGCGTTATTAGCTGTTGTCCTTGCGTTATTAGCTGTTGTCCTTGCGTTATTAGCTGTTGTCCTTGCGTTATTAGCTGTTGTCCTCGCGTTATTAGCTGTTGTCCTCATGTTGTTACCTGTTGTCCTCGTGTTATTAACAGTTGACCTCGCGTTATTAGCTGTAAACCTCGCGTTATTAGCTGTTGTCCTCATGTTATTCACTGTTGCTTTAATAACCGACCAAACCTCTCACATTGTACAAAAGAGAACTTGATAAAATACCTCCACAAAGGATGTCTGATTGAGCAGTCCGTGACTCATACGTCACACTGCGGCGTCCAACAGCCTGGATGATCAGATCACCAAGCAGGAAGCCTGGCTAAAGACAGAAGGTACACATAAGGTAGGTAGACCTTCTAAAGAAAACAATTCTCTCCCTCTCTTTTCCGTGAACGCCCCTCTCACAAATTACTGACGTGTCATGAAAAAACAACCCGCAAAATCTGAATTTCGCGTGAGCAAAGAACATTTCGGGATCTCTGTACACCCCTTCAACTTGTTACTATCTCGTGGGAGTAGTTTCGCGCTAATGGCTAATTCAGTGTAAGGGGTGGTGGGAAGAGAGGTGGGAGAGAGGAGAGGATGGAAGGGGGTAGAGACGGAGGTGAAAGGAGAGAGAGGAGGGGAGGGGATGATGGGACTGGGGGGGGGGGTAACAATTGTGGCATCTTGTTCTGTCACAACACAGTCTATGCTGTTATATTCCTCTTCAAAATATCTTCCTCCCTCCCCCACACAGAACCATGCTCTCCCCCCCCCACACCACATTCTTTTTTCCTGACATATTCCACATTTTATGAAGGATATCAACAGTTTATCTTAACGAACTCAAAACGTTACCGTTGTTTACAATCAGAACAAACGAGATAACCAACTATAAATAGATTAATTAGGGGCCTGCAGCGTTCGGGGCACTCACTACGAGGCTAATTAGCATAATCAAAGGAAAGATATAATGAGCACGCTCGATAAATAGTGGTATCTAAGCCCCCCCCCCCCAACCCCCTCTTGTTAGCGGAGCCACTAGAACAGGTGCCCTAACCATCATCACTCACAAGGTTGAGAATGGGAAAATCGTCCACCTTTATCCGAGAGCGAGTGTGAAATAGGCCGGCCTGAAATAGGTTTATAAATAACACTTATAGTGTACAGATCAGCAGCAAACGTCCAATTAGGAATATTAAATTAAAAATAGTATGCGTGTATAAACGAGGTGTGTTTCAAAGGTTCAGTTATATAGCAAATAATTAGAATCTCGCAATACTATACGCGTAATAGGCAATTAAGCCTAAAATTCCCCAAGTGCCTCATGGAAATAGTTCAGGGTAATTCAATTTTGAACACCGCTAGCATATAAGTATGACGCTGTTGGTGACAAGTTTGTGTGCGTGTGTACTCACCTAATTGTGCTTGCAGGGGTTGAGCTTTGGCTCTTTGGTCCCGCCTTTCAATCGTCAATCAACTGGTGTACAGGTTCCTAGGCCTACTGGGCCATATCTACACTTGAAACTGTGTATGGAGTCAGCCTCCACCACATCACTGCCTAATGCATTCTATTTACTAACTACTCTGACACTGAAAAAGTTCTTTCTAATGTCTCTGTGTGTGTTGCTTTGCTCGTTCATCTATTAATACTCATCCATTTGTACTGAACAATTTGTGCCTGGATGACCGGTGTTAGCTCTTGGACCCCGCTTTTCAAACCGCCTGTTGCCTTATGCAGTAATTTCGACCTATTTTCGTATCATATCTACTTTTAAAATTATTAATGAAGTTTACAACCACATCCTACTCCTTTCGTTCATTCCACTTTCTCACTACTCTTATGTTACAAGAAACTTTCTAACATCTCCATGACTCCATCCATATCCTCTTGTACTATTGGTGTTCATTGTGAACATTTCCTCTTTTTCCACTCTATCAATCCCCCTTCAGTATTTTGTCCCCCCCCACCCCCTCCTCTTTTCCAGCGTCGTCAGATTTAGTTCCTTCGGTTTCTCATCGTACCCAATCCCTCGCAATTATGGCACGAATCCAAAATTGCGAGGGATTGTATTACATTTGTCTTCTTCCAGCAGCATGGTAATTCTTAGAAAATTAAAATAGTTCTCCCTTTATAAGTGACTCTATTAAAAATGATCTTGAGAGATTCGATAATTGGCCTTTACTCCTTCTTTTAACATACATAGTGTTATGTTGTCTGATCCAATAGCTTCAGTTTCGTCTAGTGACGCTAGTTGTATCCTTTCTGTTGTCTCAATATATGATAATATATGTATCTCATCTTGGGTAACCTCCGCTTCTGGCAATGGAAAGGAAACTATCAGGGGAAAGCGCCAAGCCATTACGATTATATTATAGCCATTACGTTACGTGGTGTAGCGGCAAGACACTCGCCTGGCGTTCCGCGAGCGCTTTGTCATGGGTTCGTATCCTGGCCGGGGAGGATTTATTGGGCGCAAATCCTTAACTGTAGCATCTGTTTAACTCAACAGTAAAATGGATACTTGGTTGTAACAAGGATTCTTCGCGACGGGGATCGTATTCCAGGGACCTGCCCGAAACGCTACGCGTACTAGTGGCTGTACAAGAATGTAACAACTCTTGTATATATCTCAAAAAAAAAAAAAAATTTATATAGAGAGAGAGAGAGGGAGAGAGAGAGAGAGAGAGAGAGAGAGAGAGAGAGAGAGAGAGAGAGAGAGAGAGAGAGAGAGAGAGAGAGAGAGAGAGAGAGAGAGAGAGAGAGAGAGAGAGAGAGAGGGAGGGAGGGAGGGAGGGAGGGAGGGAGGGAGGGAGGGAGGGAGGGAGAGAGAGAGAGAGAGAGAGAGAGAGAGAGAGAGAGAGAGAGAGAGAGAGAGAGAGAGAGAGAGAGAGAGAGAGAGAGAGAGAGAGAGAGGGAGGGAGGGAGGGAGGGAGGGAGGGAGGGAGGG
The DNA here is from genome assembly GCF_040958095.1 of Procambarus clarkii. Classification (NCBI taxonomy): domain Eukaryota; kingdom Metazoa; phylum Arthropoda; class Malacostraca; order Decapoda; family Cambaridae; genus Procambarus; species Procambarus clarkii. Next base: position 30,014,447 of record NC_091221.1, read on the forward strand.
AGGGAGGGAGGGAGGGAGGGAGGGAGGGAGAGAGAGAGAGAGAGAGAGAGAGAGAGAGAGAGAGAGAGAGAGAGAGAGAGAGAGAGAGAGAGAGAGAGAGAGAGAGAGAGAGAGAGAGAGAGAGAGAGAGAGAGAGGGAGGGAGGGAGGGAGGGAGGGAGGGAGAGAGAGAGAGAGAGAGAGAGAGAGAGAGAGAGAGAGAGAGAGAGAGAGAGAGAGAGAGAGAGAGAGAGAGAGAGAGAGAGAGAGAGAGAGAGAGAGAGAGAGAGAGGGAGGGAGGGAGGGAGGGAGGGAGAGAGAGAGAGAGAGAGAGAGAGAGAGAGAGAGAGAGAGAGAGAGAGAGAGAGAGAGAGAGAGAGAGAGAGAGAGAGAGAGAGAGAGAGAGAGAGAGAGAGAGAGAGAGAGAGAGAGAGAGAGAGAGAGAGAGAGAGAGAGAGAGAGAGAGAGAGAGGGAGGGAGGGAGGGAGGGAGGGAGGGAGGGAGGGAGGGAGGGAGGGAGGGAGGGAGAGAGAGAGAGAGAGAGAGAGAGAGAGAGAGAGAGAGAGAGAGAGAGAGAGAGAGAGAGAGAGAGAGAGAGAGAGAGAGAGAGAGAGAGAGAGAGAGAGAGAGGAGGGAGGGAGGGAGGGAGGGAGGGAGGGAGGGAGGGAGGGAGGGAGGGAGGGAGGGAGGGAGGGAGGGAGGGAGGGAGAGAGAGAGAGAGAGAGAGAGAGAGAGAGAGAGAGAGAGAGAGAGAGAGAGAGAGAGAGAGAGAGAGAGAGAGAGAGAGAGAGAGAGAGAGAGAGAGAGAGAGAGAGAGAGAGAGAGAGAGAGAGAGAGAGAGAGAGAGAGAGAGAGAGAGGGAGAGAGAGAGAGAGAGGGAGAGAGAGAGAGAGAGAGGGAGGGAGAGAGGGAGAGAGAGAGAGAGAGAGAGCACTGGGAAGGGGTCAGGATAAAGACTTGGGTTGGGGTAGGTAGGGAAGGAATGGTGCAAAATTGTTTGGACGATCGAGGGGATTTAACGCCGACCTGCATGAAGTCATACGGTCGCTCTACCGTCCAGTCCAAGTGGTTGGCAGCTATTTAGGTTGAGCAGTGAGCACTTCAAGGAAGCTGGCGTTACACGACTTGATAATGGTCCACGACTGACCGAAACGTCGTCGTCTCTGTATTTTCTGATGTGTGATTTGGTCATCATATCTTCAGTCACGTTATTGTGACTCATCGTCTGCAAGCTGGCATTGAGTTCCTCGTAAATTCTTCTATTGTTTCTTGAATATTCACCTCTTTTTTCGTAACCTGGTCGTTCACTGTCAATTTCCTTCTTATGTGGTTGTGTAGGAGTTCTGGTTGTGTCTTATCTTTAGAGGCAATAGCATTTTAATTTTGTTATTAATATATACAAAAGTTCTTACATTCTTGTACAACCAATAGCACGCATAACGTTTCGGGTAGATCCTTAATCCAAATTTTCCCGCCAAATCGTTTAACAACCAGGTACCCATTTTCTGCAGGGTGAACAGAGGCTACAGTTAAGGATTGGCGCCGAGTAAATCCTTCCCGGCCAGGATACGAATCCAGGCCACAGCGCTTGCGGAACGCCAGGCGAATATGTTACCACCACCCCACGTAGACTGTGGCGATGTTTCATAGTTTTTTCGACTTTAGACTGTGTTCATAGTTTCATTCCAGCCATATTTGTGTATTTTTGTATTCATTCCTATCCCGGTTTCATTTATCCCGATTTTTCACTATTCTCTGACCTCTGTATTTCTTCCACTCATTCCTACTTTTCAATTTTGCTTTTATGACAGTCTTTTAAACCATTTGTTGCTATATTCCCTGTGCTTCTTCTCTTATTGCTGGCATGCCTGTTTGATACCTGCTTCATGGGGCTCTTGGAGTTCTTCTACTCCCCTAGCCCGGCCTAAGGCCAGGCTTGAGCTTAGATGATTGGGGTGAAAGAAAATGCTTTCCACAACTTCCACTAATTTAGCTACCAACGGGTCAACAAATCCACAAGGGCCGTGACAAGGATTCGAACCTGCGTCCCGGACGCAGGTTCGAATCCTCATCACGGCCCTTGTGGATTTGTTCATTTGATGCATAACGTTGGTGTGATCTCTGTGTGTAACGATGTAAGGGCTAAGAGGGAGATCGGCCTATTGACATAGCTCGGGTGCAGAGGGGAGTTGTGTAAAATCCTGGTTTGTGCCTCGGAGAGGCTACGGGATCCAGTAAGTTCAGTAGAACTTCGGTTTCAACTCTTTTAACCCTGTCGTAGCTCAGTCGATTAAGGCAGTGTTTGGGATGCTCCCAGATGCAGGTTCAAATCCTCGTCACAGCCCTTGTGGATTTCTTCATTTGATGTATCACTTTAGTGTGATTTCTGTGTGTACCTACGGGTCTTTTCCACTCAGGGGGTGGGGGTGGTGGGAGGATTTCTTGGTTCCCAACAGATCACCCCATCAGACTCGTCATTTGTTGATGTCGCCTGCATGATAGGGGGGCCTCTCCTTTCCCGTTTTGCGGGCTCGTTCGGTTTGAATTTACTGGACGGGCCGATTATCCTGCTGCGGAATTAATTATGTGTGATCTGCTGCGTGTCTTTGTGGCTGCGATCTATAGTGTGGTATTGGTATCTTCGCATCAGGCTATTGTGAAGTTTGCAGAGGAGGAAGATTACAGAATGTTTTGCGACGTTACATGGGGCGGTCCTTACCCCTGCCAGACGCTGCTGCCACTGTGGCTGTCTAGGACCGAAGTTGCGCCCTCACTTTTGTCAGCGTGCAAGGTACCCCCCTTGAATTCCCGGAGGAGCTGCTCGAGCGATATTTTGGGCAGTTTGATGCTATTTTAAGTGTGACGCTCAATGTGCTTTCCTCCGGGAAGCTGAGGGGTGTCCAGACTAGTATCCACACTCAGGGAAGCGGCTGCGGGATGATATCCCGTCCTCGGTGCGGCTCATGGGGTATTATAACCAGGTCTACTATAACCGTCAGCCTCGCACGGGTTTTCTCTGTGGGTTGGCGGGCCACCTCACTGCTGCCTGCTCGGCGGCCGTCGTCCCCTAAGTGAATCTCTTTCATGAGGAAGATTTCCCGCCGTTGGCTGTGGAGGAGGATCCAGTGGATGCATTTGTGGACGTGCCCTTAGCTGATGTGACACGCCCTGTGTCTGATGGTGCGCCTGCTGCTAGTGGAGCTTGTGCTCCGGTGGCTGTGCCATCCTCGGTTGGATGTACTGCTGCTGGTGGCGTTCCTGGTGGCTGTTGTTCTCCCGGAGGCTCCCCCTCCGTCTTCAGCTTCTCCATCTGCTGTGCCTGCCTCTCCGTCTTCTGTGCCTGACCCTTCGTGTTCTGAGCCTGACCCTCTGCCTTGTCCTGCGGCTCCTGTCTCTCCGTCCCCGCTGTTTGTCCCGGCTGTGCTGGGAGGTGACATAGAGGCGGGGGTCTCCTGCTGTAGTAGGACCGGTTCCCCCTGTCGTTGAGGCTGCTGACGTCTTCCGCCGTGCAAAAGAGCACACCCCCTGCGCTTCCCATATTTCTGGCGCCACCTCCGGCTCAGAAGATATGTGGCCGGTTCCCAAGCGTTCGTGGCACTTCTCTCCTTCTACCTGGGCCGATGAAGGTGAATTTGACGGTTACGAGTCTGCGAGTGTTGGTGAGGTGGTACCTGGGGCGGCGGTGTCGACTACAATGGTGGTGGCGAAGGTTCACGTGCCTGCTGCTTCTGCCGATGATAGTGTCTGTTTCCCACTGTTTCTTCTCCAGCCGGGGGTTTCCCGCAGTGGGGGGAGGTCCATCCTCCTGTTGTGGCTGGTGAGGCTGATGATGTAGGCCAGGGCCTTGTGGTGGTCCTGCAGAAGGATGTCCGTAGTGGGGATTATGTGCCAGTGCCCGACCCTGTGGATGCTGTTCCGGATGTGGCCTCTGTCGTGTTGTCCCCTGTGGAGCCTCCTTCCTAGGTGTCGCGGGCGGAGTCTATGCCCTCGGCTCTTGTTCCATCAGCGGCGGAGTTGCTGCTTCTCCAGCACCTCTGGGGTATTCGATGTCCTCTGCTTTGGTGCGGTCGCCGCCGCCTGATGACGTGGTTTTGGAGTTTATGGAGCGCCCGCGTCGCCGTTGGAACGTACGCCCTTCCGATGAGGAGTGGCTGCTTTGGAATAAGTATGTTCTTCGGTATCCACGGAGTGAGTTTCCAGAGAAAAATAGGCGTCATTATTGGTGTCTTTGTTCCTGTTCTTCCCGGTTCTTGCATGTTCCGTTGTTTTTGTTTGTGGGTGTGTGATTGTGGTTTCTGTTTTCTGGTTCCTGTGTGTGTTCCGTTGTATGTCCGCGTGTGCCGGTTCCTGCGTGTTTCGGTGTTTTTCATGTGTGCGTTGGGTGTGGTTCTGTGCTTGGTTCCCGGTTTCTGTGCGTCCTGTGTATGTGTTGGTTTCTTATTCTTTCTTCTCTTCCTTTGTCACTGGCTTATTCTGTGTATGTTTTTCTGTGTGTACTCTTTGTGCTCCCTGTGTGTACCTTTGTGTTTCCTGTGTACATGCCATGTTTTATGTATTATGCTTGTTTTGTATTTCCTTTTGTGTTGCTCTTTATGTGATATTTCTGTTATTGACTTTATGATTTTAGGCCATGCTTGTTGTCCGTGTGGATTCCTTTCTGTTCATTTGTACTGTTATTTGTCATGGTTTTTGTTCAATCATTTTTATTGTCTCTATTGTGCTCATTTTTATAAATAAATAAAAACCGCTGGCCAGTCTATCCACACACACATATGGACAGTGACACCTGAAGGGACGGCCACAGCTACACGTCAAGAGCTTGCCTCTACTTTCACCCCACACATCTCAGAGGACGACCATAGGTGCAAGTCTCCACCCTGCCCCCACTGCACACATCTCCGAGGATGATCACAGGTGGACGTCTCCAGTCTGCTCCCCCCCCCCCCCCACCATACACCCCTCAGGAGGACAACCACCCAGTTACATATCCCCCAGCCTCTCCTCCCACAGATACACCTCAGAGGACGACCACAGCTGCACGACTCAAGCATGCCCGCTCAAACTAACTCACGTAAGCACAGTGTGAGTGAAGGCTCCAAACTGGCGAGCAAAATAGGCGGAAAATTACGTATCAATATAGATTATATGACCTCCGGGAGGAGCCGGCACTAGGAGCTGGACAAGTGGTATATACTGGCTAGGGGGACCAGCCTCCTGGATCACCACCACCTCCACCAGCAGCAGTAACAGCAGAAGCAGTTGCTCTATCGACAGTAGCAGCAAAAGTAGTAGCAGTAGTAATAGCAGCAGCAACAATAGTACTAACAGCTGCGACAAGAGTAGCAGTAACACTTTTAAATGCAGCCCTAAGACAGCAGCAAGACAACCAAATCAACAACATCAACAACAACCACAGCAACACAGGTAACAACAATGCCAAAAGCAACACCAGCAACAACAGCAGCAACGGAAGCGGAGGGCAGATGGTAAAGTGAGGAATGCGCGCGCTCGTCGAGTTATGGGCGTGCTAAATAATATTGCTAACAGAATGGCTGTCTGTGGTGACCGCCGGTAGCGTGGGGGGGGGGGGGGGGGAGGATGTGCACTCTAACCTGCGTACAGTGATCCATAAATGTGCTCAATCATCGCATCTTGTACAGGATCAATTACAGATGAAGACATTGATCATGGCAAGTATATGTCATTGATATAAAGATGTGTAAATTGATCCTAGTGTGTACATGTTGATACAGAGATGTGTACATTGATCCCCGGTGTGTACATGTTGATTCAGAGATTTGCACATTGATCCTAATGTGTACATGTTGATACAGAGATGTGCACATTGATCCTAGTGTGTACATGATGATACAGAAATGTGTACATTGATCCTAGTGTGTACATGTTGATTCAGAGATGTGTACATTGATCCTGGTGTGTACATGTTGATACAGAGATGTGTACATTGATCCTAGTGTGTACATGGTGATACAGAGATGTGTACATTGATCCTAGTGTGTACATGTTGATACAGAGATTTGCACATTGATCCTAATGTGTACATGTTGATACAGAGATGTGAACATTGATCCTAGTGTGTACATGTTGATACAGAGATGTGTACATTGATCCTTGTGTGTACATGTTGATACAGAGATGTGTACATTGATCCTAGTGTGTACATACTGATTCAGAGAAGTGACATTGATCCTGGTGTGTACATGTTGATACAGAGATTTGCACATTGATCCTAATGTGTACATGTTGATACAGAGATGTGTACATTGATCCTAGTGTGTACCTGTTGATACAGAGATGTGTACATTGATCCTAGTGTGTACATGGTGATACAGAGATGTGTACATTGATCCTAGTGTGTACATGTTGATACAGAGATGTGTACATTGATCCCCGGTGTTTACATGTTGATACAGAAATGTGTACATTGATCCTGGTGTGTACATGTTGATACAGAGATGTTTACATTGATCCTAGTGTGTACATGTTGATACAGAGATGTGTACATTGATCCTGGTGTGTACATGTTGATACAGAGATGTGTACATTGATCCTGGTGTGTACATGTTGATACAGACATGTGCATTTTGATCTGGGCGTTTTCACAGCGGTCAAGAGGTGTACACATCAACCTGCCATGTGTACGTTCAGAGTTGTGTTTATTAGGAAATGTACAGAAAGTTGTGTACATTTGCGTACAGGTGTGTGTACAAACATTCACGTGAATGTACTCCATTACCTGTTTAATGGGGTTCTGGGAGTTCTTCGAATCCCCAAGCCAGGCCCGTGGCCTGGCTTGACTTTTGAGGGCTTGGTCCTGCAGGCTGTTGCTTGGAGCGCCCGCAGGCCCACATACCCACCACAGCCCGGTTGGTCTGGTACTCCTTGAAAAAAACTATCTAGTTTTCTGTTGAAGATGTCAACGGTTGTTCCCACAATATTTCTTATACTCCCTGGGAGGATGTTGAACAACTATGGATCCCTGATGTTTATAGTGTTCTCTGTTTGTGCCTATGGCACACCTGCCCTTCACTGGTTCAATTCTTCATTTTCTTCCATATCGTTCACTCCAGTACGTTGTTATTTTACTGTGTAGATTTGGTACCTAGCCTTCCAGTATTTTCCACGTGTATATTATTTGGTATCTCTCTCTTCTCCTTTCTAGAGAGTACATTTGGAGAGCTTTGAGACGATCCTAATAATTTAGGTGCTTTATCGCGTCTATGGGTGCCATATATGTTCTCAGTATTTCCTCAATTTCAGCAATCTCTCCTGCTCTGAAGGGAGAAGTGAATACCTCAAGACGGGACAGCACCAGTGATTTGAATAGTACAGCCATTGTGATGAGATCCCTGAATTTGAAAGTTCTTGTAATCCATCCTATAATTTATCTGGATGATGCAATATTTGCTTGGTTATGCTCCATAAACGTTAGGTCGTCGGACATGATTATTCTCAAATCCTTAACATGCTGTTTTCCTACTATGGGCAGATTTGATTGTGTTTTGTTCCCTGAATTATGTTTAAGGTCCTCATTTTTACCGTACCTGGAATTTATCACTATTAAACATCATGTTATTTTCTGTTGCCCAATCGTAAACTTTATTAATATCTGGTTGCAGTTTTTCAATGTCTTCAGCAGAGGTAATTTTCATGCTGATTTTTGTGTCATCTGCAAAGGATGACAAGAAGCTGTGACTTGTATTTTAGTCTATATCTGATATGAGAATTAGGAAAAGCAGTGGTGCAAGGACTGTACCTTGAGGTTCAGAACTTTAACTGCCCTTGGACTCGATTTTATTTGATTGACTGTTACTCTCTGTGTTCTCTCTGGCATTCTAAAGAGCCAGACCCCCGCAAGCCTAACTAGGCGAGTACAAATAGGTGAGTACTCCCATTAAAAAGTGTACACAAATTCATGACCAAAATACACACACACACACATACACACATACACACACAGGGGCCTGGTAGATAGCGCGCAGAACTCGTAATTCTGTGGCGCGGGTTCGATTCCCGCACCGGGCAGAAACAAATGGGCAAAGTTTCTTTCATCCTGAATGCCCCTGTTATCTAGCAGTAAAAAGGTACTTGGGAGTTAGTCAGCTGTCACGGGCTGCTTCCTGGGGTGTGTGGTGTGGGGAAAAAAGTAATTAGTAAACAGTTGAGAGGCGGGCCGAAAGATTAAAGCTCAACCCCGCAAACACAACTAGGTGAATACACACTCATACATGTGTGTGTGTGTGTGGACTCACCTAGTTGTGTTTGCGGGGGTTGAGCTCTGGCTCTTTGGTCCTGCCTCTCAACAGTCGAGTGTGTGTGTGAGTGTGTGTTTGTGTGTGTGTAATATAATCAATGGAATGCACAAGGAGGTGATGTGGAGGAGGCTGACTCCATGCACAGTTTCAAATATAGGTATGATAGAGCCCAATAGGCTCAGGAATCTGTACACCAGTTGATTGACAGTTGAGAGGCAAGACCAAAGAAACAAAGCTCAACCCCCACAAGGACAACTAGGTGAGTACACACACACACACACACACACACATATTAGAAAGAGATATTAGAAAGAACTTTTTTAGTGTCAGAGTGGTTGACAAATGGAATGCATTAGGAAGTGATGTGGTGGAAGCTGACTCCATACACAGTTTCAAGTGTAGATATGATAGAGCCCAATAGGCTCAGAAACCTGTACACCTGTTGATTGACGGTTGAGAGGCGGGACCAAAGACCCAGAGCTCAATCCCTGCAAGCACAATTAGGTGAGTACACACACACACACACACACACACACACACACACAGCAGTAGTAGGCCGTAGCCGGTAGGGGACACACACGATTAGTGAGGTCCGCGGAAATTCGTCAATTTCTCAGGACATTGAAGGAGTATAGAGGCTAGATCATAGTATTTGGCCTCTCGCAGTGTGTAGCTAGCAGGGTGCAACATAGCATAAGCATATCGCTAGCGATAGTGCGAAGAAACCAAAGTGGAGCTAGTGGCATCACCGATGCATATACAGTGTGGAGGACCACGTGGAGTGACCTGACCTGACAGCCAAGTGGGACGACTCGCTGTGGAACTGCCTGATTGTGTTTGTTGAGTGGTGACTGTGATCAGTGGTACAGTAAATTAGTGAACTGTTACACAACGATACAGTGACTGACTCCAGAGCATTGTGTACACAGCACCGACATAATCAGTCTACTAGCACTTAGTGAATCACCTAATGGGAGACAACGATGGATAACCATCGTCATCATACATCGTCATTACTCAGCTGGTTGTGTGAGCGGGAGGCAGACTGGTATGTACCCCTCTCTGGTCAATTAATCAGGTGTACAGATTGAGGTAAAATATTATCAAATTCTTGTTCATAATATCATATATATTTAAAAATCTCAAAGTGGCTCATTTAGGTATTAGGTTAACGCTTAAGGGAACTCGTGACACACGCACGCACGCCTGCCCACGTTCATATGCATGCACACAAGCGCGCACACGCAAAACCACACACACACACACACACACACACACACACACACAAGGTTTGGTGTGTGTGTGTTTTGGTTTTAAGGTTTGCCACCAGACTAGTACCCGAGCTGAGAGGTATGAGCTACGAGGAGAGACTACGGGAATTAAACCTCACTTCGTTGGAAGACAGAAGAGTTAGGGGGGACATGATCACCACATTCAAGATCCTCAAGGGAATTGACAGGGTTGATAAAGACAGGCTGTTTAACACAAGGGGCACACGCACTAGGGGACACAGGTGGAAACTGAGTGCCCAAATGAGCCACAGATATATTAGAAAGAACTTTTTTAGTGTCAGAGTGGTTGACAAATGGAATGCATTACCCAGCAAACACAAATCATCTACACAACGTTCGCCTATCTCTTCCCATAGGTGTGGGAATGATTTGCATTGAGAATGGTGCAGGAGAGCCTTTGAGAAACTTTTACTCAAAAAATCCAAACACAAAGGTTTAATTATAAATTGTTTTTCTACAATTATTTTCTTCCAAATGTAAAACAAATAGTTTTTACATGTTTAAATATAAAATTTATGGTGTTTTTTTGTAAAATTTATTAATAAATTGTGAATGATATATATTGGCTGAGTGAAACCTTTAAAATCCATTTAGTTATAATATGAACAGAAAAAAGTAGTTTTCCAAATTTTCTAAAAATCGCTCTTTTTAACACAATTTGACTCCTTATGCATTCCACTAAACACTAATATCATGTTTAAATATATAATTTATGTATTATTCCCTAAGATAATTTATATAAATTTTAAAAGTTGCTGGAAAGTGGTGAGAACGAATCTGAAAACGTTTTGTTGTCTTATATTAGCGTGTTCTTATTAACTAGAGTGAGTAAGAGTGAGCGAGAGTGGGTAAGAGTGAGTAAGAGTGAATGAAGGTGAGTGAGAGTGCCAGAGAGTGTGTAAGAGTGAGTATAAGTAAGAGTGACTGAGAGTGAGTAAGAGTGACCGAGTGAGTAAGAGTGAGAGTAAGAGTGACAGAATGAGTAAGAGTGAGAGTAAAGTGATTGAGAGTAAGGGTGAGTATGAGAGTAAGAGTGATTGAGAGTTAGTGAGAGTAAGAGTGATTGAGAGTAAGAGTGATTGAGAGTAAGAGTGATTGAGAGTAAGAGTGATTGAGAGTAAGAGTGATTGGGAGTAAGAGTGATTGAGAGTAAGAGTGATTGGGAGTAAGAGTGATTGGGAGTAGGAGTTAGAGTGAGAGTAGGAGTAAGAATGAGAATAAGAGTGATTGAGAGTAAGAGTGAGTAAGAGTAAGAATGAGAGTAAGAGTGATTGAGAGTAAGAGTGATTGAGAGTAAGAGTGATTGAGAGTAAGAGTGATTGGGAGTAAGAGTGATTGGGAGTAAGAGTAAGAGTGAGAGTAAGAATGAGAATAAGAGTGATTGAGAGTAAGAGTGATTGGGAGTAAGAGTAAGAGTAAGAATGAGAGTAGGAGTGATTGAGAGTAGGAGTGATTGGGAGTAGGAGTGATTGGGAGTAAGAGTGATTGAGAGTAAGAGTAATTGAGAGTAAGAGTATGAGAGTAAGAGTGAGAGAGTGAGTATGAATGGGTAAGGGGTGACTGAGAGTGAGTAAGAATGACAGAGTAAGAGTGACAGAGAGTAAGAGTGACAGAGAGTAAGAGTGACAGAGAGTAAGAGTGACAGAGAGTAAGAGTGACAGAGAGTAAGAGTGACAGAGAGTAAGAGTGACAGAGAGTAAGAGTGACAGAGTAAGAGTGACAGAGTAAGAGTGACAGAGAGTAAGAGTGACAGAGTAAGAGTGACAGAGTAAGAGTGACAGAGAGTAAGAGTGACAGAGTAAGAGTGACAGAGAGTAAGAGTGACAGAGAGTAAGAGTGACAGAGAGTAAGAGTGACAGAGAGTAAGAGTGACAGAGTAAGAGTGACAGAGAGTAAGAATGACAGAGTAAGAGTGACAGAGAGTAAGAGTGACAGAGAGTAAGAGTGACAGAGAGTAAGAGTGACAGAGTAAGAGTGACAGAGAGTAAGAGTGACAGAGAGTAAGAGTGACAGAGAGTAAGAGTGACAGAGAGTAAGAGTGACAGAGTAAGAGTGACAGAGAGTAAGAGTGACAGAGAGTAAGAGTGACAGAGTAAGAGTGACAGAGTGTAAGAGTGACAGAGTAAGAGTGACAGAGAGTAAGAGTGACAGAGAGTAAGAGTGACAGAGTAAGAGTGACAGAGAGTAAGAGTGACAGAGTAAGAGTGACAGAGTAAGAGTGACAGAGAGTAAGAGTGACAGAGAGTAAGAGTGACAGAGAGTAAGAGTGACAGAGAGTAAGAGTGACAGAGAGTAAGAGTGACAGAGTAAGAGTGACAGAGTAAGAGTGACAGAGAGTAAGAGTGACAGAGAGTAAGAGTGACAGAGAGTAGGAGTGACAGTGTAAGAGTGACAGTAAGAGTGACAGAGAGTAAGAGTGACAGAGAGTAAGAGTGACAGAGAGTAAGAGTGACAGAGTAAGAGTGACAGAGTAAGAGAGTGAGAGTGATTATGAGAGAGTTAAGAGTGTGAGGTGTGTGAGTGTAGCAGGCCAGGGAGGCAGGATGTGTGGTCACAGGCGAGGCCTAGGCCTCGTGATCTCTAATGTTGGTTTTTATATATATGTTGGATTTTTTGTCCTGTTTCAAATTATAATTATTTAGCAGGAATGTAATAAGATATTGCACAGTATTAATGTGACAATAATATATGCATTATTTCCTTGATAATCAAACTTGTTGTTCAAAGATAATATACAATCTTTGAAGGAAACATTTTGAGAGCGCAAGCTGGCAACACTGTTCTGGTGGGTGAGAGAGACATATGGTTAGTTGTACTCAGACCTTCAATGGTGAAGGGTGTGTCCCAGCTGGCCGCCACCAGCCGCCACCCGCCGCCCACCACCAGCCGCCACCCGCCACCACCCGCCACCACCCGCCACCCGCCGCCACCCGCCGCCACCCGCCGCCACCCGCCACCCACCACCAGCCGCCACCCGCCGCCACCCACCACCAGCCGCCACCTGCCACCACCCACCACCAGCCGCCACCCGCCGCCACCCGCCGCCACCCGCCACCACCCACCACCAGCCGCCACCACCCACCACCAGCCGCCACCAGCCACCGCCACCCACCACCGCCACTCACCACCCGCCGCCACCACCCACCACCAGCCGCCACCCGCCACCACCCACCACCAGCCGCCACCCGCCGCCACCCACCACCCGCCGCCACCCACCACCAGCCGCCACCCGCCGCCACCCACCACCAGCCGCCACCCGCCACCACCCACCACCAGCCGCCACCCGCCACCACCCACCACCAGCCGCCACCCGCCACCACCCACCACCAGCCGCCACCCGCCACCGCCACCCACCACCGCCACCCGCCACCACCCACCACCAGCCGCCACCACCCACCACCAGCCGCCACCCGCCACCAGCCACCGCCACCCGCCACCAGCCACCGCCACCCACCACCACCCGCCACCAGCCACCGCCACCCACCACCGCCACTCACCACCCGCCGCCACCACCCACCACCAGCCGCCACCCGCCACCCACCACCGCCACCCGCCGCCACCACCCACCACCACCACCCACCACCACCAGCCGCCGCCGCCACCACCACCCACCACCACCGCCGCCACCACCCATCACCGCCGCCGCCACCACCACCCACCACCACCGCCGCCGCCACCACCCATCACCGCCGCCGCCGCCGCCGCCACCACCCACCACAGCCGCCGCCGACACCACCGCCACCACCCACCACAGCCGGCACAACCACCCACCACCACCACCGCCACCCGCCACCACCCACCACCAGCCGCCACCCACCACCAGCCGCCACCCGCCACCACCCACCACCAGCCGCCACCCGCCACCACCCACCACCAGCCGCCACCCGCCACCACCCACCACCAGCCGCCACCCGCCACCGCCACCCACCACCGCCACCCGCCACCCGCCACCACCCACCACCAGCCGCCACCACCCACCACCAGCCGCCACCCGCCACCAGCCACCGCCACCCGCCACCAGCCACCGCCACCCACCACCACCCGCCACCAGCCACCGCCACCCACCACCGCCACTCACCACCCGCCGCCACCACCCACCACCAGCCGCCGCCGCCACCACCACCCACCACCACCGCCGCCACCACCCATCACCGCCGCCGCCACCACCACCCACCACCACCGCCGCCGCCACCACCACCCATCACCGCCGCCGCCGCCACCACCCACCACAGCCGGCACCACCACCCACCACCACCACCGCCACCCGCCACCACCCACCACCAGCCGCCACCCGCCACCACCAGCCGCCACCCGCCAACACCCACCACCAGCCGCCACCCGCCACCACCCACCACCAGCCGCCACCCGCCACCGCCACCCACCACCGCCACCCGCCACCCGCCACCACCCACCACCAGCCGCCACCACCCACCACCAGCCGCCACCACCCACCACCAGCCGCCACCCGCCACCAGCCACCGCCACCAGCCACCGCCACCCACCACCACCCGCCACCAGCCACCGCCACCCACCACCGCCACTCACCACCCGCCGCCACCACCCACCACCAGCCGCCACCCGCCACCCACCACCGCCACCCGCCGCCACCACCCACCACCACCACCCACCACCACCAGCCGCCGCCGCCACCACCACCGCCGCCACCACCCATCACCGCCGCCGCCACCACCACCCACCACCACCGCCGCCGCCGCCACCACCCACCACAGCCGCCGCCGACACCACCGCCACCACCCACCACAGCCGGCACCACCACCCCCCACCACCACCACCACCCACCACCGCCGCCACCACCAGCCGCCACAAGCCGCCACCGCCCGCCACCGCCCGCCACCAGCCGCCATCACCACCACCACCACCACCAGCCGCCACCAGCTGCCACCACCACCAGCCGCCACCACCACCACCACCAGCCGCCATCACCGCCACCAGCTGCCACCACCACCAGCCGCCATCACCGCCACCAGCTGCCACCACCACCAGCCGCCACCACCAGCCGCCACCACCGCCACCACCACCTGCCACCAGCCGCTACCACCGCCCGCTATCAGCAGTCACCGCCCGTTGCCACAGTCGCCACCGCAAGCCGCCACCGCCAGCCGCCACCAGCCCCCCCCCCACCGCCGATCGTCACCACCCACCACAGCCGCCGCCGCCCGCCACCGCCCGCCACCGCCCGCCACCACCCACCACAGCCGCCACCACCCACCACCACCCGCCGCCACCACCCACCACCACCCGCCGCCACCACCCACCACCACCAGCCGCCGCCGCCACCCACCACCCACCACCACCAGCCGCCGCCGCCACCACCACCACCCACCACCACCGCCGCCACCACCAGCCGCCGCCGCCGCCACCACCACCCACCACCACCGCCGCCACCACCCACCACCGCCAGCCGCCACCACTCATCACAGACCCCGCCACCGCCCGCCAGACACAGCCGCCAGTGTCCGCCACCGCCGCCACTGTCCGCCACCGCCGCCACTGTCCGCCACCGCCGCCATTGTCCGCCACCGCCGTCACTGTCCGCCACCGCCGCCACTGTCCGCCACCGCCACCACTGTCCGCCCGCCGCCACCACTGTCCGCCCGCCGCCACCACTGTCCGCCCGCCGCCACCACTGTCCGCCCGCCGCCTCCACTGTCCGCCCGCCGCCTCCACTGTCCGCCCGCCGCCTCCACTGTCCGCCCGCCGCCTCCACTGTCCGCCCGCCGCCTCCACTGTCCGCCCGCCGCCTCCACTGTCCGCCCGCCGCCTCCACTGTCCGCCCGCCGCCTCCACTGTCCGCCCGCCGCCTCCACTGTCCGCCCGCCGCCTCCACTGTCCGCCCGCCGCCGCCACCACTGTCCGCCCGCCGCCTCCACTGTCCGCCCGCCGCCTCCACTGTCCGCCCGCCGCCTCCACTGTCCGCCCGCCGCCGCCACCACTGTCCGCCCGCCGCCGCCACTGTCCGCCCGCCGCCACTGTCCACCACCGCCGCCACGGTCCGCCCGCCGCCACTATCCGCCACAGCCGCCACTGTCCGCCCGCCGCCACTATCCGCCACAGCCGCCACTGTCCGCCCGCCGCCACTGTCCTCCCGCCGCCACTGTCCGCCCGCCGCCGCCCTGTCCGCCCGCCGCCACTATCCGCCACCGCCGCCACTGTCCGCCCGCCGCCACTGTCCGCCCGCCGCCACTATCCGCCACCGCCGCCACTGTCCTCCCGCCGCCACTGTCCGCCCGCCGCCTCCCTGTCCGCCCGCCGCCACTATCCGCCACCGCCGCCACTGTCCGCCCGCCGCCACTGTCCGCCCGCCGCTACTATCCGCCACCGCCGCCACTGTCCGCCCGACGCCACTGTCCGCCCGCCGCCACTGTCCGCCCGCCGCCACTGTCCGCCCGCCGCCACTGTCCGCCCGCCGCCACTGTCCGCCACCGCCGCCACTGTCCGCCACCGCCGCCACTGTCCGCCCGCCGCCACTGTCCGCCACCGCCGCTACTGTCCGCCCGCCGCCACTGTCCGCCCGCCGCCGCCACTGTCCGCCCGCCGCCACTGTCCGCCCGCCGCCACTATCCGCCACCGCCGCCACTGTCCGCCACAGCCGCCACTCTCTGCCGTACAGCCTCCCCTCTCTCCGTTAGTAAATAATTATAATTGTTAGTAAATAATAAAAGAAATATAAATTATTAGATTTTTTTACCCTTAAATTGGTTTTAATATTTAAATTGAAAATAATAATATAATATAAAATATAATAAAAATAATATAATATAAAATATAATTTAATTTCAAGAAATTTAACTTTAAACACAAAGATGTAAAAAGGGTTCAGTTTATTGGCTCAAACCTTTCATAAGAGATTCATATTGGTATATGAATGGATTATGAATGACTCATGTTAGGAGTGTAAAGTTGCCACAACATCTCAAATTAGTGTTAGATACATATGTCTTGGTTATAAGTTTTGGAAACCTATTTAAGTCCACACACAATATCGTATCTGATACGATAAAACAAACGTTTCCAATACTTTCAAATACTTTCCAGATATGTTGTGGCAACCTAAAATTGTTTGCTGGGTAGGAAGTGATGTGGTGGAGGCTGACTCCATACACAGTTTCAAGTGTAAATATGATAGAGCCCATATAGGCTCAGGAACCTGTACACCTGTTGATTGACAGTTGAGAGGCGGGACCAAAGAGCCAGAGCTCAACCCCCGCAAGCACAACTAGGTGAGTACAATGCACACACGCACACACACACACAAATGTTCAGTCAAGGGAAAAAGAATTAACCCCTTCTGGGAACAGGGGATAGGACCTTACTATACCCCACTCCACCCCCTCTTACCCCCTTATCTGACCTGAGCTGACCTGGTCGCCATCTCCGCTCCCCCACCTCCAGTCCCCCGCATTCCCCATACACACACTGTCCCCCTCCCCACTCTCTCCCCCTCTCCCACTCCCTCTCTCCCACTCTCCCCCTCCCCACTCTCAACCCCTCTCCAACTCCCTCTCTCCCACTCTCCCTCTCTCCCACTCTCTATCTCTCTCCTGCTCTCTCTCTCTCTCTCTCTCTCTCTCTCTCTCTCTCTCTCTCTCTCTCTCTCTCTCTCTCTCTCTCTCTCTCTCTCTCTCTCTCTCTCTCTCTCTCTCTCTCTCTCTCTCTCTCTCTCTCTCTCTCTCTCTCTCTCCCCCTCCCTCCCTCCCTCTCTTTCCTTCCCCCCCCTCTCTGCCCACACTCACACACACACACACACACACACACACACACACACACACACACACACACACACACACACACACACACACACACACACACACACACACACACACACACACACACACACACACACACACACACACACACACACACACACACACACACACACACACACACACACACACACACACACACACACACACACTCATTCCACCCAACAGACACCCTACCTGCCCCAACCCCTGTCAGCCCCCACTAAGTACCCACCTAAGGCACCCTCCGTGCACCCACCCCTCTCCTCCCACTCACCCCCCTCCTCCCACTCCCCCCTCCCCCCAGGACCTCCCTTCTCCCCCATCCCCCAAGCCCTCCCTTCTCCCACATGCCCTTCCGTCCCTCCCACCCACAAGCCCTCCATTCTCCCCCACCCCCCTTAGCTCCCCACTCTCCCCCACCCCACCTAAGCCTTCCCCTCTCCACCACTCCCCAAAACCCTCCCCTCTTCCTCAACCACCTCAGCCTTCCCTTTCCCCCCACGCCCCCCAAGCCCTCCCCACTTTATTGCCCCCCCAAACCCCCCTTTCTCCCTCATCTCCCCACCCCCCAACCCTCCCCCTCTCACTCACCCCCCCACCCCTCCCCCCCTCACCCACTCCCCCTACCCTCCCCCTCCCCCCCTCACCCACTTTTTGGTTAGTTTCAGGGCAATGTACTCGAACATAGATGGGATCACAAGCAAGGCAAGTGAACTAAGGGAAAGAGCACAAGAAGTGAACCCAGATGTAATTGGACTCACTGAAACAAAACTATCTGGAACCTTTAACGAATGCCGTGTTTCCCCAAGAGTACACAATAATAAGGAAAGAGAGGGAAGGTAGAGGAGGAGGAGGAGTGGCCCTACTCATGACAAAGGAATGGAATTTTAAGGAGATGGCTATCCCGGGCTGTGAGGGTTTCAGAGACTACATAGCAGGCACCATGACAATGGGAGGACCAAGGATAGTAGTAGCAGTAATATATAATCCTCCACCAAATGACAGAAGACCCAGTCAAGAGTACGAAAGCAACAACATGGCAGTTAACACTATAATTGAGAGGGCAGTCTCTTCTGCCTGTAGAAATAGATCCCTCCTGCTCATCATGGGGGACTTCAATCATGGCAGGATTGATTGGGAGAATAAGGAACCGCATGGAGGCGAGGATGCGTGGAGAGCCAAACTACTGGAGGTGGCGACTAGAAACTTCTTAACCCAGCATGTCAGTGAACCCACAAGGATGAGAGGAAATGACGAACCAGCGAGACTCGACCTGGTTTTCACCCTGAACGAATCTGACATAAGAGAAATCAGTTTTGAGGACCCAGTAGGAATGAGCGACCACAGTGTATTGGTGTTTGAGTACCTGATTGAAGAAGGGTTATTGAACTCGAGGAGGGATACGGAAACCAAAAGGTTAGCATACCGAAAGGGAAACTATGAGGAGATAAGAAAATGCCTAGCAGATATAGCATGGGAAACAGAGCTCAGGGAAAAGACGGCCCAAGTCCCAGTCCAAAAGGAAATCAGTGAAATGAAGATGAGAAACCCATGGTTTAATCAGAGATGTAGGCTAGCTAAGCTGCAAAGTAAAAGGGCATTGAGAAACTATAGGAATAACAGGACACTGGAGAGCAGAGAAAGATACCAGAATGCCAGGAATGAATATGTTAGGATGAGAAGAGAGGCAGAAAGACAATACGAAAATGACATCGCAAGCAAGGCAAAGACTCAGCCTAAATTGCTGCACAGCCACATCAGGAGAAAAACAACAGTAAAGGAACAGGTTATGAAATTAAGGATAGGGGCAGAAGGATTCACTACAAACGACAAGGAAGTGTGTGAGGAACTGAATAAGAAATTCCAAGAGGTCTTCACCTTAGAGCAAGGAGAAATCCCAGAGATAAGAGAGGGAATAGCTAACCAGGAACCACTGGAAGAGTTTGAGATTACCAGCGGGGTAGTAAGGAAGTGTTTACTAGAATTGGATGTGACAAAGGCTATAGGCCCAGATGGAATCTCCCCTTGGATACTAAAGGAAGGAGCAGAAGAACTGTGCCTCCCGCTCTCCATGGTGTATAACAAATCACTGGCAACAGGGGAACTGCCAGAAATTTGGAAAGCAGCTAACGTAGCCCCGATATACAAGAAAGGGGATAGACAGGAGGCACTGAATTACAGACCAGTGTCCCTAACCTGCATACCATGCAAGATGATGGAGAAGATTGTGCGAAGAAAGCTAGTGGAGCACCTGGAACGAAAGAACTTTGTAACACAGCATCAACATGGATTCAGGGATGGCAGGTCCTGCCTCACAGGGTTATTTGAATTCTACGACCAGGCAACAAAAATAAGGCAAGAAAGAGAAGGGTGGGCAGACTGCATATTTTTGGATTGTCAGAAAGCCTTTGACACAGTGCCACACAAGAGGCTAGTGAAAAAACTGGAGATGCAGGCTGGAGTGAAAGGGAAGGTACTCCGTTGGATACAGGAGTACCTAAGTAACAGGAGACAACGAGTCAGTGTGAGGGGTGAGGTCTCAGATTGGCGAGACGTTACGAGTGGAGTACCGCAGGGGTCAGTCCTTGGACCTATACTGTTTCTGATATATGTAAATGATCTTCCAGAGGGTATAGAATCGTTTCTCTTAATGTTTGCGATGATGCAAAAATTATGAGGAGGATTGAAACTGAGGACGATAGTAGGAGGCTACAAGATGACCTAGACAGACTGAGTGAATGGTCCAACAAATGGCTGTTGAAGTTCAACCCGAGTAAATGCAAAGTAATGAAACTAGGTTGTGGAAATAGGAGGCCAAACACAGGATACAGAATAGGAGATGAAGTACTTAATGAAACGAACAGAGAGAAAGATCTAGGAGTTGATATCACACCAAACCTGTCTTCTGAAGCCCACATAAAAAGATTAACGTCTGCGGCATATGCGAGGCTGGCTAACATCAGAACAGCGTTCAGGAACCTGTGTAAGGAATCATTCAGAATCTTGTACACCACATATGTAAGACCAATTCTGGAGTATGCGGCCCCAGCATGCAGCCCGTACCTTGTCAAGCACAAGACGAAGCTGGAAAAAGTCCAAAGGTATGCCACTAGACTAGTCCCAGAACTAAGAGGCATGAGTTACAAGGAAAGGCTGCGGGAAATGCACCTTACGACACTGGAAGACAGAGGAGTAAGGGGAGACATGATCACAACCTACAAAATCCTAAGAGGAATCGACCGGGTAAACAAGGATAAACTATTCAACACTGGTGGGACGCGAACAAGGGGACACAAGTGGAAACTGAGTACCCACATGAGCCACAGAGACGTTAGAAGGAACTTTTTCAGTGTCAGAGTAGTTAACGGATGGAATGCACTAGGCAGTGATGTGGTGGAGGCTGACTCCATACACAGTTTTAAATGTAGATATGATAGAGCCTAGTAGGCTCAGGAATCTGTATACCAGTTGATTGACAGTTGAGAGGCGGGACCAAAAAGCCAAAGCTCAACCCCCGCAAGCACAAATAGGTGAGTATACAGACACACACACACACACACACACACATTAAGTGATGTGGTGGAAGGCTGACTCCAGGAAGGCTGACTACTAGGAAGTGATGTGGTGGAGGCTGACTCCATACACAGTTTCAAATGTAGATATGATAGAGCCCAGTAGGCTCAGGAATCTGTACACCAGTTGATTGACGGTTGAGAGGCGGGACCAAAGAGCCAGAGCTCAACCCCCACAAGCACAATTAGGTGAGTACAATTAGGTGAGTAAACACACACACACAGAATTGAACAGTATAGATGAACTCCAGAGGGCAGCAACTATAGCCCATAGAATGAGAGCAAAGCTGCTGGTCATGGGGGACCTAAATCACGGAGAGATAGATTGGGAAACGAGGAATCCCCATGGCGGGGAGGAGACCTGGGGAGCGAAGCTGGTAGACGTTATTGACAGAAATTTCCTAACACAGCATGTGAAGGAAGATACTAGGGAAAGAGGAGGGGATACGCCCAGCCTATTAGATATCATTTTCACTCAGAATGTAGAAGACATCGAGCAGTTGGAACATGAAATACCACTAGGAGCCAGTGACCATTGTGTCCTAGTCTTTAACTACATGATGGAGCTTAAAATTGTGACGAAAGGACAAGAGGTCCGGGAAAGGAGACTTGATTACAGAAAAGGGGACTACAGAAGGATAAGGGACTACCTGGGAGAAGTGCAGTGGGAGGAAGAACTTAGAGGAAAAACAGTGCAAGGTATGATGAACCAAGTCATATTGAAATGCAAGGAGGTTGAAGAGAGATTTATTCCAACAATAAAGGAAAAAAGCAGGAGGGAATATTATAACCCATGGTTTAACAGACAGTGTCAGGAAGTAAAGGTGAGAAGCAGGAGGGAGTGGAGGAAGTACAGAAGACAAAGGACAGAGGACAACAGGATTAGATGTAACAGAGCTAGGAATGATTACATTAACATAAGACGAGTGTCGGAAAGAAATTATGAGAATGATATTGCAGTCAGAGCGAAAAAGCAACATAAATTACTACATAGCCATATAAGAAGGAAGATGTCGGTAAATGACTGTGAGAGTTTGTAGTTAAATGTGAGAAGTTTTGGAATAAATTGAAAAACTACTGATTTGATTGCATTGCAACTGCTGTTGCAGGAGTAGACTGCACTGAGGCGTAGAACAGTTAGGAGGTTACTGGAGACGTATTTCAGAACCTACTGTGTCATTTGTTGTAATTGTGATTATTGATCTGTTAGTTCTTGTTTCTTGTTGATTCCTCTGTGGTCACGCTTATGTTCGAGTTAGTTCATTATGCAGTCCGAGGGGCTGGTGTCTAGCTGTCATTGATAGTGTCACAGGAAGGATTTCGAGTAACGTCATTGACATGTCTTTTTGTTTTGTTGTAGTAGTTAGTACTTTATTGAATAAACTAAGTTGTTATGGTTAACACTGTCTTTTCGTTACACCCCCACACATTATTATTGTTATGCAAATGTTCTTCACACTCGACTAATAAAAATTGAGACTAATTTTCTGAGCTTTGGATCAAATATACGGCACCACACAACAATAAATTATTGTTGTGAGAGCCCGTGACCTACTCGTTAGATTCGCTTCGGCGATTAGCGAAGGTCAGCGGCCTAGTGGGGGGATTTCAATTTTCATTGGGGTCTCGGCGTTTGCTCGCGCCTAGTCAATTGTTCATACATGGTCCCAAAGTGAGGAATGAGCTGTTTACTACACTGGTGTGTTAGCTAAGCAAGTCCTTCCTCAGGCGACCTAGTTGAATATCACGACAGGAATAAAGGTTAAAGAATAAAGAAAATTCTTAGAAATTTTCCGAGCTAAAATTCCTTATACCAATTTCAATTTATTCCACAAATTCTCAACTCAAAACTATCACATCGTGGCGCCCAACGTGGGGTCGTAGACTTTTGATTCATAATCAGAAAAGTAAGATTCATCAAGTTGAGAAACCTATGAAGAAAGGTGTGCAGAACATTGCAGAACAATATTGTTGTGGGTGTGTTTGTTGTCGGTTAGCAGGATTAGGTACACACACACCACACACACAGAATGGATGAGGATTATAGGGATAAGTACGTATATCTGTATGTGACTAAGTATGGCGTGCTGCCAAAGGATAGAAACAGTCGTACAGATGAGGAATGTAGGCGGTATGTTGAGGACCATAATGCCTATGTACGGCGTCTATGTCTAGAAAGAGCAAACAGAAGTGATCTAGGGGACAAGGGAGTTCCCCTAGCCGACCGTGGTATAGTCGGTATGTCAGGGGGTGTGGGATTGAGTCCACCCCAGGAGAAGGAAGGGGAGTGGCGACCCCAGCCTAGGCAAAGGACTGATTCCTTGGGCCACAGAAACGTTTCGTTGGAAGTAGTCAATCAGATACCAGAACAACCTCTCAGGAGGGGGACTGAACAACCCCAGGAGGAAATTACTTTAGAGTACCTAGCAGCTCAAGCTGATGCCATGGAACTGCAAAGAGAGAATAAGGCCAAGTTCGTGGCCTTCATGTGGAATGCCCACCACGAGAGATTGACTAGATTGAAAATTGCAAGACTGCAATCCGAGGCAAGGTCGGGGAGTCAAGCCCCTCCTGCCGCGCCAAGCTCAGAGGTACAGGCGCTGGAAGTAGAGGTACCTCCTCTATTGCCAAGAGAGGAGAAGATCGATCCTAGGGATGCATACCTAGATCGATGTGTGACAAAGGTTGAAAGGTTTACTCAAGCTCCATGTAAGGGAGCCAAACCTAAAGAAAGTAAGTCTAAGGGACACCAACAGAAACCCAAGGTTAAGGGACCCAGGTGCTTCACATGCAACATGGCAGGTCACCGAGCAGCTAAGTGCCCGAGCAACACTAGGCTTAAGACTAAGAAGGTGACCAAGGTGCAAGTTACAGGCATGAGTACCGTGGGAGGTGATGCCCTAAGACACACACTCGAGTTAACTAGAGGAAGAGTTAATGGGCAATGGACGAGTGTCTTTCGAGACAGGGGTGCTACAGTTAACATGGTCAGGAACAGTTTGGTTGAGCCTGAGAGTAGAACAGGTCGAACCCTCCGTGTCCAGTACCAAGATGGCACTGGTAAGGACATGGAAGAAGTGTCCGTGTTGGTAGACACCCCATATATCAAAGGTAAGATCAAGGCTGCGCTAAGTAGAAAGGCAGTGTATGGACTTTTGATAGGTAATACTCCTGGTATAGGGAACCAGGTGGGTCTGTCCTGTGGAAATGACCCAGAGGAAACAGGAACAGGTGAGAGGAAGGTTAAACCCGCTGGCGTTGACACCAAGCGTCAGCCGGCCGGTCGAGCAGAGATCACCGCCGCCCAGACAGAAGAGCCGCAGCAGGTGAAAGGAAACCGGAGCCATCCTCCTCTCCCTATTGCACAGAAAACGAAAACTGATTCAGAGGGACTCAGATGGGTATCACCAGCTGATGGCGATGTCACACGGCCGCCAGCTGAGGAAGTCAAGGTCGCCTCTCATCAGGCGAAAGATCAGGTGCATGAGGTAAAAGAAAAAAAGAGCAATTTTCCTTCTCTCATTTCACAGAAAACGGGGGTGAGCCCAGTGAGACGGGTGTGGCCCGGATCAGGTGATCCCGCCACAACTTGTCGACCAGCCCGACCCGTGAGGGTTAACACCACTCAGGAGAGTAAACATCTGCTTGAATTTACCAGTGGTGAGGCTAAGGTAGCTATGGTTCCCACAAGTGAAGTGGATATTCTGGACCAACCTTTCAGGCTGTTGGAAGATCGTTCAGACAAACGAACGGTCGCTGAGAGATTGAAGAACGAGCAGGTCAGTGACCAAGGGCTCAGTGAAGGGCGAGGTTTGACAGCTGTTGAAGAGGCCTCAGCCCAGTCAACTCAGTCGGTAGAGCACCCCGGTCTGAGACTGACAGACAGACAGGAAGAAAGACCCTGTCACCGGGAAGTCATGACAGTCTGCTAACTGTCGGAATTGTGTCGGTAGAGTAGGGAAGGTGTGGAGTCTGTACTTCATTGGTTAGTCCATCCCAGTGTGCTACCTATTGTGTCCAGTATGACACAGACCTGTGGGGCGAGAGTGTGAAGGGACTGAGGAAGGGAAGCTGCGAGGCGTTGAGCCGGCTTAACCTGGACCCAGAACCTGAGCACGACCGCACTACGCTCAGGAAGTACCACCCTGGACGAGCCAGTGACGTCACATCTTGTCCCGCCAGCCACCGACGTCAACAGAAAACGGATGAATCACCACCACCCAGCCGCCGTGCACTTTAGAGCGCAAGTGTAAGTGGCTGGTGATTTTTAGATGAAATTTTCCTCCGGGAAATTTTATCTTTTTGGTGGGGGGTTATGTGAGGAGGTGGTTCACCAGCTCACTTACAATAGTGC
This sequence comes from Procambarus clarkii, assembly GCF_040958095.1. Taxonomy (NCBI): domain Eukaryota; kingdom Metazoa; phylum Arthropoda; class Malacostraca; order Decapoda; family Cambaridae; genus Procambarus; species Procambarus clarkii. The sequence continues at coordinate 30,039,685 of NC_091221.1, forward strand.
TCTTATGCCTGTGGGAGCCAGTACACTTGTTAAGTGCACTTGTTAAGTGGGCGGACTTAAGTTTGGTAACCAGCAACCGAAACCTCTAGTGTTTGGGCTCATGTGAGAGCCCCAGTCATCAGCAGTCCATAAATGTTACCCTGGCCGGGGTGGCATGTCTGTGGACAGTGCTATAGCTGATAGCATCATCTCATTGTATGGCATGGAGCCAGACAACTTTGCGCGCGAACGGCTAGGCCGCAGGCGTGGGTGAAGCATGTGGGTCCCCGCGCTCGCTAGCCACTTGAGTGGTTGTCATGGAAACCGCCGCCATCTTAGAAACATCTTGAGCCGCCATGTTGGTCGGCCATCTTGGAGCTGCCCTAGGGGCTATGCTACACCGTCGCTGATTGGATGAGAGGGGTAGGCCGCTGTATGCCTTCCTCTCATTGGTTATTCCGAGAAGGACGTGGGAAGTAGCCGGTGTAGCCTCATTCTGAACTCAGCCGCCACCTTGTCAGGACGCTTCCTGTACTCAATTCGGCCAAATTGGAGTATAGGGCGTCGTGGTAGCTGGACTACTCAGCTGCTGATGCTTCCTGCTTCACCTACGACATCGGTCGTCACAGAATCCGGCCGAAGTCGTCGCTTGGAGGGGTTTAAGACATTGTTATTCAGGGGGTAGAGGTACAGTGATCTGGGATCGGGGGAAATGTGCATACGAGCAGCAACAGACTCGTAGATCCCATACCAGTGATGATTAGACTTGCTAGTGCTCTGTAGCAGTCGATGGGAACGGGGAAATTCGTGTCAGTGTTAAGGCAAATTTCCCCGTGTTTGTGTGAGACGCTATCGTTGTGCGCATCACCTGGGTGTGAACGCTTCACTTCACGGGGGAGTCGTGGGTGCGAACTCAGCCGTGTTGAGTGGGAGGGGTTCGAGTGTGCGCCAATCTTCTGTATAAGTACCACGTAAGGTGCTACCGCTTACGCCACCCGGAGCGAGCCAGCCACCTATAGCGGGTGCCTGATGTATGGGAAGGTGTAAAGCCGGCAGTGTGAATGAGTAAGTACCTATGTGTGTATTTCTGGTGATTAGTAGTCTCTAAAGCTTGAATTCGAGGTCAAGTGTTCCGTCACATTGTCACGCAGCACCTGTTCAGGTGGAGTGAATTGTGGGCGAGGAGATTAATCACCTGTGTTGTCATCTTGTCAGTCCAGAGGGACTTAAGTCTGGTGTACACAGACGTACAGTGTGTGTGTGTGTGTGTGGGTACACACGGGAACAGGATACATAGATTAGCCAAGGACTGAGAGGATGTCCATGTAATAAGTATATTATTTCATTGTGGTAATCATTTTTGATCGTCCGAGGGACGGAGTGATATCATTTCCATGTGTGGTCTTGCAGGTGTGGAATTCCAACACTGAGCGCTCAGGTATGTGTAACGCCAGCGATTCCTGGCAATGATTATTGTGGAGTATACCACAGTGTGGATTTAATTTCTTGTATTGTTCCCAGGGCCGTGACAAGTGTGATTTATATAAATATATATTGTGGTTGCAGTATTAATTAACATAATTTTGGTGAGTTTTGGTGAGTGACGAGGCTGTCTAGAGAGACCGCCCCCGCTCTGTCGAGTAACGTAACTCTCGAGTGTTTATCGGCATGCGTGATCGATAAATCACTCACCCATGTGATTTAAGGAGTGTGAGATTCTCCTTAGTGTTCCCAATAACGTTTGATAGCTGTAGGCTACATGTGTCAGCAGTAATTATATATATATATATATATATAATCGTAGTGTCACGGTGCCCAGTGTTATTGTGTTATTTACTGTGAGGTGATTGATATACATGACCTATGTTCTAGGGGTCATTTGCAGCAGTAAGTAAGTAAGTGTGTGCAGTATCCTAATATTTGGAAATTAGAGTACTTGCCGTGTGTGTTATTGCAAAGGGGGTTGTTATTTGATAGTGATTGTTGCTAGTGTTGAGCAATCACCGTATGTGATTGCAGTCCAGTAAAGCCATTGTGGGGCAGTGTTCTAGAGGGTTCATGTCCTGTAGGTTATTTTACTAGGTTCTTTAGTATTGTCATTGCAACCGGATTGTAACGTAAATCACTGTGATTTGTTAGTGTGATTTGTCATTGTCGTGGGGGAACTCGGCTGTAGACGAGTACTTAGATACACATATATTCTCCTGGTTATCTGGTAGGACATCGAAGTCCAGTATTCAGTGAGGTGATTGCGAGGCAATTAATATAACGTAACCAAGGGAACGCCCATTGGTTTAAGAGAATTTGTTCTTTGACAATTTGAGTAACGTAGAATACGTTTGGGTTAATATACTTTCCTGTAAGCAGCTACGGTAGTCTCGAGGAGCCTAGCCATCAGCCAGATAAGAATTAGAGTATTGTCTGTCGTAATTAACGGTCAGTGGGCCGGGTAATTGACGTGTTTCAGGAAGTCAAAGTAATTAATCTCGATCCTTGTTTGATCGACTCACACGAAGGCTACATTGTTCCATTAACATAACGTCGTTATCTGCCCGGAAATACCGGCATTTGATTGACTCGTGAGAGGAGTAACGTCATTTTAGAATAATGTAAACGTGGGGCTAATTACTGTTATTAGTCGCCTGAATTGGTCTGAGTATGGAAGGCTTAGACGGAATTCATACCTTAATGTAAATTGCTGAGCCAGTGTAAAAGGTTGCGTATTTTAATTGTTTAATTATTGATCTTGAGGATAGTAATTAATTACTCTAAAGGTAATCACGAGTGATTACCGTTCTCTTAGCACTTTGGACATTGTAAATCAGAGTTTACCATCGCTAAGTGATTAGTAACCGATTAACGTAAATTAACGTAACTAGTAGAAAGATTAATCAGCTGTCTGGAAGTACAGGGATTAATGGGATTTTCTCACTGAATGCTCGACGGGTAGAGTGTTGTTTGATTTCCGCGTTACTAGTGACAGTTGTAAGAGTTGTTAATTTAACGTAAATGTTACCTTGTTATTAACGTAAATGTTATTGTGTTATTAACGTAAATCAATTGCTATTGATTGTTGATCGTCCGTGGGACGGAGTGTTAACATAAGGATTAATTTGTGGAAGGGTGCTGGAGTTGCCAGTGAACCCATTAGTTATTGTTGTCATTGAAAGACTACTGATTTGATTGCATTGCAACCGCTGTTGCAGGAGTAGACTGCACTGAGGCGTAGAACAGTTAGGAGGTTACTGGAGACGTATTTCAGAACCTACTGTGTCATTTGTTGTAATTGTGATTATAGATCTGTTAGTTCTTGTTTCTTGTTGATTCCTCTGTGGTCACGCTTATGTTCGAGTTAGTTCATTATGCAGTCCGAGGGGCTGGTGTTTAGCTGTCATTGATAGTGTCACAGGAAGGATTTCGAGTAACGTCATTGACATTTCTTTTTGTTTTGTTGTAGTAGTTAGTACTTTATTGAATAAACTAAGTTGTTATGGTTAACACTGTCTTTTCGTTACACCCCCACACATTATTATTGTTATGCAAATGTTCTTCACACTCGACTAATAAAAATTGAGACTAATTTTCTGAGCTTTGGATCAAATATACGGCACCACACAACAATAAATTATTGTTGTGAGAGCCCGTGACCTACTCGTTAGATTCGCTTCGGCGATTAGCAAAGGTCAGCGGCCTAGTGGGGGGATTTCAATTTTCATTGGGGTCTCGGCGTTTGCTCGCGCCTAGTCAATTGTTCATACATGGTCCCAAAGTGAGGAATGAGCTGTTTACTACACTGGTGTGTTAGCTAAGCAAGTCCTTCCTCAGGCGACCTAGTTGAATATCACGACAGGAATAAAGGTTAAAGAATAAAGAAAATTCTTAGAAATTTTCCGAGCTAAAGTTCCTTATACCAATTTCAATTTATTTCACAAATTCTCAACTCAAAACTCTCACAATGACCAAGTGACAAGACTGAGGAAAACAGAAGGGGCATATACAGAAAGCGACAAGGAAATCTGCGAGGTACTGAATGCAAATTTCCATGGAGTGTTCACAAACGAGCCTGAGTAGCTCCCATTGTTAGAAGCGATTGTCCTAGATGAAAGGCTATCAGATATAGAGGTGACAGCAGAGGATGTAATGAAACAGTTGACAACACTGGATGCAAATAAAGCTGTTGGACCAGACAAAGTATCACCGTGGATACTTAAAGAGCCAGCGCAGGCTCTCAGCGTGCCTCTGGCAATGATCTTTAATGAGTCACTTATGTCGGGAGAATTGCCCAGTTGCTGGAAGGAGGCAAATGTCGTACCGATTTTCAAGAAAGGTGATAGGGAGGAGGCACTTAACTACAGACCCGTATCACGGACAAGCATTCCCTGCAAAATACTTGAAAGAATAATTAGGCTAAGACTTGCTGAGCACCTGGAGAGCATTGGGTTTGTAAACAAGCACCAACATGGGTTCTGGACAGGGAAATCATTCCTAACAAACCTTTTAGAATTCTATGATAAAGTAACAAGGATAAGGCAGGACAGAGAAGGCTGGGCAGACTGCATATTTCTTGACTGCCAAAAAGCCTTTGATACAGTACCGCACATGAGACTGCTATACAAACTTGAGAGGCAGGCAGGAGTAAGCGGAAAGGCCCTAGTATGGGTGAATAACTACCTAACAGGAAGGAGCCAGAGGGTAATGGTAAGGGGCGAGAAGTCGGACTGGCGAACAGTAACAAGTGGAGTACCTCAAGGATTGGTGCTGGGACCAATCCTCTTTCTAATTTACGTAAATGAAATGTTTTTGTATGAGTGGAATCATACATGTCAATGTTTGCGGATGACGCAAAATTAATGAGAAGAGTTGTGACAGACGAGGATTGTAGGATACTCCAAGAGGACTTAAACAGGTTGCAGAGATGGTCAGGGAAATGGCTACTGGAGTTTAACACCAGTAAATGTAAAGTTATGGAAATGTGATAAGGTGATAGGAGACCAAAGGGACAGTACACAATGAAGGGGGAACAGCCTACCTGTAACGATTCGAGAAAAAGACCTGGGAGTGGATGTGACGCCTAACCTAACTCCTGAGGCACATATAAATAGGATAACGACAGCAGGGTACTCTACACTGGCGAAAATTTGAACTTCATTCAGAAACCTAAATGAGGAGGCTTTTAGGGCGCTTTACACTGTCTACGTGAGACCCGTCTTAGCGTATGCCGCGCCATCATGGAGCCCCCACCTGAAGAAACACATAAAAAAACTGGAGAAGGTTCAGAGGTTTGCGACGAGGCTTGTCCCAGAGTTACGAGGGATGGGATATGAAGAGCGTCTGAAGGAACTGAACCTTACGACACTAGAGAAAAGAAGGGAGAGAGGAGATATGATAGGGACATATGAAATACTGAGGGGAATTGACAAAGTGGAAATAGATGAAATGTTCACACGTAATAATAACAGAACGAGGGAACATGGGTGGAAACTGGAATCTCAGATGAGTCACAGAGATGTTTGGAAGTTTTTTTTAGTGTGAGAGTAGTGGAAAAATGGAATGCACTTGGGGAACAGGTTGTGGAAGCAAATACTATTCATACTTTTAAAACTAGGTATGATAGGGAAATGGGACAGGAGTCATTGCTGTAAACAACTGATAGCTGGAAAGGCGGGATATGAGTCAATGCTCGATCCTGCAAGCACAAATAAGTGAGTACAAATAGGTGAGTACACACACACACACACACACAGCGCAGGCCCTCAGCGTGCCTCTGGCAATGATCTTTAATGAGTCACTCATGTCGGGAGAATTGCCCAGTTGCTGGAAGAAGGCAAATGTCGTGCCGATCTTCAAGAAAGGTGATAGGGAGGAGGCACTTAACTATAGACCTGTATCATTGACAAGCATCCCCTGTAAAATACTGGAAAGAATAATTAGGCTACGACTGGTTGCACACCTGGAGAACATTAGCTTTGTGAACAAACATCAACGTGGGTTCTGGACAGGGAAATCGTGCTTAACAAACCTTCTGGAATTCTATGATAAAATAACGAGGATAAGACAGGACAGAGATGGTTGGGCAGACTGCATATTTCTGGACTGCCAAAAAGCCTTTGATACAGTACCGCACATGAGACTGCTGTTCAAGCTCGAGAGGCAGGCGGGGGTGGGGGGAAAGGTCCTAGCATGGATAAGGAACTACCTAACAGGAAGGAGCCAAAGAGTTACGGTAAGGGGCGAGAAGTCGGACTGGCGAACAGTAACAAGTGGAGTACCACAAGGATCGGTGCTGGGACCAATTCTATTTCTTGTATATGTTAACGACATGTTTACAAGCGTAAAGTCCTACATGTCGATGTTTGCGGATGACGCAAAGTTGATGAGAAGAGTTGTTACAGATGAGGATTGCAGGATCCTCCAAGTGGACCTGAACAGGTTGCAGAGATGGTCAGAGAAATGGCTACTGGAATTCAACACAAGCAAATGTATAGTTATGTAAATGGGACTAGGAGCCTACCTGTGACGACGCGCGAAAGGGACCTGGGGGTGGACGTAACACCTAATCTATCTCCTGAGGCACATATAAATATGATAACGACAGCAGCGTACTCTACACTGGCAAAAGTTAGAACATCATTCAGAAACCTAAGTAAGGAGGCATTTAGGGCGCTTTACACTGCCTATGCGAGGCCAGTCTTAGAGTATGCCGCCTCATCATGGAGTCCCCATCTGAAGAAGCATATAATGAAACTGGAAAAGGTTCAGAGGTATGCAACGAGACTCGTCCCAGAGCTACGAGGGATGGGGTATGAGGAGCGCCTGAGGGAACTGTGCCTTACGACACTAGAAAGAAGAAGGGAGAGGGGGGACATGATAGGAACGTATAAGATACTCAGAGGGATTGATAGAGTGGACATAGACGAAATGTTCACACGGAATAGTAACAGAACGAGGGGACATGGATGGAAGCTTGAAACTCAGATGAGTCAAAGAGATGTTAGGAAGTTTTCTTTTAGCGTGAGAGTAGTGGGAAAATGGAATGCACTTCAGGAACAGGTTGTGGAAGCAAATACTATTCATAATTTTAATACCAGGTATGATAGGGAAATGGGACCGGAGTCATTGCTGTAAACAACCGATGCTCGAAAGGCGGGATCCAAGAGTCAATGCTCGATCCTGCAGACACAACTAGGTGAGTACACACACACACACACCTCCCATCCTCTCTCCCTCACCCGCTCTCTCTCTCCCTCTCTCCTCCCTCTCTCTCTCCCTCCTTCCTCTCTCTCCATCTCCCCCCCTCCCCCTCTACTTTCTTCTCACTTCAGTGGAAGGGTCGGATCGCCCCCACCCACCCATTTATCTCTCCCTTTATCTCTCTCTCTCTCTCTCTCTCTCTCTCTCTCTCTCTCTCTCTCTCTCTCTCTCTCTCTCTCTCTCTCTCTCTCTCTCTCTCTCTCTCTTTCTTTCTCTCTTTCTCTCTCTCTCTCTCTCTCTCTCTCTCTCTCTCTCTCTCTCTCTCTCTCTCTCTCTCTCTCTCTCTCTCTCTCTCTCTCTCTCTCTCTCTCCCTCTCTCTCTCTCTCTCCTTCCCCCATCCCGCTCTGCCCTCCTGACAAATCCTATCACGGCACAACCATAGGAACAGGGGCAAGCATGACAGTCAGGGGAACCAGGGAAACAGGGAAAAGTCAAGGTGACGAAATGAAGGAAATGTTCGCCCAGTTTCTGGAGGACATCATGAGTGAGATGCAAGAAATGATGCAGGAAATGAAGGACAAAATAAGCAACCTGAAGAGAGAGCTGACAGCAGGAAAGGAGGAGATTAGAGCCCTCAATGAGAATGGTATCGAGGCTGAGACTCAGAAAATCATCCAGGGAGAAGGTGGTAATAGTCTTTTTGGATGAGAATGCCACAATAAAAGCAACATTTGCAGAAATGCTAAAAAAATAACTCTGAAGTAATGACTGCAGTGATGGAGGTGGCCATTGTGGTGTTTGTGTGTTACTGAGGAAGTTTTGGTTGTAGGGTTGATATAAGGCCATCGCTTGGTTACTGACTTTAATACTTATAAACAATTACATGACTAGTAGCTTCCAAGCTGGTAGCGTCCTGTACGCTCTATTGTTTACCTTCCTCTCCCTCTCTCTGGCGTCTCAGCCGCCGCACATAGAAAACGGATGGTACCATTTTCTGTGAACATGACATCCCTCCTTTTCTTTAAAAAGAATGAATACAGGATGTCCACCATGCTTGTAGCACAAATCAAAGTTATTGACACAAAGTAAGTTACTAACATATCAAGAGATATTGCATACATTTAACATTAATTATGCACACAAAGAATTTAAACAACTTAATCTTTACCACAAAGGATTTCAATGTTAAAAATACATATGGAATGTTAAACAAACATGAAAGAAACTGTAATACAAAGTTACAAAATATTGAATGAGAGATCTGCCTTATTCAAACAATATTAAATTTAGTTTAGCATAGCAAGTAAATACTTTGCATTACATAGGAACACAATTAATCATCAAATCATGTAGGGCGTTTAACATGACGTTTAGGACGAGAGTCCCCAAATACAATAATATCCCTTGATGAATTGTTTATTGAGTTATAACTCATTTTTTCTTTTTCTTTTGCACAACTTTGCACTTCATCATTTTCTGCACTAGTCGGAATCACTTTGAAATAGGCCATATTACGTGTTATACTATGATCTCTATTACTCGCTGTTACCATAGTTACTTTTACACTAATCACTTTATATGGTTTTGTATCATACGGCATATCTAGCTTTCCCTCTTTTTTCTTTTTAACGAGAACAGTATCTCCAACCTTTATGAATTGTTCCTTTGCACGTTGATCATGAGCAATTTTCATTTTGCCCTTGGCTAGTGCATCCTTCTCAGCGAGACGTTTATCCGTTATCACGGCTGGCATGACAGGTAGTGCGATTCTCATAGGACGTCCAAATAAAAGTTCGCCAGGCGACTTGCCCAGTGTTCCATGTGGTGTTGCACAGTAGTTCCTTTGAAAAGCATACATAGCTTGTTTCCAGGATCGTCCTTCGTCATGAGCACAGCGTACCGCTTTCATGAGAGGTTGCATGAATCTCTCGACTTCTCCATTTGCTTGAGGATGTAGTGGCATCACACGGAGGTGTTTGAATCCAATATGCTCAGCAAAGTTGACGAAGTCTTGTCCATTGAATGACGGTCCATTGTCCGTCTTGACAACTTCAGGAATGCCAAAATTTGAAAAGATCTTGTCGAGTTTCAGGATGACAGCCTTTGCAGATGTGGAAGTGATGATTTCTACTTCTGGATAACGTGAATGATCATCAATGACTAACATCAAGTACTCTCTAGTTGGTAGTGGTCCACAGAAGTCCATCGATACTTCCGTCCATGGTGCAGCAGGTAGTGGTGAAGGTTGTAGAGGTGTTGGTCTTGAAGTATCCATTGCAGCTTGGCAAGGGACACAGGCATCATGCATGTCCTTTGCTTGACGATCAATGCCAGGAAACCACACCTTTTCTCGTAGCAGCTGTTTGGTCCTAACAAGACCTTGGTGTCCTTGATGTGCAAGCTTCAGAGCACGTTGCTGGAGAAGAGCTGGAATGACGATACGAGTTCCTCGCAGCACGGTGTCGCGTTGTTGCGTAACACTTAATTCTGTCTGGATGCGTTCAAATGCTTTGAATGCATCTTGGTCAACTCCTGAGGGTGGGATGCCTGGAAACTTTTTCTTAGTCAATGCATCCACTGTTGCTTGCAGAGTTGGGTCCTCTTGGGTTGCAGTACGGATTTCATCAAGAGTGAGAGCCTTAGGGACTGCATCACAGGTTACAGAGTGTACATATTCCTCGGCAACTTGCTGATGCTTGGTGATGGTGAAACTGTTGGCAGGATGTCGACTGATGTAATCAGCGGGATTGCCTGCACCCGGCTTGTACTTCACCGTAAAGTTGTATGGTTGCAGACGAAGAGCCCATCTCTCAATGCGAGCTGGTGGTTTGGACTTTGGATTATTGAAGATGGTCTCCAACGGTTTGTGGTCAGTGACTATCGTGGTGAAGGGTGCACCAAGCAGATACACATTGAAGTGTTCACAGCCCCATACAAGAGCAAGAGCTTCCTTCTCTCTCTGACTGTATCGTTGCTCAACATCTGTGAGAGAACGGCTGGCGTAGGCAATTACTACTCTGGAATCTGGTTGACCAGGTTTGTGTTGGGCTAAAACAGCACCTAAACCAACAGGACTAGCATCCACCGTTAACTCAGTGTCCATTGATGGATCAAAATAAGTAGCAGTCGCATTCTCTACTAGTGCATCTTTCACAACATCAAATGCATTTTGCTCGATATCGCTCCAGTACCATGATGCATTTTTCTTCAGGAGCTCACGTAGAGGCTTCGTAATGGTAGCAAAATCTGGAATGAAGCGAGAACAGTAGTTTGCCATTCCCAGAAAACTATGTACTTCAGTGGACGTTGAAGGAGGTGCAGCATTCTTGATATCTGCAACTTTCTTAGGATCTGGAGACAGACCTTTGTCACTAAGTACATGTCCAAAGAATTCAATTTTACGTTGATTGAACTCACACTTTGCTCGGCTTAACGTCAGATTCTTTTCTCGTAAGCGTTGCAATGTTGCACGAAGAACTTTGTCGTGTTCAGCTTGGGTAAGGCCATAAACAATGATGTCATCAGACATGTTGTCAGCATTAGGTATATCTTGCAATACCTGGCTGATGATGTGCTGGAATACCTCGGCACCACTGTTGATACCAAAACTCAGGCGCTTGTACCTATACAGACCTCGATGTGTCGTAAACGTTGTGATGAATCAACTCTCATCATCAAGTTCAAGCTGATGATAGCCCTTGTTTAAATCTAACTTGCTAAATACAGTTGCACCATTCAAGCGGTAAATCATATCATCTACAGTGGGTGTAGGATGGCGTTCACGCATTATTGCCTTGTTGGGAACATGCATGTCCACACAAATGCGTATCTCATCTGGATTCTTCGGCTTTGGTGGAGTGACAATTGGGCTTACCCATGGTGTTGGGCCTGTTACTGGTTCAATGATATCTAGTTCAATCAGCCTATCCAGTTCGGCATCGACTTTCTTGGGAGTATGGAATGGTTATCGGCGATGTGGTTGGGCAACTGGAATTATATCTGGGTTGATATGCAGATGTACTTTGCTATCAGTATAACAACCTATGGAATTAAATCGATCAGAAAATTCAGCAACAATAGCATCAACATTGTTTGCAGATTCCACTGCTACAGCATTAGAAAGCTGAAGTAGCCCCAATTTGGTTGAAGTCTTGTAACTGAGTAGAGACTTTTTTGCATTCCTAACAACATGGAATGTAGTAATGAGCATTGCACTCTTTGACTTGATCTCTGCAGTGAAAGTTTCAATCACTGGCAAGGCTACCTTTGAAGCATAGGCAGTGGCTTTGCCATTATAGTTTTCAAGCTTTGGGAACTGTTTTTTAAATTTCTCATAGTGGCACTCAGCAATGATGTCAATGTTTGATCCAGTGTCAGTGAGAACTTTGAGACAAATACCAGCAATGTATACACATGTCTCTGGGTTGTTTGGAAGATCATTCCATTCTGTGATTGCTTGTACTCCATAAGTATAATCACATTCACTGTCATCTGAGACTGGTTGTAATGAAATGTTGTCTTGTACATTATTAATATTCTGGATATGAGGTGCAATATTGTGTTTACCACCTCGACCCCTATGAACTGATCCTTTTATTCATTGACTGTGGTTTCTTTAGTGCGGAACGACACATAGCACCAAAATGACCTAGTTTTCCACACTCATAGCACTTCTTACCTTGAGCAGGACAAACATTACCTTGGTGTGGGTAGTCTCCTCCACAATTGTAACATTTATTGTTGACACCCTCTGATGTGAATCGTGGTGACTGCTTGAGTCTTGTTCCATGACTCCAGTTGTGATGTGGCTCTCGGCTTAATTTACTGTTAGGTTTGCCATGATATCTTCTTTGATCATGGTGTCCTCCCTGAACCTTGCGTACCTCATCACTGTTAGTAACAGTGGCAGAACCGTTATTGGCACTGCACTCTATGACACGAGCATCACGTGCAGCATCTTCCATTCGACGAGCCATATCCAGTATCTTGGTAAGAGAACTTTCATCATCAACAAGTTCTAGAGCTCTTCGACGGAGACGTGTAGATGTGCATATTCCAATTATTTCTTGTTTGATTTCTTTGTCAACATCAGCAAACTCACAATGGGCTGCTAAACCCTGCAGACGTGTATGGTATTGATCTACGGTTTCATTAGAGAGTTGTTTTGCTCTCCTGAAATGCATAATTTCCATTGCAGTATTTTGTCTTGGTTTGAAATGTTCAGTTAATTTGGCTTTGGCAGTGTCATCATTTTTGGCACCACCAGTGTCTTTCAGTGTGTCAAAGATGTCGCAAACTCGATCACCTGCATAATGAAGTAGAAAGGCACGCTTTCTTTCAACACTTTTGATGTCTGAAACTATCAACAAATTTTCAAACCTTTTAAGCCATTTGATTTAAGCCTCTGTTTAAGCCTCCATTTAAGCCTCTGTGACAGGTTTGTCTGGTCACAGTCAGGATCAAATGCAGGAAACTGAGGTATATTTGCCATTTTTTACTGAATATAAGTAAACTTATCACTTAAAATGTTCCTCAGAATACTAAACACTTACTGCACTGTATATGTTAGTTAAGAATTCACTGTAATTACTTTAATTTTGCAAAGCACACAAGCATTCTAATACAAAAGTTCACAGCAGAGTACAATACAGCAGCAACTGACTTCTTACCTAGCCCTTGTGTACATGTGTTGTTCCTACTCACAACAGCACAGCAGTTGTCAGCAGTTGGCACAGCAGTAGTTAGCAGTTGGTACAGCAGTTGGCAGCAGTTGGTGCAGTAGTTGGTACAGCAGTTGGTACAGCAGTCAGTTCACAGCGTGAAGAATTGTAGCACAAAGCGCGTTTCGTATACAAAACATCGAGTTTTGTATACAGCATCAAAGCGTCGTTTCGTACACCGCGTCGGCAGATTCCTCAGTACACAGCTTCTTCAGTCAGCACAGCTTGGGTAGCACACAGCATTGGTTAGCACACACCATTGGTTAGCACACAGCATTGGTTAGCACACACCATTGGTTAGCACACAGCATCGGTTAGCATACAGCATCGGGTATGGTGCTCACAGCTTCTCTTCCTCCTCCAGGCAGCATGCTTCTCCCTTGTGTTTTAAACTGAACAAATACCTGCGTTCACAGTTCATCCTCGTCGCCAATGTGGTGTTTGTGTGTTACTAAGGAAGTCTTGGTTGTAGGGTTGATATAAAGCCATCGCTTGATTACTGACTTTAATACTTATAAACAATTACATGACTAGTAGCTTCCAAGCTGGTAGCGTCCTGTACGCTCTATTGTTTACCTTCCTCTCCCTCTCTCTGGCGTCTCAGCCACAGCACATAGAAAATGGATGGTACCATTTTCTGTGAACATGACAGCCATGAAAGCAGCCACCTTACAGGAGGCAGCACGCTCCACTAGCCAACTGCTGGAAAGGAACAGATCAGTGGTTTCTGTGGGTATTAAAGAGCAGGAAGGCTCTAATAGGACAGAGTGGAATGACAAGGACAAAGCAGCAGTGAATGAAGTACTGAAGGCACTAGACCTGGAAGAGGCTGAGCATAGCATTGAGAAGGTTTTCAGGCTAGGATGGTACAACAAAGACCGAGACCGAGTAAAAAAAATAGTGTTTGCAAACGAGAGCACAAAGGAGAAGATTCTATCAAGGAAGAGCTCCCTGAAAAACATGGAAAAATTAAAAAATGTATTCCTCCAGAGAGATATGACGAGGGAGGAGAGAGCTGTGGCAGCAAAAGCAAGGAAGAGGCGCAGCTAGGGCGAGAGGGGAAAACCAAGAAGTCACAGCTCCCAACACAACACCCCCAGAGGCGAGGGGAGAACCCACAACTAGCTAACCAGTAACACCAGACGGGAGGACAACCCCGCCACCCTCCTCTGCATAGAAAACCCCCCTACCCCAAACCCTCCCTGCCCCCACTCAAATGTTCAGCCAAATCCCCCCCCCCCCCACACCCAATCCCCACCCTTCTACCCTTCCCCTCCTCCCTGATGAGTCCTCCCTCCCCCCCTTTCCTTCCTGTCCTCCAGCCCCTTTCACCCCATACCCTCCCTGTCCCTCCCCCTTCACTGGATCCCCCGCCCCTCATCCCAGTATACTCTGAGACCCTGTTATCCACCTCAAAGGTCCTCACACCCATGGAACAGCTTCCCCCACCAGCAGAACACTCACCAAGGAGGCGATTTGAGAAGGGACAGAAGAAAGTGGGCCTCAAAGCAATGTACACAGATGGAATTACAAATAAAGCAAATGAGCTTGGAAAACGGGTACTAGAGGAAAACCCAGACATAATAGCCCTCACAGAAACAAAGCTAACGAAAACGATAACAAGTGCAGTGTTCCCACAGGACTATTATGTTATGAGGAAAGAGAGGGAAGGAAGAGGTGGTGGTGGTGTAGCTCTGCTTGTAAGAAAAGGCTGGGATTTTGAGGAGATGGTTATTCTGGGCTGTGAAGGTTTCAGTGACTACATAGCAGGTACCATAACAAATGGAGGGAAAAAAATTATAGTCGTAGTCATATATAATCCACCACCAAATGAAAAAAGACCCAGACAGGAATATGATAGAAACAACATGGCCACCATTAACATAATAGAAAGAGCAGCTTCTGTTGCTAGAAGGAATGGATCTGGACTACTAATTATGGGAGACTTCAACCATGATAATATAGATTGGGAGAACAGAGACCCGCATGGAGGACCAGAAACATGGAGAGCTAAGCTGCTGGACGTGGCAACAAGAAACTTTCTAAGCCAGCACATCAAGGAACCAACAAGAATGAGAAAAGATGAACCAGCAATGCTTGATTTGATATTTACCCTAAAAGATTGGGATATAAGGGAAGTTAAAATGGAAGCGCCCCTGGAAATGAGTAACCACAGTGTATTGAACATTGAGTACCTGGTAGAGCTAGGAATTCTCTCCCCAAAACAAGAACTAGGAATCAAAAGGCTGGCATACCGAAAGGGGATTTATGAACAGATGATAAGTTTCCTAAGGGAAATACCTTAGGACACAGACCTCAGAGATAAGTCTGTACAGGGTATGATGGACTATGTTACCCAAAAGTGTCAGGAGGCAGTAAACAGGTTCATCCCGGCCTAAAGGGAAAAATCCGAGAAGCAACAGAAGAATACATGGTATAATAGGGCATGTATGGAAGCGAAGAAACTGAACAAAAGGGCGTGGAGGAACTTCCGGAATAACAGAACACCAGAAAGCAGAGAGAGATACCAGAGAACCAGTAATGAGTATGTCAGGGTGAGGAGAGAAGCAGAGAAAAGTTTTGAAAATGATATAGCAAACAAAGCCAAGACCGAACTAAAGCTACTCCACAGTCACATCAGAAGGAAAACAACAGTGAAAGTACAGGTATTGAAACTTAGAACAGGCGAGGACAGGTATACAGAGAATGACAAAGAGGTGTGTGAAGAACTCTACAAGAGGTTCCAGGAGGTCTTCACAATAGAACAAGGTGAGGTCACTGTGCTAGGAGAAAGGGAGGTAAACCAGGCGGCCTTGGAAGAGTTCGAAATTATGAGAGAGGAGGTCAATAGACACCTGCTGGATCTGCATGTTAGAAAGGCTGTTGGTCCAGACGAGATCTCACCATGGGTACTGAAAGAGTGTGCAGAGGCACTTTGCTTGCCACTCTCCATAGTGTATAGTAAGTCACTGGAGACGGGAGACCTACCAGAAATATGGAAGAGGGGCGAATGTGGTCCCAATATACAAAAAGGGCGACAGGGAAGAGGCACTTTACTACAGGCCAGTGTCCTTGACTTGTATACCATGCAAGGTGATGGAGATGATCGTGAGAAAAAACCTGGTAACACATCTGGAGAGAAGGGACTTCGTGACAAATCGCCAACATGGGTTCAGGGAGGGTAAATCTTGCCTGACTGGCTTAATAGAATTCTATGACCAGGTGACGAAGATTAAGCAACAAAGAGAGGTCTGGGTGGACTGCATTTTCTTGGATTGTCAGAAAGCCTTTAACACAGTACCGCATAAGAGGCTGGTACATAAGCTAGAGAGACAGGCAGGTACTCACCTAATTGTGCTTGCGGGGGTTGAGCTTTGGCTCTTTGGTCCCGCCTCTCAACTGGTGTACAGATTCCTGAGCCTACTGGACTCTATCATATCTGCATTTGAAACTGTGTATGGAGTCAGCCTCCAACACATCACTTCCTAGTGCATTCCATTTATTAACTACTCTGACACTGAAAAAATTCTTTCTAACGTCACTGAGGCTCATCTGGGTACTAAGTTTCCACCTGTGTCCCCTTCTTCGTGTCCCACCCGTGCTGAAGAGTTTGTCTTTGTCCACCCTGTCAATTCCCCTGAGAATTTTGTAGGTGGTTATCATGTCTCCCCTTACTCTTCTGTTTTCCAGGGATGTGAGGTTCAGCTCCTTTAGCCTTTCCTCGTAGCTCAATCCTCTCAGTTCCGGGACGAGCCTGGTGGCATACCGCTGAATCTTCTCTAACTTTGTCTTGTGCTTAACTAGGTATGGACTCCAGGCTGGAGCTGCATACTCCAGGATTGGTCTTACATAAGTGGTATACAGGGTTCTGAAAGATTCCTAACACAAGTTTCTAAAGGCAGTTCTTATGTTTACCAGTCTAGCATATGCCGCTGATGATATTCTTTTGATGTGGGCCTCTGCGGACAGGTTCGGTGTGATATCAACCCCCAGGTCTTTCTCTCTATTTGACTCTTGCAGGATTTCACCTCCCAGATGATACCTTGTGTTCAGCCAAGGCCTACAGAACGCGGATTGCTTCATAAACTCGCCTATTGTACACTTGGGGGGTTGAAGTGGCCGGTAAGTGTCAGTCCCTTGTGCCAATCTAATGGTGTACAGTGTTCATTTAGTATAAAATTTAGGCTTGGATAAAAGTTCAGTTAACTCAAACGAATCTCAAGAAATATGCGGCTCATCTGGGACTAGTTTTTCACACATAGGTAAGAGAGTAGTCGCCACCAGAAACCCCCCATCACACCTTCCTACGCCCCTCACCTTTATCCCTCCAAAACAAACACACACACACACGTACACACTCAGGCTACCTCCAACTCCTCACCTCAAGACACTGAGTCACTACCCTTTCTCAAACAGCCCACACACACTTGTATCACAAACAGGATTTGGCACCTAGGTGATAGGTTTGACCTCACTACTATCAGTCACCCTCCTCCTCTCCCTCTCCCCTCTCACTATCCCACTCAAACTCCCTCTCTCTCTCTCTCTCTCTCTGTCTCTCTCTCTCTCTCTCTCTCTCTCTCTCTCTCTCTCTCTCTCTCTCTCTCTCTCTCTCTCTCTCTCTCTCTCTCCCCCCCTCTCTCTCTCTCTCTCTCTCTCTCTCTCTCTCTCTCTCTCTCTCTCTCTCTCTCTCTCTCTCTCTCTCTCTCTCTCTCTCTTTCTCTCTCTCTCTCTTTCTCTGCCCCCCTCCTGGCAAACCCTAACAATACATAGTAGGAACAGGGACAAACATGGCAGCAAGGACTTCCAAGGGAACAGGGAAAAGTCAAAGTAACCAAATGAAGGAAGTGTTTGCCCAGGTTTTGGAGGATATCAGAAGGGAGATGCAGGAAATGAATAATACAATAAGCAACCTGCAAAGCGAGCTGACAGTAGCAAAAGAGGATATTAAAACCCTTAAAAAGAACAATACTGAGATGGAGGCTCAGATAAATATTCAAAGAGAAGATGAAAGTGGTACATTGGAAGGGACTGCCAAAGTGCAAGCAACATTTGCAGAAATGCTAAAAAAGAACAAGGAAGTAATATCCACAGTGAGGGAGGTAGCCATGAAAGCAGCCCCCTAACAGGAAGCAACAAAGGCAACTAGTCAACTGCTGGAAAGAAAAAGATCAGTGGTAGCTGTGGGTAATAAAGAGCAGGAAGGTTCCAATAGGACAGAATGGAACGATAAGGACAGAGCAGCCGCAAAGGAAATACTAAGGAGGTTAGAGATGGAAGGAACTGAGCATAGAATTGAGAAGGTTTTTAGGATGGGCTGGTACAACAAGAACAGAGACCACGTGTTAAAGACAGTGTTTGCAAACGAGGCTACAAAGAACAAGATTCTAACAAGGAAGAGCCACCTGCAGTATCTGGAAGAATTCAAAAAAGTATTCCTCCAGGGGGACATAACGAGGGAGGAGAGAGCCATGGCTGCAGAAGCAAGGAAGAAGCGCAGGGCGAGAGAAGAAAACCAGGAAAACACAGCTCTCAAAACAACATCCCCAGAGGTGAGGGGCGATCCCACAACCAGCAACCCAGTAACACCAGAAGGGAGGACAACTCCACCACCCTTCTCTGCATAGAAACCTCCCCTACCCCGAACCCTCCCTGCCCCCACTCAAATGTTCAGTCAACTCTCCCTACCCCCCCTTCACCCCACTCCTACCCTGCTACCCCTCCTCTACTCCCACCATGTCCCCCTTCCCCCCTTTCCCCCCACTGGCCTCCCTCCCACTTCATCCCATAAACTCTCTGTCCCCCCTTCCCTTGACACCCCCCGCCCCTAACTCCAGTATCCTCTAAAACCCCGTTACCCACCCCACAAATCCTCATGTCCATGGAACAGCTTGACCCATCAGCAGAACGCTCCCCAAGAAGTGAACATGAGAAAGGACAGAAGAAAGTCAATCTCAAGGCAATGTACAGTAACACAGATGGGATTACAAATAAAACAAATGAACTTGGAGAATGGGTACTTAAAGAAAACCCAGACATAATTGCACTCACAGACACAAAGCAAACAAAAACCATAACAAATGCAGTGTTTCCACAGGACTACTGTGATGTGAGGAAAGAGAGAGAAGGAAGAGGAGGTGGTGGTGTAGCTCTGCTCGTAAGAAAAGGCTGGGATTTTGAGGAAATGGTTATTCAGGGCTGTGAAGGTTTCAGTGACTACTTGACAAGTACAATAGCAACTGGAGGACAAAAAATTTTAGTCACAGTCATATATAACCCGCCACCAAATGACAGAAGACCCAGACAGGAATATGATAGAAACAACATGGCCACCATTAACATAATAGAGAGAACATCGTCTCTCGCTAGTAGGAATGAAACTGGACTACTAATCATGGGGGACTTCAACCACGGAAAAATAGACTGGGAGAACAGAGACCCGCATGGAGGACCAGTTACATGGAGAGCTAAGCTGCTGGACGCGGCAACAAGAAACTTTCTAAGCCAACACATCAAGGGACCGACAAGAATGAGAGGGAAGGATGAACCAGCAATGCTTGATCTGATATTTACCCTCAATGAGTGGGATATAAGGGAAGTTAGGATGGAAGCGCCCTTGGGAATGAGTGATCACAGTGTATTGATCATTGAGTACTTGGTAGAGCTAGGATTTATCTGCCCCAAAAAAGAACTAGAAAAGAAAAGGCTGGCATACTGAAAAGGGAATTATGAGGAGATGAGAAGTTTCCTAAGGGATATACCATGGGACACAGACCTCAGAGCTAAGTCGGTACAAGACATGATGGACTATGTCACCCAAAAGTGTCAGGAGGCAGTAAACAGGTTTATCCCGGTCCAAAGGGAAAATCCGGGAATCAAAAGAAAAATCCATGGTTTAACAGGGCATGTATGGAAGCAAAGGAACTGAACAAAAGGGCGTGAAATAGCCCTTAAATCCGAAATAACAGAACACTAGAATGCAGAGAGAGATATACCAGAGAACCTGGAATGAGTATGTTAGGGTGAGAAGAGAAGCAGAGAAAAATTATGAAAATGATATAGCAAACAAAGCCAAGACCGATCCAAAGCTACTTCACAGTCAAATCAGAAGGAAAACAACAGCGAAAGAACAGGTAATGAAACATAGAATAGGCGAGGACAGGTATACAGAGAACGACATAGACGTGAGTGAAGAACTCAACAAGATGTTCCAGGAAGTCGTCACAATAGAACATGGTGAGGTTACTGTGCTAGGAAAGGGGGCAGTAAACCAGGTGGCCTTGGAAGGGTTCAAAATTACGAAAGATGAGATCAAGAGACACCTGTTGGATCTGGATGTGAGAAAGGCTATTGGTCCAGATGGGATCTCACCCTGGGTACTGAAAGAATGTGCAGAGGCACTTTGCTTGCCACTCTCCATAGTGTATAGTAGGTCACTGGAGACGGGAGACTTACCAGAAATATGGAAGGAAGCTAATGTGGTCCCAATGCACAAAAAGGGTGTCAGACAAGAGGCACTGAACAACAGGTCAGTGTCCATAACTTGTACACCATGCAAAGTGCTGGAGAAGATCGTGAGAAAAAATCTAGTAACTCATCTGGAAGAAGGGACTTCGTGACAAATCGCCAACATGGGTTCAGGGAGGGTAAATCTTGCTTTACTGGCTTGATAGAATTCTACGATCGGGTGAGAAAGATTAAGCAAGTACGAGAAGGCTTTGCGGACTTCATTTTTTTTGGACTGTCGGAAAGCCTTTGACACAGTCCCCCATAAGAGGCTGGTACATAAGGTGGAGAGACAGGGAAGGGTAACTGGTAAAGTGCTCCAGTGGATAAGGGAATACCTAAGCAATAGGAAGCAAAGAATTGCAGTGAGGGGTGAGACCTCAGATTAACGTGAAGTCACCAGTGGAGTCCCACGGGGCTCTGTACTCGGTTCTATCCTGTTGCTAATATATGTAAATGATCTCCCAGAGCATATAAACTCATTCCTCTTAATGTTTGCTGACGATGCCAAAATTATGAGAAGGATTAAGACAGAGGAGGACTGCTTGAGGCTTCAAGAACACCTAGACAAACTAAAGGAATGGTCGAACAAATGGTTGTTAGAGTTTAACCCAAGCAAATGTAATGTAATGAAGATAGGTGTAGGGAGCGGGAGACCAGTTAGGGGGTATCATTTGGGAGATGAAATTCTTCAAGAGTCAGAGAAAGAGAAAGACCTGGGGTTTGATATCACGCCAGACCTGTCCCATGAAGCCCATATCAAGAAGATAACATCAGCAGCATATACAAGGATGGCTAGCATAAGAACAGCGTTTAGACACTTGTGCAAAGAATCCTTCAGAAATTTGTATACCACCTATGTTAGACCAATCCTGGAGTATGCAGCCCCAGCATGGAGTCCATATCTAGTCGAGCATAAGACTAAAATGGCAAAATGTTCAAAGGTGTGCCACAAGACTAGTACCCAAGCTGAGAGGTATGAACTACAAAGGAGAGACTATGGGAATTAAACCTTATGTCACTGGAAGACAGAAGAGTTAGGGGGGATATGATCACCACGTACAAGATTCTCAGACAAATAGACAGGGTATATAAAGACAGGTCATTTAACACAAGGGGCACATGCACTAGCGGACACAGGTGGAAACTGAATGCCCAAATGACCCACAGAGACGTTAGAATGAATTTTTTTAGTGTCAGATTGCTTGACAAATGGAATGCATCAGTCAGTGATGTGGTGGAGGCTGACTCCATACACAGTTTCAAGTGTAGATATGATAGAGTCGAACAGGAACCTATACACCAGTTGATTGAAAGTTGAGAGGCGGGACCAAAGAGCCAGAGCTCAACCCCCGGAAGCACAAATAGGTGAGTATACACACACACACACACTTTTTCAGTGTCAGAGTAGCTAACAGGTGGAATGCATTAGGCAGTGATGTGGTGAAGGCTGACTCCTTACACAGTTTAAAATGTAGATATGATAAAGCCCAGTAGGCTCAGGAATCTGTACACCTGTTGATTGACAGTTGAGAGGCGGGACCAAAGAGCTCAACCCTCGCAAGCACAAATAGGTGAGTACAAATAGGTGCATACACACACACACACACACACAGACACACACACACACACACACACACACACACACACACACACACACACACACACACACACACACACACACACACACACACACACACACACACACATAAATAAATAAAATAAAAATAACATTAGTTAGTAGCTAGTTACACTTGATTGATTGATAGTTGAGAGGGGGGGCCGAAAGAGAGCAGAGCTCAACCCTCGGAAGACCAACTAGGTGAATACACACATACACACACAACTTACTTAAAACACTCACTATAGTAGGCTATATAGCTCCGGCCTGGAACCCCACCTGCAAAAGAGACAAACTGCAATTAGAAAAATCCCTCAGAAGCGAATATACACTACAATGTTTTTCTTTCACTGAGGGGAACTGAATTACATGGTATGGTTCCGGGTGCTCGACCTTACCACAGAGTGGACATGATAAAAGCATACAAGATACTCACATTGTGGACATAAGAATATTAAAAATACTCGCAAGGATGGAGGGGGGGGAAGGGCTATAAAAAACGTACAAAATGCTCATATATGGGACCTAAGAACGTACAAAATGCTCATATGTGGGACCTAAGAACGTACAAAATACTCATATGTGGGACCATAGAACGTACAAAATGCTCCTATGTGGGACCTAAGAACGTACAAAATGCTCATATGTGGGACCTAAGAACGTACAAAATGCTCATATGTGGGACCTAAGAACGTACAAAACACTCACAGAGTGGACATGATAAGAACATACAAAATACTAATGGGAATGGACAGACAATTTGGTAATGCTCACCATAATGCACAGTGGAACTAGCGATTATAATTGGATATTAGGAGACATAAATTAGCTGTAGTGAGATTATGAAGAACGTTTTCAGCACAAAAGTTTCAAGATAAAAGGCGTATTCAGAATTTTTACGGTATATGTACCTTCCAATTAAACAGAAGACAAACTGCAAATGCCTCGAGAAAAAGAAGTCATTGTATTGCTGGATTTGGTAGCTAAAAATATGAAGCCCAGGAGCTAGCTCAAGTCTGCAAGCAGATAGGTAAACACACACACACACACACATTCGTGACAACCCATCAACATGGGTTCAGGGAGGGTAAATCTTGCCTTGCAGGTTTGATAGAATTCTTCGATCAGGTGACAATGATTAAGCAAGAAAGAGAAGGATAGGCGGATTGCATTTTTTTGGACTGTCGGAAAGCCTTTGACACAGTACCCCATAAAAGGTTGATACATAAGCTGGAGAAACAGGCAGGAGTAACTGGTAGGGCGCTCCAGTGGATAAGGGAGTTCCTAAGCAATAGGAAGCAAAGAATTGCAGTGAGGGGTGAGACCTCAGAATGGCGTGAAGTCACCAGTGGAGTCCCACAGGGTCTGTGCTTGGACCTATCCTGTTTCTGATATACGTAATTGATCTCCCAGAGGGTAAAGACTCATTCCTCTCAATGTTTGCTGACGACGCCAAAATTATCAGAAGGATAATTTTGGTGTCTTACTCCTCGGTCTTATCTCCTAAGATAAGACAGAGGAGGACAGCTTGAGGCTTCAAGAAGACCTGGACAAGCTGCAGGAATGGTTGAACAAATGGCTGTTAGATTTTAACCCAAGCAAATGTAATGTAATGAAGATAGGGGTAGGAAGCAGGAGACCAGATACAAGGTGTCACTTGGGAGATGAAATACTTCAGGAGTCAGAGAAAGAGAGAAAGACCTGGGCGTTGATATCACGCCAGAAATGTCACCTGAAGCTCATATGAAGAGGATAACATCAGCAGCATATGCCAGGTTGGCTAACATAAGAACGGCCTTTAGAAACTTGTGTAAGGAATCTTTCAGAACATTATATACCACACATGTCAGACCAATCCTGGAGTATGCGGCTCCAGCATGGAGTCCATATCTAGTCAAGCATAAGACTAAACTGGAAAAGGTTCAAAGGTTTGCCACCAGACTGGTACCCGAGCTGAGAGGTATGAGCTACGAGGAGAGACTACGGGAATTGAACCTCACTTCGTTGGAAGACAGGAGAGTTAGGGGGGACATGATCACCACATTCAAGAATCTCAAGGAAATCGACAGGGTTGATAAAGACAGGCTATTTAACACAAGGGGCACATGCACTAGGGCACACAGGTAGAAACTGAGTGCCCAAATGAGCCACAGAGATATTAGAAAGAACTTTTTTAGTGTCAGAGTGGTTGACAAATGGAATGCATTAGGAAGTGATGTGGTGGAAGCTGACTCTATACACAGCTTCAAGTGTAGATATGATAGAGCCCATTAGGCTCAGGAACCTGTACACCTGTTGATTGACGGTTGAGAGGCGGGACCAAAGAGCTAGAGCTCAACCCCCGCAAGCACAACAAGGTGAGTACAACTAGGTGAGTACACACACACACAAATGGTGTGTCGAACAAATGGTTGTTAGAGTTTAACCCAACCAAATGTAATGTAATGAAGATAGGTGTAGGAAGCAGGAGGCCAAATACAAGGTATCATCTGGGAGAGGAAATTCTTCAGGAGTCAAAGAAACAAAAAGACTTGGGGGTTGATATCATGCCAGACCTGTGTCCTGCAGCACATATCAAGAGGATAACATATGCGGCATATGCCAGGCTGGCCTACATACGAACGGCATTCAGAAACTTGTGTAAAGAATCATTCAGAACTTTGTATACCACATATGTCAGGCCAATCCTGGAGTATGCAGCCCCTGTATGGAGTCCACATCTAGTCAAGGATAAGACTAAACTGGAAAAGGTTCAAAGGTTTGCCGCCAGAATAGTCCCCGAGCTGAGAGGTATGAGCATCGAGGAGAGACTACGATAATTAAACCTCACTTCGCTGGAAGACAGAAGAGTTAGGGAGGACATGATCACCACATTCAAGATTCTGAAGGGAATTGATAGGGTAGATAAAGACTGGCTATTTAACACAAGTGGCACACGCACAAGGGGACACAGGTGGAAACTGAGTGCCCAAATGAGCCACAGAGATATTAGAAAGAACTTTTTTAGTGTCAGAGGTGTTGACAAATGGAATGCATTAGGAAGTGATGTGGTGGAGGCTGACTCCATACACAGTTTCAAGTGTAGATATGATAGAGCCCGATAGGCTCAGGAATCTGTACACCTGTTGATTGACGGTTGAGAGGCGGGACCAAAGTGCCAGAGCTCAACCCCCGCAAACACAACTAAGTGAGTACACACACACACACACACACAACAACAGTAAAGCTTGTTGTTAAACAACAACAGGTTAAACAGGTTAAACAACAGTAAAGGAACAGGTTATGAAATTAAGGATAGGGGCAGAAGAATTCACTACAAACGACAAGGAAGTGTGTGAGGAACTGAATAAGAAGTTCCAAGAGGTCTTCACCTTAGAGCAAGGAGAAATCCCAGAGATAAGAAAGGGAATAGCTAACCAGGAACCACTGCAAGAGTTTGAGATTACAAGCGGGGAAGTAAGGAAGTGTTTACTAGAGTTGGATGTGACAAAGGCTATAGGCCCAGATGGAATCTCCCCTTGGATACTAAAGGTGTAACACCACTCTTTTGTAACACCACTCTAAATGGATACTAAACTAATAATGTAAACACTACTTATCCTGAGTAACACTTCCCCATCGGTTGCACTTGATAACACTGTTATGAAAACACGGTAATGTGAGCTGACATATGATGGTTACACCGGAACCAAAAGATACACTGCCAATAAGGAAATGCTAACACAAGGATTAAATACGCTGCCACCATCTGCCTTTGACCATTGAAACTATATCAAGCAACGAGGCAAGAAACATTGCTTGACTTGGAGAGTACTTTCTATAACTGTCATTAATTATGAAAATGGTTGACAGCCACTATATCCAAAAAGGCTAAGAGGATTCAACAATTGACACAGACGGGAAATTTAACAAAAGTTTACTGAGACCAAAATTATGTCAATCACCACTTATAAATCCTATTCAAACACTGGCAAAAAGTTAAGAAATTTGGACATGGAACAAAACTTCAGAGATCACACACATTACCTTAAAACCTGTCTCTCCCTGGCTGAGATGTTCTTCACAGCCCTCTCTGGACCCCGGTGTCCGGCACTCTGTCCTCCCTAAGTCCCTACAGGACCTCTATATACAACCCCCACAGGGGGAGGGGGGAGATCTGCTGTTGCTACCCAGGTCAGAAATGCTAGGGGGTTCGGGCCACACGTGCACAAACACTTTAAACAATATTTCAATAAGCTTGTTTGACATTCACCATACACTCTTCAAGAGAGGAGTTATTAATTACATGTGTGACTGACCTCTGACCTGGCCAAAAGGGGGAGATCCAGGGATGTTTACACATAAGAATCTGGAGTCTAATGCCCTTGCCTGAAATATTACATACTTGAAACTATGCTGACTAAGACTAACCCAGGAACTTTTAATCAATATACAAGATAAACCAGAGGTCATCTGGGGTGACCTCTTGGAGAAGGCTTCCCTGGGTGTGAACTCTAAGGGGGGGGGAGGTCCTGTGTGTTACAGCTCCCTTTCCCCGAAGTTAAGACAAAATCGGGTGTATGATAATTATGCCCAATTTTGTCTTATCCGAACTCATCCGAAATACCACAACTAACCCTAACAGAAAAAAACAATGCCAGTGACATAATGATGAAAGTAAGCTAACTAAATTAACATGAGGCAAAGTACAATATACAGTTACACTTCAGTAAGAACAATACATAAATGTACAATGAAAGAAACAAAAGTACAAAAAAAATACCTTGGCAAAAGTACAAGCAATGATACCGTCACACATGATACGATTCCGATATCCTAATATGACAATAAAGTATCAATGAAAAAAAACAAATCCCGACTGCACCAAGGCAGTCCAGCAAGGCTCCCTCAGAAGGCTGGAAGGCCAAAACAAAAAATCGCCTTAAAACAAGCATGACATAAAAAAAATTAAAAAAAAAAAAAATCCTAATGTACTCACTAGAAAGAAGACGAGAGAGATATCAAATAATATACACCTGGAAGATACTGGAGGGCCAAGTACCAAATCTACACAGTAAAATAACAACGTACTGGAGTAAACGATATGGAAGAAAATGTAGAATAGAACCAGTGAAGAGCAGAGGTGCCATAGGCACAATCAGAAAACACTGTATAAACATCAGAGGTCCGCGGTTGTTCAACGTCCTCCCAGCAAGCATAAGAAATATTGCTGGAACAACCGTGGACATTTTCAAGAGGAAACTAGATTTATTCCTCCAAGGAGTGCCGGACCAACCGGGCTGTGGTGGGTATGTGGGCCTGCGGGCCGCTCCAAGCAACAGCCTGGTGGACCAAACTCTCACAAGTCAAGCCTGGCCTCGGGCCGGGCTTGGGGAGTAGAAGAACTCCCAGAACCCTATCAACCAGGTATCAACCAGGTAATGGAACAGGAAAGTTACAAGTAACTAAAAAATAAAATGATGTCAAAATACAAGTAATGGCACAAGGCTACATAATACAACCCTGAATTACAATATATGGCAATAAAGACTACTATGAAACAATGACATATCCTGCCTGCACACTAGGCAGGCTAGCAAGTCTTCCTCAGAAGGTCTGAAGAACAAAACATACAAAATACAATGATCCCCAACAAGAAAAAAATATATACGCAATATTCCTTCTCTAACATTTAAATCTAACTAATTAAAAATAACAGGAAACATTATACCTAAGTGGGCATACCCCAAACATCTGCTGGGTACCTCATGACCCACAGCCAAACGTATGAGTATACAAGTTATGAAACATGGTAAAAATACAACAATAACTGACATGAAAACTCATCAATAGAACCGTACGTTTACAGAATACTTGTGGGCCAATCCATATACCGCACAAGACAATAGTGCCAGGGTCAACCTCCATGCACCCTGCACACACTGATAGTAAGACTACCTCTTACCACAACAGAAACATTACTTAACATTACAACATTTTAATGAAATAAAAAGGCATGCAAATATAAAAAAATTATGTACCCATACACTGGTACCAAAGAGGGAACCTGGACACTCATCACCAGGACAGACTTATCACATAGACACATACATGAAATAAAATAATAAGAGATTTCAAGAAAAGTAGGTGCTAAGGACCCAAGTCATCTAGCTAAGAACACTGTCTAGGACTACTTTTTCTAGGCCTAGTTACTTCACATCCCCATAAATGTTACACTTTTAACCCGATTAGACAAAACTATTTGACACCGTTAATAATAGAGTCATTTCTCTGAACCATCATTCGTAAATCTTGACACATCAATGTTCGTGTTGATATACGCGTTTTCTATCGTGCATCCGTTATACTCTTGCGTGGTGACCTGATGTTGGAGACCCGATGTTGAAGACCTGATGTTGGTGACGATGTTGGAGACCTGATGTTGGAGGTCCCGATGTTGGAGACGTGATGTAGAAGACCTGATGTTGGTCCAGCGTCTGCCCGTCGATGAAGCCTGCATATACCCTGAGATCTTCTTGTAACAGCTCTGGGGGTACGTCTGGTGACAGAGCGAGTCTACTGGTGACAGACTCCTCGTCAAGCTATCAAACTGCTCGAAGGTGGTGGTGTGAAGAGCAGCGGCAAGTGACAGCGGCCGGGGACTTGGCCGGTCACAGGTGAACGGTGTTAGGAAAGATGTATGGAGGCACATCTCACCTCCAGTTGCTTGAAGCTGACGGTCGATGATGAGTGACAGCAGCTACATAGCAGGAGTCGTGACAGCAGGGCAGAGAGTGTGACGTCGATGATGTCTTGCCAATAGAAGTTAGTAGGTGCAGGTGTTGAGGCGTGGGTGGCGTGGCGGCAGGCCAGGTGGATCCCGACTTCAGCTCCTGGGACCCATCACTATACAGGCGTTGCTTGTGTCACATTCTACTGAGCCGGTACGCCGTATCGCGCATGCCCTAATGTGCCAGACCTTGGGCCGATGGTGCGAAACGTGCACCCTATTGGCGAGTCAAGCACACTCAGTAGGGAGGTGCCGTTGGAATGTGACCGCCTCGTTGCGCATCTTGGTGGAGTCAGTGATGTGGCATCCCCAAGGACGAGGGGGAACTGGTTGGTGACTGCTGCTGGCATACCCGCTTGTTGACCTCGCGCCTCCACTTCCGGTGTGCCTGCCCGGTGTGTCGCAGCAGGCAGGTGGGTGCCTCTGATGATGAACTGCAAGACTGGGGCCCACCATGGTACGTTGACATCTGGACAGCTGTGCTCTGCTGGCAGGAACTCTGGCCTGAACAACCTCGTGTGGTGGGAGGTGTCGGCTGGGTGAATGGTGTCATTATCACCGTCCCAGGTAACCGAGTGGTGGGGTTACCGGGAGTGTTGGGAGGGGGTGGGGTGTAACGTAACCCCCTCTCCACTGTACCAGAGGGGTGACCCCTCTGGCCTCAATGTTGGTTCACGAGTAGCTGGTACCGGGGACAGAGCGGTGTGGACAAGCAGACCTGGGGAAGACAGGATAACACTCCGACTGGCGGAAGCAAGGACTCTCCCCTGGGCTTTGGTGACAGGTTACAGCCCAAGGGTAGGTAAGGCATGCTCTCTGAATACATTCCATGACAAAATCTCAAAACAATTGCCAGTTTAAAACTCTGATAAAAAACACTACTAAGGGACGAGACAGCTTACTGAAACTCTCCCTGCCTCGCCCGTGATCTCGTTAACATAGGGTGACAAGGCTGACCCTGGGTACCAATGAGAGTTGACAGAAGGTCCTCCTCTCCATCCTGGGTACGCCCAGCTGGGTCAGTCAACTCAGAAGGGTCAGGAACGGGAATCGCTGCAGGCAGTTCCAGTTCCTCCCTGGCAACGTAACACTTTAATTTGTTGACATGAATAGTTGTGTCACCCTGGTCATCAAAGATTCCCCTGATCAGAAAATTAACTGGTCCAAGTTTCTTAATTACTCTATATGGTCCACGCCATCTAGGTGCTAGCTTCCTACTTTGATTGGCAGGCGCCTTTTCATTTAACCTCATAACCAAGCTTCCCTCTCTAAGTGTCAACGGTTGAACCCTCTTATCATAATAGTGCTCATACCGGCTCCTCGCTGTCTTAGAAGCCTCAGCAGCAATCCTCCAAGCATTTCTCATTTTAGAGAGGATTTCTGAAGGATAATCCTCACCGTACACAACCTCGTGTCTGTTAAGCAGACCTGATGGGAAGTTACATGAGCGCCCCGTGAAAAGCAGCAGTGGTTGTGTTAATTGACTGATGAATGGCAGTGTTCAAGGCTAGTTGAACATAGGGGAGTTGTTCGTCCCAGGTGGCAGCATCTTTCTCTGCAAGAATTGCTAGCATATCCTTAATTGTACGATTGGTTCTTTCAGTCATACCGTTTGCTTGCGGATGGTAAGCAGTCGTGAGGGCTGTCGTAGTTTCTAAAATTTTACAAACTTCTTTAAAAGTGTTACCAACGAACTCTTGACCTCTGTCAGATACTAATACTTTAGGTGGTCCAAACACAGTGACAAATTTACTTAAGAAAGCGTCTGCAACAGTCTGCGCGTCCTTACGAGGAAGAGCAACCAAGGTAGTGAACCGGGACAGATGGTCCATTAGCACCAACACGTAGCGATTTCCAGAATGACTACTATGTAAATCAATCAAATCCGCTCCCACTCGATCTAAAGGCTCAAAAATGTCAGGGAACTCTTGTAGTGGCGCCTGTACCTTAGGGGTACCTTTTCTCCTTTGACAATTTGCACATGATTTAACAAACTTAGTTACATAAGATAACATCCTAGGAAAATAGAATAAAGTTTTTGCTCTCATATAGGTCTTAAAGACCCCAGGGTGACCAGCGATCTTAGATGCATGCGCAAGTTTCACGGCTGAGGATCTCAACACGTCGGGGATGACTAACTGGTAAACCGCACGATCTTTCATGTCGTTAACATAATATAGGACACCCTTCTGCAGGTCAAAATGCTGCAGGGGAAAGTTACCTTTCTTCATAGGGTATTTACCACCATCCAAATATTCAATTATTTCCTTCCATCGCTGTTCTCCCATTTGAAATTCTCTCATTTTATCACTTGCAATAGTTTCAATGTTGACATTTACGTTAACTGACGCGACGTTCCTACTCAACGTGTCTGGCACAACGTGAGATGGTCCAGGCTTATAAAGGATCTGAAACGAATGAGCTGACAGCTCATGAGACCAACGGGACATCCGGGGACACTTTGTTTTCTTTTTAAATATGTATGTGAGAGCTCTGTGATCTGTGAAAATAACAAAATGACGTTGGAATAGGTAAGGCTCAAAATAACGAACACTTTCAACCACAGCAAGTGCTTCCTTGTCTGTTGCTGAGTATCTAACCTCAGGTCCCTTAACTTTTCTACTGAAATACGCCACAGGGTGAGGATGGTTCTCTGAATCACGCTGCATTAAGCACCCTCCTATGGCAATACCACTAGCGTCTGTATGCACCTCCCACTCCTTATCAGAGTCAGGCACAGCTAATACTGGGGCGGTAATTAATTGACTTTTGAGTTTAGTATAAGCCTCATCGTGTTCTAAGGTCCACATAAATTTAGCATTCTTCTTTACAAGGTCAGTTTAAGGCGCTGTTATACTAGCAAATCCCTCAATATGGCGGCGGAAGTATCCGGCTGCTCCCAGAAACCGGCGCACATCCCTTGCTGACCTAGGCCTGGGCATCTCAGCAATGGCGCGGCATGAGTCTGGGTCAGGGCGGATGCCATCTGTGCTCACCTGGAACCCCAGAAATTAGAATTTCTGAGATGCCAGGGTGCATTTTTGGATATTCAATTTAAATCCTGCCTTGTCTAACAATGACAGTGTCTCGGTCAAGTCCCGCAGGTGCTCCTCAAACGACCTAGAGTAGATAACCACGTCATCCAGGTATGCTAATGAATGCCTACCTAGCACAGGGCTGAGGATGTAGTTAATAGCCCTCTGAAATGAGGAAGGGGCTGTCTTGAGCCCAAAAGGCATGCGCTTAAACTGAAACTGGTGAACCCCATCAGAGAATCCTGTTTTCTCACGGTCCTTAACTACCACCGGAATGGCCCAATATGCTGACTTAGCATCCAGAGTGGAGAAATACTTGGCTGCCGCGAACTGATCTATAATTTCCTGAATCCGAGGTAAGGGGTACACGTCCCCCTTTGTAATTTCATTAACTTTCCGATAGTCGACACAAAACCGGTAACTACCATCCGGTTTGCGCACCAGCTCCACCGGAGACAACCATGGTGAAGTGCTTGGTTCAATAACTCCCTGTCTTAACATCTTCTGACACTCCTCTCTGATAGTTTTCTTAGCCTGTTCCGGGAGCCTCCACTGTCTCGTATACACGGGCCCGTGATCACCTGTTGGAATGGTGTGCTCAATTCTGTCTAACAACCCAATTTGATCGTCGTCCGTTGCAAATAATTTGGGGAACACCCGCAAAACTTCCCGCACCCGTTTCCTCTCTAACTGTGGAATGTGCTGTAAATCTAGAGCTGATATTAATTTATTCAAATTGTTGGTATCACAAGGTGGCGTGAGCACCGCTGTGCTGTGCTTAGGGGTCTTACTAGTGTCTCTAACATTAAGAGCGCCACATTGCTTAGTGTCTGTAATTGTTTCCGATGGATCTGATTGAAAGATCGATGTCTCCTCTAAGATAATACCCTGAGACACTCGATCACCCACTCTGAAGCGGTAGGTCTTGTGTGAGAGATTGCCTACAGGTATGAGGGCACCTTTGTCCAGGACAACAATTAAGTGGTGGGGAATTAATAGTTTATCCAACCTGCCGGCCACTAGAAGGGTAGTACCAGGCTGGATATGACGACCCACGGCCACCCTAAGGAACCTAAATGATCGTGGCGGGCAAGTCTGCTTGTCAAAAGCATGTAAAATACACGACTTCTTATTATGGTCTGGAGGAGACTGAAAGAAAAATTTTGCGTAATTGGCATGATGTTTCTGCTTCCGCTGGATGGAAGCTACAACCGGGGGATGGTCAGTCAATGTCACCGGATATGATACAGTGCCTAATTTCAACCGGCAATGTCTCGCCCCTTTCTCAGCAGACAGAGAATATGAAAACCTGTGTAAGAAATCCATGCCCATCAAGATATCACCCGGATAAGCAAGATTCTGAACCACTGTACAAGTGTGAGGGTACGACTCATCATGACCTATTTCAAAATTAACAGTGGCTTGACCTAAGATGTCAATTTGTCCCCCATTAACTGCTGTGAGCTGTTTACTACTACATTTAAACCGTGCATGTTTGAATTTGCTGAAGGCTGAACTCTTAATGAGCGTTGCTTGGCTACCGGTGTCCAGGAAAGCAATCAAACTCTCACCCTCAACCTGGACCTCAAAAGTAGGTCGACCATCCTTAAAGTAATCTGGTGACGGCACTTCCTTAAGCCGTACACTCGTACACGCTTTCCTAAAATGACCTTTACCATGACAGGTCCAACACTTCTCCTGACTAATACTACTTAATGTATAAGAAATCTTACCACAAGTACAAACTACCCCCGGGGAGGCAATACTGGGGGGATGGGCGGGGGAAGCAGGGTGAGGGTGGGGAGTGTTGGAGGGGGAGGGTATGGCAGGAGGTATGAGGGAGGCGGGGAGGGCTGGTTGGGGGTTGAGGGACTGGGCGCAGGGCGGGGAGGGTGGAAGTGGAGGGAGAGTGGAGGGCGTGTGGATGAGTGACACCGACTCGGGGTGTGGCGGGAGGTTGCAGGGCGAGAGGGGTGGAAACTGAGGGGAAGGAGTGTGAGGGTGGGCGGGTGGAGCGGGACAATGCTGAAAGGGGAGGGGCTGAACAAGCCAGGTGTGGGTGGAGTGACCATGAGTGGGGATAGTGGGGACGGTGGAAGGAAGTGGAGCAGGGTGGGTGGAGGGAACATGGGCGGGAAGGGTGGGTGGGAACTGGGCGGGAACTGAGAGGGAATAGAGGGAGATTGCAACCCTATTGAGAACCCCTTCCATTCCGATAACATCAGAGTGGACATATAACATCAAACAAATTGCCAGTAAAGATATAATTCCACAAAATAACACAATATCTGTAACTTTGTCACCGAGCGTAATAATAACCTGAAAATTTAACACCATGTCCTATGTGACGAATGAACATTAAAAAGTAAATCACAACAAACGCACACTCGCTGTAAACACAATATACACCGCACGGAACGAAAGATGAAGGGACATTGACTTAATTGACTTTTGAGTTTAGTATAAGCCTCATCGTGTTCTAAGGTCCACATAAATTTAGCATTCTTCTTTACAAGGTCAGTTAAAGGCGCTGTTATACTAGCAAATCCCTCAATATGGTGGCAGAAGAATCCGGCTGCTCCCAGAAACCGGTGCACATCCCACCGCTGCCACCATTGTAACACCACTCTTTTGTAACACCACTCTAAATGGATACTAAACTAATAATGTAAACACTACTTATCCTGAGTAACACTTCCCCATCGGTTGCACTTGATAACACTGTTATGAAAACACGGTAATGTGAGCTGACATATGATGGTTACACCGGAACCAAAAGATACACTGCCAATAAGGAAATGCTAACACAAGGATTAAATACGCTGCCACCATCTGCCTTTGACCATTGAAACTATATCAAGCAACGAGGCAAGAAACATTGCTTGACTTGGAGAGTACTTTCTATAACTGTCATTAATTATGAAAATTATTGACAGCCACTATATCCAAAAAGGCTAAGAGGATTCAACAATTGACACAGACGGGAAATTTAACAAAAGTTTATTGAGACCAAAATTATGTCAATCACCACTTATAAATCCTACTCAAACACTGGCAAAAAGTTAAGAAATTTGGACATGGAACAAAACTTCAGAGATCACACACATTACCTTAAGACCTGTCTCTCCCTGGCTGAGATGTTCTTCACAGCCCTCTCTGGACCCCGGTGTCCAGCCCTCTGTCCTCCCAAAGTCCTTACAGGACCTCTATATACAACCCCCACAGGGGGAGGGGGGAGATCTGCTGTTGCTACCCAGGTCAGAAATGCTAGGGGGGTCGGGCCACACGTGCACAAACACTTTAAACAATATTTCAATAAGCTTGTTTGACATTCACCATACACTCTTCAAGAGAGGAGTTATTAATTACATGTGTGACTGACCTCTGACCTGGCCAAAAGGGGGAGATCCAGGGATGTTTACACATAAGAATCTGGAGTCTAATGCCCTTGCCTGAAATATTACATACTTGAAACTATGCTGACTAAGACTAACCCAGGAATTTTTAATCAATATACAAGATAAACCGGAGGTCATCTGGGCTGACCTCTTGGAGAAGGCTTCCCTGGGTGTGAACTCTAAGGGGGGGGAGGTCCTGGGTGTTACAAAGGAAGGAGCAGAAGAACTGTGGCTCCCACTCTCCATAGTGTATAACAAATCACTGGCAACAAGGGAACTGCCAGAAATTTGGAAAGCAGCTAACGTAGTCCTGATATACAAGAAAGGGGATAGACAGGAGGCACTGAATTACAGGCCAGTGTCCCTATCCTGCATACCATGCAAGCTAATGGAGAAGATTGTGCAAAGAAAGCTAGTGGAGCACCTAGAGCGAAAGAACTTTGTAACACAGCATCAACATGGATTCAGGGATGGCAGGTCATGCCTCACAGGGTTACTTGAATTCTACAACCAGGCAACAAAAATAAGGCAAGAAAGAGAAGGGTGGCCAGACTGCATATTTTTGGATTGTCAGAAAGCCTTTGATACAGTGCCACACAAGAGGCTAGTAAAAAAGCTGGAGATGCAGGCTGGAGTGAAAGGGAAGGTACTCCGTTGGATACAGGAGTTCCTAAGCAACAGGAGACAACGAGTCAGTGTGAGGGGTGAGGTCTCAGATTGGTGAGACGTTACGAGTGGAGTCCCGCAGGGGTCAGTCCTTCGACCTATACTGTTTCTGATATATGTAAATGATCTCCCAGAGGGTATAGAATCGTTTCTCTCAATGTTTGCCGATGATGCAAAAATTATGAGGAGGATTGAAACTGAGGACGACAGTAGGAGGCTACAAGATGACCTAGACAGACTGAGTGAATGGTCCAACAAATGGCTGTTGAAGTTCAACCTGAGTAAATGCAAAGCAATGAAACTAGGCAGAGGAAATAGGAGGCCAGACAAAGGATACAGAATAGGAGGTGAAGTACTTAATGAAACGAACAGAGAGAAAGATCTAGGAGTCGATATCACACCAAACCTGTCTCCTGAAGCTCACATAAAAAGAATAACGTCTGTGGCATATGCGAGGCTGGTTAACATCAGAACAGCGTTCAGGAACCTGTGTAAGGAATCATTCAGAATCTTGTACACCACATATGTAAGACCAATCCTGGAGTATGCGGCCCCAGCATGGAGCCCGTATCTTGTCAAGCACAAGACGAAGCTGGAAAAAGTCCAAAGGTATGCCACTAGACTAATCCCAGAACTAAGAGGTATGAGTTACGAGGAAAGGCTGCGGGAAATGCACCTTACGACACTGGAACACAGAAGAGTAAGGGGAGACATGATCACAACCTACAAAATCCTCAGAGGAATCGACCGGGTAAGCAAGGATGAACTATTCAACACTGTTGGGACGCGAACAAGAGGACACAGGTGGAAACTGAGTACCCACATGAGCCACAGAGACGTTAGAAGGAACTTTTTCAGTGTCAGAGTAGTTAACGGATGGAATGCATTAGGCAGTGATGTGGTGGAGGCTGACTCCATACACAGTTTTAAATGTAGATATGATAGAGCCCAGTAGGCTCAGGAATCTGTACACCAGATGATTGACAGTTGAGAGGCGGGACCAAAGAGCCAAAGCTCAACCCCCGCCAGCACAAAAAGGTGAGTACAAATAGGTGAGTACACACACACATACACACACAGAATGACAAGGAGGTGTGTGAAGAACTCAACAAGAGATTCCAGGAAATCGTCACAATAGAACAAGGAGAAACCCCTGCACTAAATGAAGAGGAGGCAAACCAAGCAACCTTGGAGGAATTTTACCTCACCAGTGATTAGGTCAAAAGGTGCCTGTTGGAGCTGGATGTAACAAAGGCTGTAGGGCCTGACAGAATCTCACCATGGATACTAAAGGAAGGTGCAGAAGCACTAAGTGTGCCACTCTCTATGGTGTATAACAGGTCACTGGAAACAGGAGACCTACCAGAAAGTTGGAAGACAGCTAACGTAGTCCCAATATACAAGAAGGGAGACAGACAAGAGGCACTGAATTACAGGTCAGTTTCCCTAACTTGTATACCATGCAATGTTATGGAGAAAATCGTGAGGAAAAGGCTCGTAGAACATCTGGAGTGAAATAACTTTGTAACGCACCACCAACATGGGCTCAGAGATGGCAAATCGTGCCTTACAGGTTTAATAGAGTTCTATGAGCAGGCAACAAAAATTAGGCAGGAAAGCGAAGGGTGGGCCGACTGCATTTTCCTGCACTGCCAGAAAGTCTTTGACACAGTACCCCATAAAAGGCTGTTAAAAAAGTTGGAGCAACATGCAGGAGTAAAAGAGAAGATGCTCCAGTAGATAAGGAAGTACTTAAGCAACAGGAAACAGTGAGTAACGGTGAGGGGGGGAGACATCAGAGTGGCGAGATGTCACCAGCGAAGTCCCACAGGGCTCAGTACTTGGACCCATCCTGTTTCTAATAAATGTAAACGATCTTCTGGAGGGTATAGACTCGTTCCTCTCAATGTTTGCTGATGATGCAAAAATTATGAAAAGAATCAAACCGGATGAAGATAGACAGAGACTACAGGATGACCTGGACAAACGAGGAATGGTCTAGAAAATGGCTGCTAAAGTTCAACTCAAGAAAATGTAAAGTAATGAAATTAGGCGAAGGGAGCATGAGGCTGAACACAAGATACCATCTGGGAGGTGAACTCTTGCAAGAGTCAAATAGAGAAAGATCTGGCGGATTGATATCACACCGAACCTGTCCCCAGAGGCCCACATCAAAAGGATATCATCAGCGGCATATTCTAGACTGGCCAACATAAGAACTGCCTTTAGAAACTTGTGTAAGGAATCGTTCAGGACCCTGTATTCCATTTATGTCATACCATTCCTGGAATATGCAGCTCCAGCCTGGAGTACATACCTAGTTAAACACAAGATAAAGTTAGAATAGATTCAGCGGTTTGCCACCAGGCTCGTCCCGGAACTGAGAGGAATGAGCTACGAGGAAAGGCTAAAGGAGCTGAACCTCACACACACACACACACACATACACACACACACACACACACACACACAGCGCGCGGAGAAGGTAGGAGACACACGCGATTAGTGAGGTCCGCGGAAATTCGTCAATTTCTCGGGACATTGAAGGAGTATAGAGGCTAGATCATAGTATTTGGCCTCTCGCAGTGTGTAGCTAGCAGGGTGCAACATAGCATAGTCATATCGCTAGTGATAGTGCGAAGATTTGGCGAAGAAACCAAAAGTGGAGCTAGGGCATCACCGGTGCATGTAAGTGTGTGACCTGACCGGGTGGGACGACCCGCCGTGGAGCTACCTGATTGTGCTGTTGAGTGGTGACTGTGATCAGTGGTACAGTGAATTAGTGAACTGTCACATAACGATACAGTGACTGACTCCAGAGCTTTGTGTTGAAAGAGAAGAACGACCTCATCAATCTACCAGCACTTAGTGAATCACCTAGTGGGAGACAACGACGGATAACCATCGTCATCATACATCGCTCATCTGGTTGTGTGAGCGGGAGGCAGACTGGTATGTACCCCTCTCTGGTCAATTAATCAGGTGTACAGATTGAGGTAAAAGATTATCAAATTCTCGTTCAGGATATCATATATATTTCAAAATCTCAGAGTGGCTCATTTAGGCAGAGGTAACGCATAAGGGATATCTTGACACATACACGCACACAAGTGTGCACACGCTAAAACAGACACACACACGCGTGCACACACACACACACACACACAATTGTCCAGTCAGGGGAAAAGGCATCTGGGATAGGACCTTACTATCCCCCCCCCCCCATCTTGACCCCACCATCGGACCTGACCTGACTTAGTCGCCATCTCCCCCCCCCACCCCCAGTCCCCCGCATCGCCCATACACACACTCTTCCTCTCCCCACTCTCCCTCTCTCCCACTCCCTCTCTCCCTCTCCCACTATCTCTCTCCTGCTCTCTCTCTCCTGCTCTCTCTCTCCTGCTCTCTCTCTCTCTCTCTCTCCTGCTCTCTCTCTCTCTCTCTCTCTCTCTCTCTCTCTCTCTCTCTCTCTCTCTCTCTCTCTCTCTCTCTCTCTCTCTCTCTCTCTCTCTCTCTCTCTCTCCCTCTCTCTCTCCCTCTCTCTCTCTCTCCCTCTCTCTCTCCCTCTCTCTCTCTCTCCCTCCCTCTCTCCCTCCCTCCCCCTCTCCCTCCCTCTCTTTCCTTCTCCCTCCCTCTCTTTCCTTCCCCCTCCCTCCCCCTCTCCCTCCCTCTCTTTCCTTCCCCCTCCCTCTCTGCCCACACACACACACCTCACCCGCTCTCTCCCTCACCCGCTCTCTCCCTCACCCGCTCTCTCCCTCACCCACTCTCTCCCTCTCCTCTCTCTCCCTCCCGCCTCTCTCTCCATCTTCTCCCCCCCCCTCCCCTTCTACTTTCTTCTCACTTCAGTGGAAGGGTCGGATCCCCCCCACCCACCCATTTATCTCTCCCTTTATCACTCCCTTTCTCTCTCTCTCTTTCTCTCTCTCTTCCTCTCTCTCTCTCTCTCCCTCCCCCATCCCAACAGGGTCAAGCATGGCAGCCAGAGGTCCCAGGGGAACAGGAAAGAGCCAAGGTGACGAGATGAAGGAAATGTTCGCCCAGTTTCTGGAGGACATCAAGAGTGAGATGCAAGAAATGATGCAGGAAATGAAGAACGAAATAAGCAACCTGAAAAGAGAGCTGACAGCAGCAAAGGAGGAGATTAGAGCCCTCAAAGAAAATGGTATCAAGGCTGAGAATCAGAAAACCACCCAGGGAGAAGGTGGTAATAGTTTTCTGGATGAGAATGCCACAATAAAAGCAACATTTGCGGAAATACTAAAAAAAAAATAACTCTGAAGTAATGACTGCAGTGATGGAGGTGGCCATGAAAGCAGCCACCTCGCAGGAGGCGGCACGCTCCACTAGCCAACTGCTGGAAAGGATCAGATCAGTGGTTGCTGTGGGTATTAAGGAGCAGGAAGGATCTAATAGGACAGAGTGGAGTGACAAGGACAAAGCAGCAGTGAATGAAGTACTAAAGGCACTAGACATGGAAGGGGCTGAGCATAGCATTGAGAAGGTTTTCAGGCTA
The DNA here is from genome assembly GCF_040958095.1 of Procambarus clarkii. Taxonomy (NCBI): domain Eukaryota; kingdom Metazoa; phylum Arthropoda; class Malacostraca; order Decapoda; family Cambaridae; genus Procambarus; species Procambarus clarkii. The sequence continues at coordinate 30,080,087 of NC_091221.1, forward strand.
GGCGGGTACAACAAAGACCGAGACCGAATGATAAAGATAGTGTTTGCAAACGAGAACACAAAGGAGAAGATCCTATCAAGGAAGAGCTCCCTGAAAAACGTGGGAAAATTAAAAAATGTATTCCTCCAGAGAGACATGACAAGGGAGGAGAGAGCCGTGGCGGCAGAAGCAAGGAAGAGGCGCAGGGCAAGAGGGGAAAACCAGGAAGTCACAGCTCCCAACCCAACACCCCCAGAGGCGAGGGGGGAACCCACAACCAGCTACCCAGTAACACCAGAAGGGAGGACAACCCCGCCTCCCTCCACTGCATAGAAAACCCCCCTACCCCAAACCCTCCCTGCCCCCACTCAAATGTTCAGCAAAATCTCCCTCCCCCCACACCCAATCCCCACCCTTCTACCCCTCCCCTCCTCCCGAGTCCTCCCTCCCCCCCTTTCCTTCCCGTCCTCCCTCCCCTTTCACCCCATACCCTCCCTGTCCCTCCCCCTTCACTGGATCCCCCGCCCCTCATCCCAGTATCCTCTGAGACCCTGTTATCCACCTCACAGGTCCTCACACCCATGGAACAGCCTCCCCCACCAGCAGAACACTCACCAAGGAGGCGATTTGAGAAGGGACAGAAGAAAGTGAGCCTCAAAGCGATGTACACAAACATAGATGGAATTACAAATAAAGCAAATGAGCTTGGAGAACTGGTACTAGAGGAAAACCCAGACATAATAGCCCTCACAGAAACAAAGATCACGAAAACGATAACAAATGCAGTGTTCCCACAGGACTATTATGTTATGAGGAAAGAGAGGGAAGGAAGAGGTGGGGGTGGTGTAGCTCTGCTGGTAAGACAAGGCTGGGATTTTGAGGAGATGGATATTCAGGGCTGCGAAGGTTTCAGTGACTACATAGCAGGTACTGTAACAAATGGAGGGAAAAAAATTATAGTCGCAGTCATATATAATCCACCACCAAATGACAGAAGACCTAGACAGGAATATGATAGAAACAACATGGCCACCATTAACATAATAGAAAGAGCAGCTTCTGTTGCTAGCAGGAATGGATCTGGACTACTAATTATGGGAGACTTCAACCATGGGAAGATAGATTGGAAGAACAGAGACCCGCATGGAGGACCAGAAACATGGAGAGTTAAGCTGCTGGACGTGGCAACAAGAAACTTTCTAAGCCAGCACACCAAAGAACCAACAAGAATGAGAGGAGAAGATGAACCAGCAATGCTTGATTTGATATTTACCCTAAATGAATGGGATATAAGGGAAATTAAGATGGAAGCGCCCTTGGGAATGAGTGACCACAGTGTATTGAACTTTGAGTACCTGGTAGAGCTAGGACTTATCTCCCCCCAAAAAGAACTAGGAATCAAAAGGCTGGCATACCGAAAGGGGAATTATGAACAGATGAGAAGTTTCCTAAGTGAAATACCTTGGGACACAGACCTCAGAGACAAGTCTGTACAGGGTATGATGGACTATGTTACCCAAAAGTGTCAGGAGGCAGTAAACAGGTTCATCCCGGCCCAAAGGGAAAAATCCGAGAAGCAATAGAAGAATCCATGGTATAATAGGGCATGTATGGAAGCGAAGAAACTGAACAAAAAGGCGTGGAGGAACTTCCGGAATAACAGAACACCAGAAAGCAGAGAGAGATACCAGAGAACCAGGAATGAGTACGTCAGGGTGAGAAGAGAAGCAGAGAAAAATTTTGAAAATGATATAGCAAACAAAGCCAAGACCGAACCAAAGCTACTCCACAGTCACATCAGAAGGAAAACAACAGTGAAAGAACAGGTATTGAAACTTAGAACAGGCGAGGACAGGTATACAGAGAATGACAGAGAGGTGTGTGAGGAACTCAACAAGAGGTTCTAGGAGGTCTTCACAATAGAACAGGGTGAGGTCACTGTGCTAGGAGAAACGGAGGTAAACCAGGCGGCCTTGGAGGAGTTCGAAATTACGAGAGAGGAGGTCAAGAGACACCTGCTGGATCTGGATGTTAGAAAGGCTGTTGGTCCAGATGGGATCTCACCATGGGTACTGAAAGAGTGTGCAGAGGCACTTTGCCTGCCACTCTCCATAGTGTATAGTAAGTCACTAGAGACGGGAGACCTACCAGAAATATGGAAGACGGCGAATGTGGTCCCAATATACAAAAAGGGCGACAGACAAGAGGCACTGAACTACAGGCCAGTGTCCTTGACTTGTATACCATGCAAGGTGATGGAGAAGATCGTGAGAAAAAACCTGGTAACACATCTGGAGAGAAGGGACTTCGTGACAAATCGCCAACATGGATTCAGGGAGGGTAAATCTTGCCTTACAGGCTTGATAGAATTCTACGATCAGGTGACACAGATTAAGCAAGAAAGAGAGGGCTGGGCGGACTGCATTTTCTTGGATTGTCGGAAAGCCTTTGACACAGTACCGCATAAGAGGCTGGTACATAAGCTGGAGAGACAGGCAGGTATAGCTGGTAAGGTGCTCCAGTGGATAAGGGAGTATCTAAGCAATAGGAAGCAGAGAGTTACGGTGAGGGGTGAGACCTCCGATTGGCGTGAAGTCACCAGTGGAGTCCCACAGGGTTCTGTACTCGGTCCTATCTTGTTTCTGATATATGTAAATGATCTCACGGAGGGTATCGATTCATTTCTCTCAATGTTTGCGGACGATGCTAAAATTATGAGAAGGATTAAAACAGAAGAGGACTGTTTGAGGCTTCAAGATGACCTAGACAAGCTGAAGGAATGGTCGAACAAATGGTTGTTAGAGTTTAACCCAACCAAATGTAATGTAATGAAGATAGGTGTAGGGAGCAGGAGGCCAGATACAAGGTATCATCTGGGAGAGGAAATTCTTCAGGAGTCAGAGAAGGAAAAAGACTTGGGGGTTGATATCACGCCAGACCTGTCTCCTGCAGCACATATCAAGCGGATAACATCAGCGGCATATGCCAGGCTGGCCAACATACGAACGGCATTCAGAAACTTGTGTAAAGAATCATTCAGAACTTTGTATACCACATATGTGAGGCCAATCCTGGAGTATGCAGCCCCAGCATGGAGTCCATATCTAGTCAAGGATAAGACTAAACTGGAAAAGGTTCAAAGGTTTGCCACCAGACTAGTACCCGAGCTGAGAGGTATGAGCTACGAGGAGAGACTACGGGAATTAAACCTCACTTCGCTGGAAGACAGAAGAGTTAGGGGGGACATGATCACCACATTCAAGATTCTGAAGGGGATTGATAGGGTAGATAAAGACAGTCTATTTAACACAAGGGGAACACACACAAGGGGACACAGGTGGAAACTGAGTGCCCAAATGAGCCACAGAGATATTAGAAAGAACTTTTTTAGTGTCAGAGTGGTTGACAAATGGAATGCATTAGGAAGTGATGTGGTGGAGGCTGACTCCATACACAGTTTCAAGTGTAGATATGACAGAGCCCGATAGGCTCATGAATCTGTACACCTGTTGATTGACGGTTGAGAGGCGGGACCAAAGAGCCAGAGCTCAACCCCCGCAAACACAACTAGGTGAGTACAACTAGGTGAGTACACACACACACACACACACACACACACACACACACACACACACACACACACACTCACACACACACACACACACACAGCCTAGGGGAGCCGGTGGCCGAGCGGACAGCACGCTGGGCATGTGATCCTGTGGTTCCGGGTTCGATCCCAGGCGCCCAGAAACTCTACCCAGAAACGATGGGTAGAGTTTCTTTCACCCTATGCCCCTGTTACCTAGCAGTAAATAGCTGTCACGGGGTGCTTCCTGGTGTGTGTGTGTGTGTATGTGTGTGTGTGTGGTGTGGGGAGAAAAAAATAGTAGTAGAAACAGTTGATTCACAGTTGAGAGGCAGACCGAAAGAGCAGAGCTCAACCCCCGCAAGCACAACTAGGTGAATACACACACACTGAGGAGGTGTGTGTTGGGGGGGGGGGGGGAGAAGGTCCAAAGGTATACCACTAGACAAGTCCCAGAACTAAGAAGCATGAGTTATGAAGAATGGCTATGGGAATTGCACTTCACGTCGCTGGAAGACAGACGAGTTTGAGGAGACATGATCATCACATACAAAATTCTCATGGGAACCGATAGGTTGGATAAAGAAAGACTATTTAGCACGGGTGGTACACACACAAGGGAGACGCAGGTGGAAGCTGAGTACCCAAATGAGCCACAGAGACATTAGACTTTTTCTGTGTCAGAGTAGTTAGTAAATGGAATGTGTTATGATCCCAGGTAGCTGAGAAACGAGTCTACCTTGAGAGTTATTCTGCAAGACCTGACCTAAATAAGAGGTCACAGAAATATAGACATGAAGATACATACGTAAAACCATTGGGTAAATTTAACAGACAGTTTAAGGGTATGGGCAGTGATCAAGAATAGAAATGAAGGACTTGACATGAGATGTCGAGAGTTTGTGAGGAAGGTAGGAGGCTCAAGGCAGGGGTCTTGACCTCACTCGAGCAGCTGATGTTGTGGGAGCAAGATGCAGTGTCTGTGAACTCCTGGTAACAGAGGAAGAATCTCATGTTACGTGCTCCGCCAGGAGAAGAATTAGCCAGGCGTTCTTGTATGAAGCCTGGGGACGACTCAGTGTTCGAGCCAGGAAGGAAAGAAGCCCAGTAGAGGAGTTTAAATAGCGATTTTGTGGGCTGAGCAGCGCGCTAACGTCGGACTCTGGGGTCAGGGCGTGCCCCTGTACATCTAACTCTGTGGTAAGCTCATTTTAAGCCAGTTTACAGTGATTACCTATAGTTGGTCATGTGCCCAGCGATCGTAGCAAGTGTCTGTTGATATGTTAGGCATGTTTTGATAAGGTAGAAGGCCTAAATAAGAGAGTAAAGATGGAGGAACTACCTGGAGGGGGGGGAGCGACGTCCATCCACTCGGACTACTGGTGGGCGACTGAGTGAGAGGGCAGCCTGCAGGGTTGCCTGATCCAAATTGCTAAAAGCATCGAGCTGACGGTCTAAAAGTAGCGAATTTGTAATAAGAGTAGCCCAATTTTTTGTTTAGTGACTGATACGGATTTCAAAGTAATCTATTTTGATATAGATATATCAAATATATATATTTAACCAATATGATAATAGGATAACTTACCAATATTTACTGTTTGAAGCTTAATGGGTGTGGAGTCCTTCCACGTCTTTACAGTTGAAGATTATCAAGATCTTGATCTGCATCTACAGCCTCGTTCTTGTATATTGCATACTCATATTTAAGCATTGACATGAGTGGTTCAAATGACGAGCAACAAGTTACATTTTCTTCAAGGTATGTTTTGATTCTCCAGACTGATGTCAAAAGCTCAAGTCCCATTCCCATTCAAAATTTCTCAGTTTAGTTTTCACAGATGTTACTCTCGAAATATCCGTTCAACCAGGGCATTACTGATTGGCAAGCTGTATATTTTCAATGCAAACTCAGCGAGGTCGATCAGTATTGGATCGCCAGCAGTGTTCTTGATAGTTATTGTCTTGGTCTAAAATGACGATTCAGATATAGGAATTTGTCCCTTACAAATGTTGGACTAGTCAATGGTTAACATTAGGCGCCACTGACTTTCAATTTCACTAAGCTTAGATTGGTCAGCTAATACTATCTTGAGGTTATCTTGAGATGATTTCGGGGCTTTTTAGTGTCCCCGCGGCCCAGTCCTCGACCAGGCCTCCACCCCCAGGAAGCAGCCCGTGACAGCTGACTAACACCCAGGTACCTATTTTACAGCTAGGTAATTGAGGCATAGGGTGAAAGAAACTCTGCCCATTGTTTCACGCCGGCGCCTGGGATCGAACCCAGAACCACAGGATCACAAGTCCAGCGGGCTGTCCGCTCGGCCGACCGGCTCCCAACTCCCTACTACTAATGGAAGTTCTGAAAATGGTGGCCATGTGTGCCTAAGGTATATGACTGGTAACACATTTTTCACCATTTTTTAAAGTTTCAACATTACTAAGAATACGAGAAAGAAACTATTTGCAAGCTTACATTAAAAAATTATCGCATCTTTCTTGAATATTTTGAAACTTTTCCTGCGTTATAAAATTGTTTTGTCTGTTAGTGGCCCAAAGTGTTGAAAATTCGTAACCAAAGTCACCCTTTCCAGGGGCAGATACATAGAATTGTAGTCCAAATTAACATGAAGCTTTCATGATGAAGACGAACGATTCTTCTGAGTATTCCAAGAGTGAAGTTTTCTAAGACAGTGTGAGGGCTATACTGATCTGCTTCATATTTTTGATAAAGTCAATTCATACTTTCAAAATCATTTAGGATTGGTTTGAGACATGTGAAATATAGCTTAATGGAGGGATCAGCGTACATTGAAAATAGTTCCTTTGCAATATATTTATCACAAGAGGAAAAAGCTAGTTGGTAATGAGTTGTTAGAGAATCCCACTGATCGCTTTACACTACCGCTCCTTACCAATCATCGACTTCCTGACAAAGGTACTAACTGTAAGGGATCTTTCCCATCATTTATCAATCTGGAAATTTCTAGATAACTTTCTCCCCTTAATGAAGATCTGTGGAACCAGGTGTAGCTTTTGGGATGAATAATGACGTATTAATGAAGTATTATTAATGAAGTATAATTAATGAAGTATTAATGACAATTAAGGTTGGGAAATCTATGGCCCCTGGGGAGGATTACCTTGCCTTGCGGATACTTTTTCTTTCAAAGGTTCCTAGGATCAACGTCCCCCGGGGCCGGTCTCTGACCAGGGCTCCTGCAGTAAGTGGTCTAGTCCATCAGGCTGTTGGACTCGGCTGTGATTTGTACACATATTATTAAAGCATAAATAATCATCATTGAGTTTCTTAATATTAATAGCCCAAAGTTGCCCAACTTGCTTTTAAACTAGCCCAAAAAGCCGCAAGTAGCGAAATTAAACATTTGGGAGCGTGGGGCTCTCAAAAGTAGCCCAATTCGCTACTTGTAGCCCAATCTGGCAACTCTGGCCGCCTGGGAAGCGGAGGGCTCCCAGGGAGGGCAGAAAACCGACCAGCCCAAACATGGGGGAAGTCATCTCACAGCATGTAGAAAGCAGGAAGATGTCAAGTGAAACATTTATTGTGTGTGATTCATTTTGTTTATGTGTTTATAGAGGAACAGTTTTATTGGCGTGTCGATGGGTTGCAGGTTTGTCTAGGGAAGGAGTTGCTGTGAACTTATAGCTAGCAGAGGAGGAGTAGTTGATGAGACTCCAAGATTGTGGAAGGTACTGAGCTCTGTGGAGGAGCAGCCATACAGTGCGGAGCAGAAGAACCTCAAGCTGTGAGAAGAGGAGCAGTGGAATGAAGTTTCACATGCTTCTGTGATACCAGTGGTGAAGCACCATTGTTGCTCAAGGAAGACTTCATGGTGTAGTAGCCAGGAGAACTGTGGAGGACCCTGGTAGACGGTTCTAGGAAAACCTGAAGATATCAGGGTAGTGAATTCTAGATGTGGAAAGGAGGATCTTAGTGACTACTTGTAATTCCTGAGCCCAGTAGGCTCAGGAATTTGTACACCAGTTGATTGACGGTCCGATTGACGGACCAGAGAGCTGAATCTCGACCCCTGCAAGCACAACTAGGTGAGTACATACACACCAAGAGCAGACTTGGGTATCAACTAGACCTTAATAGTGAGATGAAGTCAATATTGGGGGAGTCAATTGTCCATGTAATCCTACACCAGGGAGAGCGTGGGAGCACTGTTCGACGGGGCCGGGTACCAACGCTCCTCTTGGTCGTGGAACACAAGCAGGTATCAATGCTCCTTAACGTCACGGAGCGTCGGCAGGCGTTCATGTTACTGTTACGTTACATTTCTTTATAAACACGGAGTACCCTGGAATCCGGGTCTGAGGCCGAATGCATGGCCATGTTGTACATTTCTTTAACAAAAGTCTCCCGTGTTTCATTATATATCCATTATTCTCTCTATGTTGTGTCTCGATCTTCCACCTTCTAGTTCTCTAAAGTTATCTTAAGCACCAAGATATCCCGATCTTCCAGGATATCATACATTTCTTGGTTATTTTTCGTAAATGACTGTAATTTTGTAGGTATATAAATAAACATATAGGTCCAATGCCAGGGTAAGTTTTTGTGTATTTTCTTGCTTATGTGGAAGCAGTCTCTTGGATTTTTTCCCCTAGGAAAATATAAATTCCACAGAGCAACAAAACATCTGATGAACCCCAAGTGCCTCAACGCGATAACATGGAGCTCACACACACAACAGAAATTGCACGAGCAGAGAAAAGGGGGTTTAAAAGCTGATTAAAACGCCGCTCACGTGCAGACAATATTATTAACTGTCCAGACACCGGTCGCTAAACACACCCCCTGGACTTCCTCAGACGCCATAAAGCACAATTAAACGTGTGAAGCCCCATTATCGGTCATGGATGGTAATACAATTGTCAATCAAGGCGGGTGTCGCGGTGCCGTGCCGGCCAGCGCCCTGGTTAACATTAGTCAGCTCATTTCAACGCACCCGACCCCCGTTAAACGCACCTGCTTCACGTAATCGTAACTTCCGCTCACTAAACACACTTGTCACCAAAATAACCACCTCCCAGCTGCCCGCTAAACCAACTTCTCATTCCCTAAAACACAGCCACCCATTGTAAACACAGACACTGTATCGCTAAACGCCCTCACTACCCAACAAACGCACCTTCTACCTGCTGAAGAGGCCAGCCACCTCCTGCTAAACGCACCCGCCACACACTAAACTGAAATAAACTCGTTTAGATACTAAAAAAATCAGGAGGGGGGTAGAAAATGCTAAAAAGTGGAGAGTAGCGGACACCAGTGTTGTATGGTGGGGGAGATGGGGTGGAAGGAAAGGGAATGAAGGGTGAAGGGGGGGGGGGGGGGTTGCATAATGTAGAGAATAGGAAAGGTGTTAGAGCGGAGAAGGGATGGGTCAATTGGCTGAAATGGACGGTAGGAGAGGAGTGTGGAAGTGGGGTACAGCAGCTTCTGTCCCTTCCTGGACAATTATTAGTTGTAGAGTTAATAATGGTCTTGGACGGACCTACATGACGTCATCTGTTCTGTTTCTATTGTTGGGAGCTTCCACCCCCAAACCAGGTAACTCCCTCTCCACACTCAGCTCCACCCTACCATTGTGGCCTGGGGTAAACACCTTGCTCAAACACCAGTCCCCTGGGGCTCACAAGCCTGACACACAACTAATACACGCCCACACGAATAATACCGACAATTGGGAACATCAACGTAATATACCGCCCTCCGGCAGTGTTTTTTTTTATCACCCCGACACCATCTTCACCACCACCATCTACTACCGTCTACCACCATCTACTACCGTCTACCACCATCTACTACCATCTACCACCATCTACCACCTCATTCTTCATAATTCTGAGACGAAGAAGGCTCTCGCTGCAAGCCTCTTGTCTTTTCATGTTTCCTTACGTGATTTGCTTTCAGACTGGGGCACTGCGATGGGGCGGTGTTACGAACCTTACCTCTTGTGAAGGTTAGTTTCAATTATAAATTGTTGGTGGACTCAGTGGACAATGTATTATTGGAATAAATCTATTGCTGATATCTGGGGGGACCACGAGTCACCAGTAATACTCCGCCAAGCAAAGTAGTACCTTCTCAGCTGGAGATTGTTAGGAATAATGTGAACCGGAATAGCCTAACTATGTGAGGGAAAATGGACTCAATCAAAGAGCATGCCTGGAGAATATGGTAAATAATGTCAATAAAGCGTTTGGTTGGAAATGTAAAGAATAGAGTATTAAGGGGCGATGACGCAAGAGCGGTCGGTGGACATTGTTACCTATCGTTCGCACAGCTCATATATCGGTTACAGTATAATATTAATAATCTAGGGGAAAGAACTGTATCTAAATATGATATACCAGTGTGCCCCGTGATATGATACAAGAAAGAAAGAACAACAAATATACGCCAGGTTGGTTGAAGTATAGAACATCTATATAGATTATAATATATTTATGTACAAACTAAAAGCATATAATATCAATATTATTTAAGATGGCAATCACTTAATAAATGGCTAAATAATTAAAGGAAATTGTCAACCAGACAAAATTATGCTACCTATCTACAACAGAAAACAGAAACTCAACTTAAATGTTTCCCAGACGACGTCTCACAGCTAACTGACTCTCTCGCTGTCCCTACCCATAATTGTCTCTCTCTCCCTCCGCCTCCATCCAGGATGAAGGATGGTAAATAAGAACTTTTAAATATTTACAACTAATTGAACAAACAATTGTTCTCAAATGTATATGAATGCAAACTATAATATAATGGTCACTAGCAAATACTATACATTACAATGCCACATGCTTAATTACAGTAATATAATAATAAAGGTGACATCTGGATCTCCCGTAACTGAACAGGTCCAGCAATCTAATTTCCCCGAATCCAACAAGTATTAGACGTGTGAAGAGCATCCCCGCTCCTGTCCCCACTGATATTGCGTCACTATACGATACATTTCAAGAATATATGTTTGCATATACAGATAATGATGAAATTGAACTTAATAAGTTTTATCATGAATTCATATACGTATCCAACAAGAGATACGTAACACTTCCACCTCCAAGAAAAAAAATGCTATTGATTGAAGATCAATGGCATTTTTTCTGAAAGTAAAAATGTGTGACACTTGAGATTTATTGAATTAATTACATCAAACATGTAAAAGCATTTCTGAACAAAAATGAAAACACTTCCAATATATTCTTACATGAAAACAAAAAAGTTCAGTCTTGTGATCTTGATGTAGATGTAGACCAGTTGGTCTACATCACTGTTGCTACATATCAGGGATTTCACATATGTTCCTCTGGAGTATGTAACTTTATCTCTCCAGGGTACTATCTCATTTATTTCACTTAATTTCAGAATATATTTCACATCCCTATTAACAACATTATTATTATTAGCATGAATAGAACTGTCAATAAATGTAGCTGCTTTCACAAAGTCAATACTGCAATTTATCTTTCCATCTGTTTCTACTACTGATCTGAGATCACTCCCATGTTTCCAGATTATCCATTTTCTATATGGTGACATTTTCCAGAACAGACTCCATTTTCCATTTCTCCTTTTTTCCGGAGCTGAAGTGCTTAATTGAAGCTGACTGGATGTAAAGTAGTTTAGGGACTTCTGGGTATGCCCTGACAAAGACATATGGTTCTCATCACACTTGATCCACTGTGGAACACATACTCTCGTCCAATGGATACAAAAATTAGAGAAATTAGCATGAAACCTCACAATTACATATAAAACTTCTTCACTCATAGACCCTTCAGAATCACAACAAAACGACTTAGCAAACCTTTGACCTCCAAACCAATAAATACACCCCAAGATAAGTGCAAAGACTACCTGATCGAACTGACTCAGATGATCCTTAAGAAACATGAAGTTAATTTCCTCATAACTCTGTCATGACGATCAGAGAAAGAAAACAGGCTTATGCCTAGGCACCATATCTCAGTCACAACTCCAAAAACAAGTTCACAACCTCTGATGGTGGACTTGAACACAACACAAATTCTCATAAGCCTTCTAGTCTTCCAAAAAACTTACGAAAACATGCTGAAAACTTGACAACCCTTACCATGGATTTCACTTCCCAAATGATTTCCTTCTGGTGACAAACAATCAAACAAGAGGTTTAAGGGTCTCATCATCTTGAAGATGCACATCAGATTACCTGGGAACCACCCAAGGATAATCTGTAACCCTTCACAATTATTACAACTAGGTAGGATAACCTTGTCCCCCAACTTGAAACACACACCTGGAGCCTCAAACATCTGCTCCCAAGTATGATTAAATCCTTCAACACCAATTTGACTCTGAAAGTCAACACAACACTTGAGTGGAACATATATGTCGTTCACTACTCGTACATCAAAATAAACTGGATCTGAAAGTGGAGACACGGCTCTAGTATGACTCACCACTTCCTCAGAACAACTGGATGCACAACCTACTTGAGTAAACTCTCTCTGCTCAACAACAAGGCTGGACAAAGATGTCCCACAGTCCATTACTTCGAAAGAGAATGGCTTCTGCAGAATAAAAATAGATTGCAACAACATCCTACAAACACTCTGACTCAACTGACACAATGACAAATACTCCCCATGGAATAAGATACACAATCCACAAAACTCTGCAACTTAGATCCAAAAGAAACTTTACCACCCTTAATGGTTATACACGATTTACCAAAATTTCTTCCCATGACATCTGGAGCTGCTTGGAGTACTGTCTGCTCACAATCAATAACACTACCAAGTTGGGTCACATCCTCACAGACAACTGAAGAGGGAGGCTCAATGGGTCTCCATCTACTCGACAGAAGCTGATCCTCTGGCTGCTTTCCCACACTCTCCAGAACTGGATCTTCAGTACAGACTGTCTCCTTGCTTTTCTCTGAAATCTTGGGTCAGTTCTACTCAACTTACATAAACTAAAGGAATCTGAAGCGAGCGGGCAAGTAACAGGTAGTTTGGCCTCCTCCCCTGTACTGTCACCTTGACTAGGGTGAGGCGGGGCCTCTACAACAGACTTACTCTCGACAACTGATCCTAACTAGTCAACTGATTCTAAACTTGGAGTGAGCGGGAAGACTTCTGCCAACCCGACATCTTGTCCTAAACCATTCACTTGGCTAGAATACAACAGAGTCGTGGCTTTTAAGTTTCTCTCAACTCCTGGCACAACATTGGTAGTGAGCGGGCAAGACAATGGTACATGGACATCCTTTCCCAAATCATCTACTGGATTGGAATAAAGCAGAGTCATAGTACCAGGCTTACTCTCAACAACTAGGTTGGCCACACATGAATCTGGAACAACCACATCCCACTTCTCCTCTAAAGGGGTACTGGTTACTGGAACAAATACTTGAGTAGTATCAGAACTGACAACTGGATTAATAATAGTACTTACATCAGCACAGGTAGGATGTACAAAACCATCTGCTACAACAGATTGCTCATTCATAGAACTAACTTCAGCACAGGCAGAATAAACAACAGGGTCTGCAACTGGCTGTTTACACAAACTGGGATCAATCTCCCCCACAACATGATTTATTGCCGCATCATTACCCAATAAAACATCCACACCTGGGATGGACAACTGTGCACTAACACCCACAGTGCATACACTTGGAGTAATGGTGGATCTCAAATAAAGATCTATCAGAGGTACAGTTTTACATCATGCAATACTCTGAAGAACTACAAACTTCCCAGTATCTCTCTTTTCAACATTAGAGAGTATACTGGCAGAAATTATTGTTTGGGAAGCACCAGTATCACGAAGAAGAGCCACTGGCTTCCACTTCCCAGTTACACACAAAACTTCACCTGAAGACATATATGGAGAATACTGTTTCACCCAATTAGGGTTTACAATGACATGTTCATTAGTTAATTTATTCTGCACACCTCCACAATAAATGAGACCAGTTGGTCGTAACTCAGGGTGCAGAATAAAACATGAATTAATCCCATGGCCTTTTCTCTTACAATGGGTACATTACCTTACAGTGGACACACCTGTGGAACCAACTGTAGGTTTAGAATTAACATTACTAATATTTGATATTCCTGACAATGAAGTAGCAGGATTAGGTTTTGTAAGAGAAGAGTTCATGGGAGTAGCTTGAGCACTAGTTTTGGGTTGGTTCTGATAAGTATTTCTGTGAGCATTATAATTTACTCTACGGTTAAACTTAGGTGATTGGGCCTTAATATATGCTTTAGTTAACAATTCATGCTCATCAGCGAGCTTAGACAGCTCATAAATATCTGTTAAGTCTTTCTGCTCTGCCATAAAAGTAGATAATTTGTCTGTAAGACTGACAACACTTCTTCTGTTATAAGAAGATTCTTAAGAGCATCATACTCTGTGATTGAGAGTGATTTAGGCCATCTGTTACAGTAATTAGTTTTTAACCTGGTGAAATCTGCAATTGTTTGTTCATTTGCCCTCTTTAAATTTCTAAACTTTTGTCTGTGTGCTTCAGGGTTCAACTGGTAAGCATTTAAGATGCTTTTCTTAACAAAATTATAATCAAAACTATTTTCATCAGGCAAGGATGCAAAAACCTCCTGACTTCTCCATTTTTGTTGACCAGACCACACACTAGAAGTTGAAGGGACGACGAAGTTTCCGTCCGTCCTGGACCATTCTCAAGTCGATTGTGATGAGGAGGTAGAGACAGGCAATAAATAAGCAAGAGAGAGCTGAGGAGGGAAGTAAGGTGTAGGGGATAGTAGTAATAATGAGAACTGCAGAGGGCCTATTGGCCCATACGAGGCAGCTCTTATTATAACCACCGAATGAGGAGATAGTAATAGGAATAAGATTCTCCCTTTTAATTGACTTTGCATGATTGCAACCCATTGATCACTTGGCCAGTTCATACTGACTGCAATTTTAGAATAATGTGAAAAGAAAACCTCAGGGTCCTCCTCATTGAACTTTGGTAACTCTATGTACTTGTTTACTCTAATTTGATTACTATCATTACTATTTGGAACATTGCTAGTATTACCATGCCCAGCTGCCAATCGCTGTCTCGAGTCTGTTATTAACGAACGAACGAACATTAACAACATTAACGAACGAACGAACGAGCAACACCTGTCGGCCCGGCCCTCCCTCCTCTTTTATCAGCTGATCCTTGAGCTCTCGGCTACCAACAAATGATGTAGCATCACCCGAATGCAGCTAAGAACAAAGTGACTCAAATGTGATTGAAAAAACCAACAAGGTCAACCCGTATTCTCTCATTTTGACCTCGCTAGTGTTGCTTCCTGGAGCTAGGAAGCTGTACCCGACATTCACTGCTGCCTCATCAACGAGTCTTCCCTATTGTTCATGCCTACATTTATCCTGCTACCATGCATACCAAGACCGGTAAGGACCTCAAGAAAGAAAGCACACCAAACAGGAATAACCCTACTTGCCAGGCTAGCAACATGATTAGTTCAGCTATCTCCCCCTCGGTGGCCGCCGTGAGGGGTACCAACTCTCCCCTCGTCAACATTAACAAAAAATCTCAGCTGGGCGCAGCGCCGTCTCCGACTCGAGCCATGCAACTATTATGTAGCCATATGGACCAACTTAAACGAGCAGCTGCCCCTTGTTCTGACTTCAAGCGCCTTGCTGATAACACTTGGCTCAAGTTATTAACTCAAGTACATGAAGATCAAATGAAAGTAATCAAAGAGCAGTCGGCCTTAATAATGAACCTGCAAGGTTCATTATTATCTTTGCAGAATGAAGCTGGAGCCTTACTCAAGAATAATCAAGATCTATCTACCACCTCGAACAAGAATTAAACCTTCTCAAGGGCACAGTTACTAACTTCAATCCAGACGAAACCACTAGAAAACAGGAAGAAATATTGCAACAGCTTGAGAACCATCTGAACAACCTACAACAGCAACACACTGTTACCCAAGACGAAACAGACCAACATGAACTACTTGAGTCTGTAATTATCTCTTCACGTGATTTTCCCCAAGAAACTGATGGAGAAGACTGTGATGCCATCGTGATCAAGGTATTGCAGGATAAGTTAAGGTATTCAATCCAAAAAAATGACATCAAATCAGCTTATAGAGTGGGTACCAAATCATCTGGTACGAATAACAGGAGAATTCGAATTAAACTAGATAACTGCTCCCGCAAGTCTGATCTTATCACATCTGCAGTCGCTAGTAAATCCACTGTTTATGTCAATGAATGTCTGACCAGGTTCAAGTAAAATCTCTTTTTTTAAACTGCGTGGTTTCTACAAAAATTCCCCTACAATGAAACACTGTTTTGTGCGAGATGGTAAAATTATAGCTTGGAGGACTGACACTAGAAAAACCTATTCAATAACCACTGAAGCTCACCTTAATTCTTTCCTCAGTCACTGTGGGATAGCTGCTTTATAGCAAGAATTCAAATTATAATCTCATTTACCTACCATTGTGTACTTTAGCTCTGCCTTTCCTTTCAAAAGGTTTTAACTTTAGTTAAAAAAAACAAAATTGTCATCTTTATTATTGTCTTTTTTCTTTTTACCCTCATGTTCCATAGTACACTGGCTTTGCCTGTGTCCTCTAGTAATAACTTCATTATCCAGTGTTCCTGAGTGTATCTCTATTTAAGCTACCTCATTCTGTTTTAGTGTAACTTTAGTATTCAACTATAGTGTACTTATAATAGTATAGTAAGTAAGCTTTTAATTTTATAGATTTCATAATTGCTTTTTGACTTTTTTGGTCATCTATTGTTATTAATTATTTTAGTTCATTTTTTACATTCCTAAGTTCCCATTAAGTTTTTATTACTTAAATTACCATTAAGTTTATATTACTTTAGAATTTTTATTCTACTTTTTCTTTGTAACCCAGGTTGCCTAGCCCAACCACCATTGCTCCATTGTGCTCTTTTGCTTTGCCTGTGCAATTTTGATCATTAGTGCAAATAATTACCTACAGTGTACCTGAAAGTACTTTTAAGCAACCTACCTCATTTTTTTGTATAGTTTTATATATATATATTTTTTCATAGCTAGTTCTTTTATCATTGTCTTTTTGGCTTTTCTGTAAAACAGCCCTCTTATGCAAACTATTATAGATCCAGACCTTAACCTCTTATCTAGTATCTATGACAATCAGCACTTTATTGATCATAATTGCAGATATTACACAGCACATGATGTAAACAATGTTTTAGCGTGTAATCACAATGTTTTTGTAATTAACTTGAATGTAAGATCTCTTTGCAAGCACTTTGATGATGTTAATACCCTGATTCAAACAGTTGACAAATTTTTTTCTTTTATTGTGTTTACTGAAACGTGGTTAAAAGAGGACACTTCAACTCTACAACATACCAAACTACTCAGCCATTCACAACTGTCGTCCTATACAAAGAGGTTGTGGTACTTCTCTTTACTACCACCATGCACTGACTTGCTTAAAAGTAATTAAATCTAGAGACCCTTATGGAGAGTATATACTTGCCTCTTTCAGAGTCAGGGGTAACGATGCTGTCTTGACTGTGGGTGCAGTCTACAGGGTTCCTAACACTGATGTGACTGAATTTAACTCAAACCTTAGAAATCTTATACTAGAGAACCGACTGAACAAAAACCACTTAATTATTTCTGGTGACTTTAACGTTGACCTCTGCGAGCCTGATAACTCTCCTTCTGCTAGTTTCCTCAACTGTATGAATTCCTGCTTCCTCATACCCGTAATCACTAGACCTACTAGAATCACTGACAGTACTGCCACAGCTTTTTATTACATCTGGAACAATATAACCTCTCCACTTACTTCAGGGATAATCCTCGATAACACTACAGACCATTACCCCACATTTCTCCTAACCAACATTAACAAATCACCTCTAGAGGCAAGGGAGATAAGCTTTAGGCTGCACAATGAAACTGCTAAAGGCAATTTTATAGCTGCTGATGCTAATATCAATTGGGAATCTGAATTAGGGAACATAGGGGAAATCAACTTAGCAGTACAATCATTTCTTCAAAAAACTATCAGCCTTTATAACACCCACTGTCCTATGCAAAAGAAACAAGTCACAACTAAAAGGCTAAACAATCCTTGGCTTACAAAGGGAATTCTTAAATCCATTAATAAAAAACATGACCTTGAGAAGAAGTATAGGTTAGGAATCGTCTCTAAAGAATTCTCAAAGAATTACTCATCATTGCTATCTAAAATAATTAGGAAAGCCAAAATTAAATACTACGAAGACAAATTTACGCACACAAAGGGCAATATTAAGAAAACATGGAGCACAATTTCTCAAATATTGGGATCAAAGAAGATTATAAATAACAAACCAACACTCCTATCAAATAATGATGGTCTGCTTTTAGCCTCTTACACTGCTCTTGGGTTCAATAGGTTCTTCTCTTCCATTGGGTCATCCCTTGCAAATGATATTCCTTCGTTCAGTACTAATATTCAGTACTATCTTACAGGAAGCTATCCACAGTCTCTGTATCTAATGCCTACTAACTCCACTGATGTTACTGACATAATCCTTTCCCTTAAAACCAAGTCTAGTGCCCTTGAGGAGATACCAACTCTTATTTACAAAAAAGCCTCCAGAGTTTTAGCTCCTGCCATTGCATTGCTCTTCAACAAGTCACTTGAACTCCAAACCTTTCCAGATATTCTAAAAAAAAGCGAGAGTAACCCCTGTCCACAAATGTAGTGATCCCACTGATGTTAACAACTTCAGACCTATATCAATTCTGCCAAACTTATCAAAAATATTTGAAAAACTAATCTAAAAGCAGCTTTACTCTATCTAGCCAAACTCAATATACTTAGCTCCTGTCAAAATGGCTTCAGACCCCAAAAAAGCACTAACGATGCACTTATTAGTATAATTAACTTGATACATACAGTTCTTGATAAAAATGAGTTCCTTGTTGGGTTATTTGTAGACATGCAAAAGGCTTTTGACACTGTTAACTACCAAAACCTTCTTTTTAAATTACAACATTGTGGAGTCAGAGGTCACTCCCTGCAGTTCATTAAGTCTTACCTTTCTGACAGGCTCCAGTATGTTTCTGTGAATAATTCAATTTCTCCCACCCTACCCATCAACATTGGTGTTCCCCAGGGCAGCATACTTGGCCCTCTTCTCTTTCTCATCTACATTAATGACCTTCCAAATGCCTCCCAACATCTCAAACCAATTCTATTTGCTGACGATACGACCTTCATTTACTCCAGTCCTGACCCCCTTGCTCTAAATGTCACAGTGAATACTGAGCTAAATAAAGTCCATCACTGGCTAACTGCCAACAAACTCACCCCTCAATATTCACAAAACACTCTATATTTTGTTTGGTAATATATCCTCAAATCAAATAAATCTCAGGATTAACAATACTAAAATTTGTAACAAAGTAGATGGCAAATTCCTTGGCGTTCTCATTGACCACAAGCTGACTTTCCAGGGACACATTCTAAATATATCAAAAAAAGTTTCGAAAACTGTTGGCATTCTTTCTAAGATCAGATATTATGTACCTCGCCCTGCCCTGGTGCAACCCGTTCTCGCACTTTCTTACAGTCAATATTGACTTATTATATATGTGCGTATGTGACATACTAAACATACTAGTTTACCTTGAAAAGCTTCATAGAAAACACCGATCTTACCTAACCTTCTTAGTGTGTTAAGATAAGCATCTTATTGCTCCGTAATTACAATTATTACTTAACCTATACCTATAAAAGGTTAAGTAATACCTATAATAGTTAAGTAATACCTATAATATAATAACCTATACCTATAATAGGTAAGTAATAATTGTAATTATGAAGCAATAAGAAGCTTATCTTAACATACTAAGAAGGTTAGGTAAGGTCGGTGTTTTCTATGAAGCTTTTCAAGGTAAACTAGTATGTTTAGTATGTCACATATGCATGTATATAATAAGTCAATATTGACTATACGAAAGTGCGAGAACGGGTTGCCTGGTGACACTATTATTCTCTCATCTATCCTTATCTCAACTATGGTATTTGTGCTTGGGGTTCTACTACCCAAAATCATTTATGTCCTCTAATTACTCAACACAAAGCTGCTATTAGGATAATATCTCACTTTGGCCCCAGACATCACTCGGTACCCTTACTCAAATCTCTGAATATGTTAGATATTAAGTCCCTGCACATCCTCTTATGTGTATTTTATATATATAAAACGCTGAACTGTAATGTCAGTTCTGACCTTAAAAGCTTCCTAGAAGGTTGTAACAGATCCCATGAGCACCACACCAGAAACAAATACCTATTTGATATTCCAAGAGTACAACTTAGTCAAACTAGAAATGCTTTACAAATCAAGGGATCTCGAATGTGGAATGACCCTCCCAATTATGTTAAAGACTGTACCTCTCCCAACCAGTTTAAGATAAAAACTAAGTACTACCTAATTAACTCAATGTAACCTACCTCACCCCCAAAATGTCAACCCATGTCTTCTATTTTAAACAATGCTGTTTTCTTGACCAAATTGTATTTTTGTTTTTTTCTGCAATGTTTCCCCCCCCCCTTTTATCCATTCTTTTCTAATTTTTTCTCAACACAATTTATACTTTAATCTCAATTAGTATTAAGTTTTAGTCTTAGTGTTTTTCCTGCCCGAAACGCTTTGCGTAATAGTGGCTTTAGGCATTGTATGTCTAAAGGCATTGTATGCTCTATCTATAAATCCATCAACTTTTGTATCATACCTTGTATGTATGTACCTTACCTGAATAAAAATTTATTTATTTATTTATTTATTAACCTCAGCCATTTGTTTTTGAATTTCTAACTGCCTAGTTTGTTCTTCTGCTTGTTGTTTCTTTGTTGCCTCTAGCTGTAATTGTGCTACTAGTCTACTATTTTGTGCCTCAATCTCTAACCGTCGAGTTTCATGCTCTCTCTGTTGAGTTTCAGCCTCTAATATTTTCTGTTGGTTTTGAGCTTCAATCTTTAATATTTTCTGTTGCTGTTCAAATTCACATTCTTTCTCTCGAGCCTCGAGCTTAGCATATGCTACTTGCACTTCCACCTCAAGACGCCTTAAAGCAATCTGTTCACTTGTCTGCTCTCGTACCTCATCCAGAAATTCTTCTCCTAACTCACCATTTTCTACTAAATGGGTCACAATCACTTTCAGAATTTTTGCCTTATTCATTTTATTGTTGGTTGTTAATTCTAACTTATTTGGCATATTTATTAAAGCAGACTTTTTTAAGCTTTTAATTCCCTCAAAGTCTGGATTAGCCAACAACAACTCAACTTGATCCTCCATTGTTAACTAACACTTGGCACTTTACTAACTAAAATAATTAAACAGAATGGCACGGTAGTACACACTTCACTTTATATTGACACGACACTGAAAATTTGCTTGGCTCACTGCGCAAACAAAAAATAGGATGGCTTACCTCCAAAATCTTGAAGCAGGATTACTAGTTACACAGGACGACTATGGCACGGAATATTGCAAAGTTTCTTAAAGCACACAGGTTCCTAGGAAGGCAAGGTTAGATTAGCAAAGTTTTTAAATGTATGTGGGAAACAATCTCTCGGACGAGCCCCCAATTTCTATTGTTACCTATCGTTCGCACAGCTCATATATCGGTTACAGTATAATATTAATAATCTAGGGGAAAGAACTGTATCTAAATATGATATACCAGTGTGCCCCGTGATATGATACAAGAAAGAAAGAACAACAAATATACACCAGGTTGGTTGAAGTATAGAACAAACATCTGTATAGATTATGATATATTTATAAACAAACTAAAAGCATATAATATCAATATTATTTAAGATGGCAATCACTTAATAAATGGCTAAATAATTAAAGAAAACTGTCAACCAAACAAAATTATGCTACCTATCTACAGCAGAAAACAGAAACTCAACTTAAATGTTTCCCAGACGACGTCTCACAGCTAACTGACTCTCTCGCTGTCCCTACCCATAATTGTCTCTCCCCCTCCGCCTCCATCCAGGATGAAGGATGGTAAATAAGAACTTTTAAATATTTACAACTAATTGAACAAACAATTGTTCTCAAATGTATAATAATGCAAACTTTAATATAATGGTCACTTGCAAATAATATACGTTACAATGCCACATGCTTAATTACAGTAATTTAATTATAATAGGAATATTAAAAGGTGACATCTGGAACTCCCGTAACTGAACAGGTACAGCAATCTAATTTCCCCGAATTTAGCAAGTATTAGACGTGTGAAGAGCAACCCCGTTCCTGTCCCCACGTATATTGCCACACTATACGATACATTTGAAAAATATATATTTACATATATAGACAATGATAAAATTGAACTTAATAAGTTTTATCATGAATTTATATACGTATCCAACTAGAGATACGTATAAAACGCCATCTTTGATCTAGCTTACTGACGGTTTTTCTCCAGCCGTACAGTCAGATAAGCCAAAATTTTATGTTAAAGGGGTTGCAAGATAGGGTAGAGTACTCAGGCAGTCTCTGGTGATATTTTATAAGAGAGAATCCAGGTTTCCTAATGGTTTATATATGTGTGTCACCTGTAGGTAGGTGTGGTGACTGTGTGCACATTCCAGATTTGGGACTGTGAGCCATAGGGTATCTAGAGCCCGCTTGGGAGTTTTATTAACTAAGTTACCAACTACAGAATGACCTTGAGCTGTAAGGCGTATAATATCATATTTTTTTCCTCACACACACACACACACAAACACACACACACACACACACACACACACACACACACACACACACACACACACACACACACACACACACACACACACACACACACACACACACACACACACACACACACACACACATATATATATATATATATATATATATATATATATATATATATATATATATATATATATATGTCGTACCTAATAGCCAGAACTCACTTCTTGGCCTACTATGCAAGGCCTGATTTGGCTAATAAGCCAAGTTTTCATGAATTAATGTTTTTTCGACTACCTAACCTACCTAACCTAACCTAACCTAACTTTTTCCGCTACCTAACCTAACCTAACCTATAGAGATAGGTTAGGTTAGGTTAGGTAGGGTTGGTTAGGTTCGGTCTTATACCTACATTAATTTTAACTCCAAAAAAAAAAAATTGACCTCATACATAATTAAATGGGTAGCTTTATCATTTCATAAAAAAAAATTAGAGAAAATATATTAATTCAGGAAAACTTGGCTTATTAGGCAAATCGGGCCTTGCATAGTAGGCTGAGAAGTGCGTTCTGGCTACTAGGTATGACATATATATATATATATATATATATATATATATATATATATATATATATATATATATATATATATATATATATTAGTATTAATAATACTAATATATACTAATAATATTAATATATACTAATATATATATATTAGTATATTTTGGTAGCAGTCTTTCCTGTAGACATATATTATTAAATATGACCGAAAAAGTAAGATTAATAATTCTATCTTTATTAATGTTGGTTAATTCTAATTCTAATGATGGTGGTAATTAAAAAATCAATTCTCCAAAATTCCTTTTTATTTCTAGTCTGACTCGACACTTGAGCGCGTTTCGTAAAACTTATTACATTTTCAAAGACTTTAGTTTACACATACACAACTGAATAGAACTTACACATCTTCGATTTGTTTATATCTACATTTGAGTGAGGTGGATGGGGTGAGGTGGTATTAATAGGGTATTAAATTACTAAACATAAGACAGAACACGAAACAATGGATATTGAATGGAAGTGATTGTAGAAAGCCTATTGGTCCATATTTCTTGATGCTTCTATATTGGAATCGGAGTCTTGAGGTGGGTAGAATATAAGTGTGCATTAATTGGCTGTTGATTGCTGGTGTTGACTTCTTGATGTGTAGTGCCTCGCAGACGTCAAGCCGCCTGCTATCGCTGTATCTATCGATGATTTCTGTGTTGTTTACTAGGATTTCTCTGCCTATGGTTTGGTTGTGGGAAGAGATTATATGTTCCTTAATGGAGCCCTGTTGCTTATGCATCGTTAAACGCCTAGAAAGAGATGTTGTTGTCTTGCCTATATACTGGGTTTTTTGGAGCTTACAGTCCCCATGAGGGCATTTGAAGGCATAGACGACGTTGGTCTCTTTTAAAGCGTTCTGCTTTGTGTCTGGAGAGTTTCTCATGAGTAGGCTGGCCGTTTTTCTGGTTTTATAGTAAATCGTCAGTTGTATCCTCTGATTTTTGTCTGTAGGGATAACGTTTCTATTAACAATATCTTTCAGGACCCTTTCCTCCGTTTTAAGAGCTGTGGAAAGGAAGTTCCTGTAAAATAGTCTAATAGGGGGTATAGGTGTTGTGTTAGTTGTCTCTTCAGAGGTTGCATGGCGTTTCACTTTCCTTCTTATGATGTCTTCGATGAAACCATTGGAGAAGCCGTTGTTGACTAGGACCTGCCTTACCCTACAGAGTTCTTCGTCGACTTGCTTCCATTCTGAGCTGTGGCTGAGAGCACGGTCGACATAGGCGTTAACAACACTCCTCTTGTACCTGTCTGGGCAGTCGCTGTTGGCATTTAGGCACATTCCTATGTTCGTTTCCTTAGTGTAGACTGCAGTGTGGAAACCTCCGCTCTTTTCCATGACTGTTACATCTAGAAAGGGCAGCTTCCCATCCTTTTCCATCTCGTTAGTGAAACGCAGCACATATCTCGTCCTCACTAGATGGCGTCGTCCATTTGGAGGGGGTTTCGGGAGCTGACCCACAGATGGCGATGTCGTTACTGCTCCGTGCTCGGACGCTGGACTCGGGTCCGTAACACCCCTCGGTAGGAACACTTG
Organism: Procambarus clarkii; assembly: GCF_040958095.1. NCBI lineage: Eukaryota > Metazoa > Arthropoda > Malacostraca > Decapoda > Cambaridae > Procambarus > Procambarus clarkii. The sequence goes on from NC_091221.1 coordinate 30,104,608, forward strand.
ATTATCTACCTCCCAAGTGTGTGACACAGGTGAGCTCCTAGGTCTCCACTAATGCATCAATACCTCTAGTGTAGTAATAAGTCATAGGCCCCCGATTGTGCCTCTAGTTCAGTTACTGCCTTATTATGCAAGTCAATCAACGTAGGATCAGTTCTTTCCTGATAAATAAAATTTGATTTTGATCTCAAGACTGAAGAGCCAGATGTGGTAACTGGACTACACTCTCCCCTACCCCTTTTCCTATGTGGTTTAGTGGAGGTGCTCCCCATCCTGTTTCTATCTGCTTCTTCAAACTTGGCCATAAAAGTGTCACAAAGATCCACTTCACTACTTGAATTGTTAACCTCTAATTTTGTCTCCTGACTTACATTAGTGGGAGTTTGTGATATTTGAGACTCTGATTTTGAATGGGTCACGGCACATGCTAGGTACATTACAATATCTTAAGAATCTGTCTGTGCCCTAATCGACTTTGGCTTAGTTAGCATTATTGGGTGGTCATCTCAATTTAACTCGATTACCAGCAAGATCATTCCCACAATTAGATCAATGATAGGAACTGGTAATTTAGGACTAACACCTACTAAACTTTTGCCTTTAATAAAATCACACTCAAGGTTTACTTCCCTCAATGGTACAGTCTGGAAATCTCCTATGATTCCCTGTATAATTATTACCTCCCCAGTCTCTATAGACTGCATATATTGTAAAACACTCTCTACAAGTAAAGATTGGGATGCTCCTGTATCCCTCAAAATTTTATCATCATGCCACAAACCTTTTGCACACTGTAATTTCCTATTTGATATAAATTCTCCAAAATGACTAATAGCAAGAGCTTTTCTTCCCCGTTATTTTTGCTACATATTTGGTTTTCCTCCCCACACACACTGTGAGTGCCATAGGCCTCTTTTCTGGGTGGTGAAACCAACATCTCTTAACAACATGACCCTTCCTATGGCAGTAGGAACACTGTTTCAACTCTGGGTGAGGCTTATTACTGGTGTGATCCTCTTTGATCCTCTTCTTTCTGCTAGCCTAGGCTAGCAGAATTGGGAATTCGATCAGAAAACGCTGGTGTTGTTGACTTAAGGAACACCTGGGCAGTTAAAGGTTAACAAAAAATGTCAACTTTCCTCTATTCTGTGAGACAGACTCAGACAAATTCTTCACTCATTTTGAAAAGTTGGCACAGAGTATGGAGTGGCATGAAACATAATGGGTATCTCTTCTGCAGGGTCAGTTGGTGGGAAAGGCAAAGAGGATATTTGCAGCTATGTCTTTGAGTGACAGTTTTGACTATGACAAGTTAAAGGCTGCCATCCTTACTGCTTATCAACTTGATCCTGAGGCTTATAGGCAAAAGTTTAGACAACTGAGACGAGACCCAAGTCAAACTTTGGTAGAATTTCTACAAGAGAAATGTAATATGTTTAAAACACAGATCGATGCTGAAAATTTGTGATCTAGGCTCTCTTAAAAATTTACTCCTAGTAAAAGAATTTTTATCTTACATATCTTCTAATGTGGCTTTATATTTGGCAGACATATATATGATTTGCTAAATTAGCAGATGAATATGAGTTGATGTATAAAGTAACTTTTAAAAATAAAATTAATTCAAATAGACAAGGTCGAACACTAAACTCCTCCGTTAGATTTGGGTCCCAAATGTATCCAACAGCAGGTCAAGGAAACACTTTTTCAAAGGTGCCAGGTGGTAAAGGGAGTTATGTGAAACCCAAAGAGGATCACACCAGTAATAAGCCTCACCCAGAGTTGAAACAGTGTTCCTACTGCCATAGGAAAGGTCATGTTGTTAAGAGATGTTGGTTTCACCACCCAGAAAAGAGGCCTATGGCACTCACAGTGTGTGTGGGGAGGAAAACCAAATGTGTAGCAAAAATAACGGGGAAGAAAAGCTCTTGATATTAGTCATTTTGGAGAATTAATATCAAATAGGAAATTACAGTGTGCAAATGGTTTGTGGCATGATGATAAAATTTTGAGGGATACAGGAGCATCCCAATCTTTACTTGTAGAGAGTGTTTTACAATATATGCAGTCTATAGAGACTTGGGAGGTAATAATTATACAGGGAATCATAGAAGATTTCCAGACTGTACCATTGAGGGAAGTAAACCTTGAGTGTGATTTTATTAAAGGCAAAAGTTTAGTAGGTGTTAGTCCTAAATTACCAGTTCCTGGCATTGATCTAATTGTGGGAATGATCTTGCTGGTAATCGAGTTAAATTGAGATGACCACCCAATAATGCTAACTAAGCCAGAGTCGATTAGGGCACAGACAGATTCTTAAGATATTGTAATGTACCTAGCATGTGCCGTGACCCAGTCAAAATCAGAGTCTCAAATATCACAAACTCCCAGTAATGTAAGTCAGGAGACAAAATTAGAGGTTAACAATTCAAGTAGTGAAGTGTGTGGGACATTTGGGGCTTGAATCTAATTATTTAAATATTAATGTAGTAAATTAAATTACGAAGGACCACCCGCTTTTATAGTAAAGAGGGAAACTGAGAAATTATGATCATTAGATAATCCCTAGATGAACCAGTAACTATGGATAAAATACTAGAGAATATGATCATAGAAATAATTAATGGGCTGTATAATTAAATGAATCAAACCTCAAACACCTACATTGGGGGGTTATTACTGGAACTCAATACGTCCAGGAACTAGTGTGGTTCGTTCACTAATCCAAGATATAATAATCTAATCCTATGAATAATTGTGAAATCATTGTCATTATCATTAATGAGAACATTGATTATAAATATAATAATAATAATCATAATAAACACATGTCAATCCAATAAACAGAGTTCTGTATGTAAAGAATTACAAATAATAAATTAGAGGAATACAAAGGAATCTTAGCTTAATGACGATTCCTTAAAGTGAGTCACGACGCTTCCTCTAATCCTCCTGGGCTCGGCATAGAACCCTTAGGAGCTGGATAACATGGGAGTGGGCAGCTAGGAGAATTCTTCTCACATGCTGCAAAATAAATGTTTACAGTAGCAACTAATTAAACTACTGGATTTCTATGTTCAACAAATTAATATTAATAATGGGTGAAGGATAATGACCTGTGATTTGTTGTTGTTATGCGTCGTCACGACAAACTACCCAGCTATAATTCTACACCCTATCAGATGCATCAAATAAGGATAAGATACTTAGCTAATATGGGCACTGTGTAAGTTTAAGTTTGCCGAAATTCGCGTCCCAGGCTCTGGCTTGGCCTATCCTGGATAATGACGCGCTTCACTGGCCGGTCACGTGGAGTCACAAAGAACCAGATTTGATAGGTTCCTTGTATGACACTGACACCAGGTGAAGATATTGTCTGCAAGGCTCTTCACGCCTCACAGTGGCGACTTTCTTCGGGAGAATGAATAGCGTTTACCCGGATGGATGGGTAATGACGTCTCCTCGTGAGCACTACGTGAACAGGTCCGCTCGGGAGCGTCTCAACACGTGCACTGGCGTCCTCTCCCTCCCCGCTCCGCGTCTTGCTTTCATTAACCAAGTTATTATTATGGATATTAGCATTTCTCGCGGTTGTGCTTGAAATGCTCGAGTCAGGACGGGTTTATCATTTGAAAGAGTTAAATATTATTATTTGCCAGTGCTTTGATAGTAAACGTATAATGGAGAAGAATTAAGGTCTCTCCAGGGCATTCACGTGTGACGTTAATTTTTATTACTAGATAACTGTTATGACTTTAACACTCTATTCGGCTTTAGTTGGAGGTCAATTTATCTGTAATTAATTATCACACAGAACACCTTTTGTTATAGAGAATCGAATTCAATTCTCAGGCACATTGGATATAAATGTGTTTAATACAATGAAATCTGACGCAATACTGGCGTCGGGTGACGTAAGAATTCTAGCCTATTGTACAGATGTGGTTATTAGTACATGTGAATTCTACGTTGTGTTAATTTTACTAACTACAATGATTAGTAGAATTAGTAATAATTAATGAGAATACAACAGTGTTGTATTCGGTGTTGGAAATTTCCAACATAACTCCGGGGGGGAGGATTCTAGGGCGTAGTGTACTGTGGAGTACTGACCTATCCCGAAGTTGAGATTAATATTAGTATATTAGTAGGTTAATATGTTAGTATGTTAGTACACACATAACGAACGTCCCGTATTTATCAAGGACTTACAAGAACTCAAGTCTTGTTATTTACATGTCAAATGAAACATGTTATTTATAGCCTACACAATAATTAAAGAATTTAAATCACACAATTTAAACAACAGAATCTACTGTGATGGGAATATCCTGGGTCATAGTGACTTGTAATGGTTTGTTACGTGATATCACATCGCAGCATCATCATAGTTATCTAAGTGGGATGTAAAGGGAATTACTCTTGTTCAGAGTTGTAATAGGCTTGCAAATTCCGCCTACATTGTTGAGCAGCAGCTCTAGTAGGGCGGTTGCTTGGAGGATCAGAATTATTGCCCTCGGAAATTACTGGGGAAACTGGATCTGGCTGATATTCTTGCTCAGTCAATTCAAGGGGAACCAGCTTCTCTAAACTTTTTAGAGTAGTGTTGCCTCGGCATAAAACTTTAACTACTCTCAGGACACCTTGATGATCTGGATGAATGGCAACAATTTTGCCTATAGGCCACTCTGACCTTGGTCCATCACTGTCGACTAGTACTAGGTCCCCTGGTTTTAATTACACCTTATTGTAAGGACTCGAAGCTCCGTAGTGGTACTCTCGTAGAGCTGTGAGGTACTCTCGAGTCCACACCTCATTCCACCTGTTAATAACTCTGGAGAGATGCTGGTAGCTTTCCACCAAGTCTCCTCTGGTCACATGTGACGGGTCTACAGGGTCCTCTTCGGCTAAATGGATGAGAGGGTTCAGTAGACCTCCATGGATCAAGTGTGAGGGGCTCAGAGGTTCTCTCTGGGTAAAATCATCAGACAGGTAGGTTATTGGGCGGTTATTGACTCGCGCCTCGATTTCCACAACAATAGTTTGGAGTTCGGAGTAACTGACCTTTTGTCGGTGTAAAGTTTTCCTTAGACACTTCTTAACTGTGCCTACCATTCGCTCATAGAACCCACCTTGCCAAGGGGCTCTCGGTGCTATGAATTTCCAGTGACATTGTCGTCTCTGTAGGACTGACTGTACTTCTGGGTGGTTCCAGACTTCTCGCAAACAAGTTTCTCCTGCCACAAAATTGGAACCATTGTCCGATATCATTAATTTGGGACAAGATCGGCGGGCAGCAAATCTGCGGAAAGCCTGGATGAAGGCTTCAGCACTCATGTCTGAAGTGACTTCTAAATGTACGCCTCTGGTTGTAGCACACGTAAAGAGACAAATGTACGCTTTCACTGGTATATTATCTGGGTTACCAGTGAGAAGTAAGGCTCCTGTGTAATCAACACCAGTGGTTTCGAAAGGACGAAGATGAACCACTCGCTTTTCTGGGAGTGGTGGAGGTCCTGGGTAAGGACATACTCTAGCGTCGTATCTCTTACAGATTTCACAAGATTTAATAATTGACTTAACTGTCTGACGACCTTGAGGAAGCCAGTACTTTTGTCTAAGGTCGGTGAGAGTATCTAAAACTCCACCATGTAAGGTACCATATTGATGGTGATGTAAGACAAGAAGTTTAGTGATGATGTGGTGACGAGGTAGAAGAATTGGATTCTTTGTGTCCAAGTCAATTTTTGCATGAAGCAAACGTCCTCCACATCGTAGTATGTTATGAGTGTTGGCATCATACCAGATACCTAGATACTTAGTTAATTTATCTGGAAGATTTTCATATTCGCTTCCATATGTCTCTTGTTGTGCACGTTTGATCCAGTAGAGGATAGGATTGGGAAACTTATGTCGAATTCCTACCTTAGCAAGAAAATCAAACACATGTGCAGTCACTCGTAATAATTTGCTTAAGTTAGAATAATGGTGAGGATCAATGGCTAATATTCGTTGAGGTTCTGGTTCTTTCATGGGAGTGGTGATATTGGTCACTATGACTTGTGGCTTTTGTTTGGGCCACTGACCACCAACAAGCCATGAAGGTCCATTGAACCACAGCGAAGACTTGACAAGTTGTTTTAATGTTAACCCTCGAGATAAATAATCTGCAGGATTGTCCTTAGTAGGAACATGTCTAAATTTATATCCAGCAGATAACTCATGAATCTCCCTGACACGATTACTGACGTAGGGAGTTTTGTTGTTATTGTTTCTTACCCATTGTAAGACTGCCTCGTTGTCTGACCACACTACAATCTCACCAAAGTGTACATTATTGAGTGTCTTTGCCAGGCAATGAGCCAATCTTACTCCCACCAGCAATGCAGTCAACTCCATTTGAGGTAAAGATCTCTTCTTAATGGGAGCAACTCTTGCTTTAGATGTGAGCAAAATTGATTGTGCACTATTGACTAAATAGGCTACTGCGCCATATGCTTTGCCAGAGGCATCGCAGAAAACGTGCAAATTGGTGGGTAAGTTTGGTCCTGAAGCATTACGAGGAAATTTCAAAACGCCTAACTGATTAAAATCCGTTGAGAGTATTTGCCATTTAGCTTGTAACTCACTTGGTAACAGATCATCCCATCCCATATGTTTCTGCCAGCACTCCTGCATTAGGAGTTTGCCCCTTATTAATATAGGACTAAGTAGGCCTAAAGGGTCAAATGGTTGACTGACAAACGAGAGCAGTGTTCTCATGGTAAGGGTTGAATTATCAGTTTGTACTGACTTGACATTCATCTCGTCAGTACTGGTGTTCCATTCCACGCCTAGAACCTTTAACTGACTGGGTACCTGATAATCTGGAAATTCTTTCTCGATTACCTGGTTAAGCAGTTTATTATTTGAGGCCCATGACTGTAGTGGCATATTGGCTCCTAATAGTTCACGGTTAGCCTCATGGTAGATTTCTACCAGATCAGCTTGATCATTAGTTGTCCCCAGGAAATTGTCGACATACAAGTTGTCGCTAATGTCTGCCTTATAGGGGCTGTTTGATTTCCTCAAATGTGTGTCTAATGTTGCTTGCAAAAGAAACGGTGAGGACGTAGCTCCAAATAATACTGAGGCAAAACGATAGGTGATTACTTCACTGTTAAGATCCAGTGGATCCTTAACCCAGAGGAATTTTGTGTAATTACGATCTTCCTCCTGCAAACCTACTAGGAGAAAGGCTTTACTGATATCAGCTGTATAGGCAAAAATGCCTGTGCGAAATCGTAACAGCACATCATGTAGCCTTTGTGTTAGGCTAGGTCCCGTTTGGAGACATTCATTTAAAGACACACTGCTTGGCTTTACTTTAGCACTGCAGTTAAAGACAATACGAATAGGTGTTGTCAATGAGTCTTTCATCACAGCGTGATGAGGTAAATAATGACCTGTTTTTCGGTCATCGTGTTCAACAACTTCAATGAATTTACTGTTAAGTTGTTGTTGGATAAGTTGATGATACATGTTCAGTTTGTCTGGCTGCTTCTGTAGTCGTGTTAATTGAGACTGCAATTGTGAGGCTGCCATAAAATAATTAACTGGAAGTTGTGGATGATCCAACTTCCATGGGAGTCTTACCCAGTATTGTTTATTTGAGTAGACAACTGTATCCAGGTATTGCTGGTAAGTCCACGTATCATCAGGACTTGGTTGTTCAGGAATAAAGCCTAAAGTGTCTAAATCCCACAAACGATGTATTGGTGGGTCAGATTCAATATCCTCAGATATTTCCCTGAAACGTAGGGTTGACTGTTCCAAGCCTAGTCACGCCACGATTATGTTATTGGATTGTTGGTTTGTGGACGCTGGACCTTGTCTGAAAAGCACCGGTCCCGTAAGCAATTTGCCTCCTGCGGACGACAACAAATTCATTCCATGTTGTCTAGTGCATCCAGTTATAAACTTGTAATAATGATCCGCGCCTATAAGTATTCCAACATCTGTGAGGCAGTCAGAATTTATTTTATAATCTGCTAGCCTCAAGCGGTTTCGTTTAAGATGTCTCACAGTGCGAGCTAACCCTGTCACCTGCAGGTCTGTAGGAAGTTTATCCACTACTACCGCTTGTATTGGACTAGTAGAAGATCCGAGTCTAACTAATACTTTAACTACCTTGTAGTCACGAGGTCCACTATTTGACAAGAAACCAGAAATATTTAACCTCACACTTTTGGCAGGTTTTAAATTTAACTCATCTACCAACTGTTGTGTAATGAAGGTTTTCTGTGAACCTTGGTCAAAAAGACCTCTAGTGTTAATTCTAGATCTTCGGTTTATTAGTTTAAGTTGAGCTGTAGGCAGAGTAGTATTATTGCCTGACTCAGTAGCAAGTACATTTACTTCTTGATGCACTTTGCAATATTGCACTGCGGTAGAATTCGTGGAATTCTCCCCAGTGGTCATGGTTGGTGTAGAAGATTTTCTACATAAGGCGTAGTGGTGTACACCTTGGTTACAGGGATTGCAGGAACGTAGCTGCACTGCACATTTCTTGGGATCATGAGAGCCCATGCACTTGGTGCACTTGTGCAATTCGTGCAACCTTTTAACCCTAACATTATAAGTAGGATAAACAGAGCATTGATAAGTAGTGTGTCCCTGATTGCAGAACAGACACCTTCTCTGGTTAATAGACTTAGTCTCTAAAGTAGACAAGTCATTGGTTATCTCAGAAGGAGACACCGAATATGTACCTACATTTCCACTTCTTTTCCCAGTGGATGGAGTAGTTCTTGATGTAAATTTATTAGACTTATTTAAAGTCTGTTTAGGTTTGATAGAAGTGTCAACTTGAGCTGAGTTACGATGGGAGTTAGTAGAGGAGTTTGAAACTTTCTCCCCGTCTTGATTGGCTCTTTGTCTCTCGACTAAGGTATGTAGACCTTCTGTGATCTCTTTCAAAGTCAAAAAGGTCTTATTGTACATAGAACACAACTTATCTATCTTCGGCTGACTGAACTTGGACTTTAAGGCTTAAGGCCTTGAGTAAAGACTCTAACTCTAGTCTGAAATTTTAGAGAGAATCTGTGGAATTATTGGCAGAAGGTAAATCTAGCAATTTTTGAACTAAGACAGTAATAGTTCTCTCCTTGTTATCGTAGTTGGTTTTGAGTAATTGAACAGCTGATGTGTAACCATCACTGGTCAGCGTTATATTGGAGATTACTTTCAAGGCTTCATTTCTTAACAAGCCTTGTAGATAAGTGAATTTGGTGGTTTGAGGAATGTTAGCTTTAGAGTCTACCGCATCTACGAATTTACTCCAGAAATCGTCCCAACTTTCTGTATCTAATCCTGAAAATGTAGGTAAGTCTAAAGTAGGTAGACGAACCTCTGGTAGTTGATTATTGAAGTGAGACCCTGTGTTACTGGCATTGGATCCAGATAGTTTTGCTAATTTAGATAATTATAATTATATCTTGAGTCTCATCTTCATACTGGGAGATGTCGTCTACAATTTGACTTACTTCATCAGGATCGATTTCTACAGTATTTAGCAGATCAAGGTAAGATTGACCTGCAGATTTGACTTGATCAAATTTCAGATCAGCCACTCTAACTGATGTCTCTAAGTGATAAGAGTCAATGGGAGTATCTTTAGTTAAGCCCTCAGCCTTGTTAATTAATCTGGTCAAATGACCTTTAAGGCCAATGTAGGTTCTCCTCAATTGCTCAGGAGTAGCCATGTTGGGCTTTGGTCCAAACTTCATGGGATTAGTATATGTATTACTAATGAAGCTTGGGTACTTGTTCATTAGTGGACAAGTAACATTAAATGTAGCCTAATTTAAGGTGGCTATTTATATTTTACCTCACTTGAGGTTGAATGTACCTACCTACCTAACAACAAATAGCTAGATATTTTGTGCACTCTCTGAACTTCACCATTAGTTCTCGTCCGGTTAGCTCTTCTATATCACCATCAGAGTTAATGGAGATTATCCAGCAATACACAAAATAGATACACAAATAATGCATACAAGAGAAATATTATGGAGACACTCCAATCAGAGTTATCTCAAAATTTAATCCCACCATGTTTAGGGTCAGCACAAATAGTATAATACATACACTACTGACTAGCTTGGGTCTAGTCGTGAGAATTCCTAACTAAGAACTATAAATTTATTTAGTCTGGGCTTGTACCAAATTCAGCATAATCTCAGCCTAAATTCTACCTAATAATATTGGTAAAGATTAATGTGGTGCAGTAAGGTGAATATAATTGTGCTGTATTTTTTGTTTTTTTGTTTTATAAGAGTGCTCTTACACACACAAGTGAAAACATATAAAGGTTATGAGCTGATGCTCCTGGTGACCTAAAGATTCATACTTCTGTATGAGGTATAGGTCTAAGTGTTGTGGGTAATTAACTGTGTCTCACTAAAGCTACCTTATACATGAAGTGAAAGTAGCAATATGTTAGTGTGATCTAGACTAACTGAGATGTTACACGTTAGTTGACACAATTAATTAAATAGTTAGTCTAGCTTCTATCACACAAGGATTAGTTATTAATGATTAATATTTTAATTATAAACTTAATGCCTATCCGGTTCGATAAGGACCATAATGTGGGACATTTGGGGCTTGAATCTAATTATTTAAATATTAATGTAGTAAATTAAATTACGAAGGACCACCCGCTTTTATAGTAAAGAGGGAAACTGAGAAATTATGATCATTAGATAATCCCTAGATGAACCAGTAACTATGGATAAAATACTAGAGAATATGATCATAGAAATAATTAATGGGCTGCATAATTAAATGAATCAAACCTCAAACACCTACATTGGGGGGTTATTACTGGAACTCAGTACGTCCAGGAACTAGTGTGGTTCGTTCACTAATCCAAGATATAATAATCTAATTCTATGAATAATTGTGAAATCATTGTCATTATCATTAATGAGAACATAGATTATGAATATAATAATAATAATCATAATAAACACATGTCAATCCAATAAACAGAGTTCTGCATGTAAAGAATTACAAATAATAAATTAGAGGAATACAAAGGAATCTTAGCTTAATGACGATTCCTTAAAGTGAGTCACGACGCTTCCTCTAATCCTCCTGGGCTCGGCATAGAACCCTTAGGAGCTGGATAACATGGGAGTGGGCAGCTAGGAGAATTCTTTTCACATGCTGCAAAATAAATGTTTACAGTAGCAACTAATTAAACTACTGGATTTCTATGTTCAATAAATTAATATTAATAATGGGTGAAGGATAATGACCTGTGATTTGTTGTTGTTATGCGTCGTCACGACAAACTACCCAGCTATAATTCTACACCCTATCAGATGCATCAAATAAGGATAAGATACTTAGCTAATATGGGCACTGTGTAAGTTTAAGTTTGCCGAAATTCGCGTCCCAGGCTCTGGCTTGGCCTATCCTGGATAATGACGCGCTTCACTGGCCGGTCACGTGGAGTCACAAAGAACCAGATTTGATAGGTTCCTTGTATGACACTGACACCAGGTGAAGATATTGTCTGCAAGGCTCTTCACGCCTCACAGTGGCGACTTTCTTCGGGAGAATGAATAGCGTTTACCCGGATGGATGGGTAATGACGTCTTTTCGTGAGCACTACGTGAACAGGTCCGCTCGGGAGCGTCTCAACACGTGCACTGGCGTCCTCTCCCTCACCGCTCCGCGTCTCGCTTTCATTAACCAAGTTATTATTATGGATATTAGCATTTCTCACGGTTGTGCTTGAAATGCTCGAGTCAGGACGGGTTTATCATTTGAAAGAGTTAAATATTATTATTTGCCAGTGCTTTGATAGTAAACGTATAATGGAGAAGAATTAAGGTCTCTCCAGGGTATTCACGTGTGACGGTAATTTTTATTACTAGATAAGTGTTATGACTTTAACGCTCTATTCGGCTTTAGTTGGAGGTCAATTTATCTGTAATTAATTATCACACAGAACACCTTTTGTTATAGAGAATCGAATTCAATTCTCAGGCACATTGGATATAAATGTGTTTATTACAATGAAATCTGACGCAATACTGGCGTCGGGTGACGTAAGAATTCTAGCCTATTGTACAGATGTGATTATTAGTACATGTGAAATCTACGTTGTGTTAATTTTACTTACTACAATGATTAGTAGAATTAGTAATAATTAATGAGAATACAACAGTGTTGTATTCGGTGTTGGAAATTTCCAACAAAGTGGATCTTTGTGACACTTTTATGGCAAAGTTGGAAGAAGCAGATGGAAACAGGATGGGGAGCACCTTTACCAAACCACATAGGAAAAGGGGTAGGGGAGAGTGTAGTCCAGTTACCACATCTGGCTCTTCAGTCTTGAGATCAAAATCAAATTTTATTTATCAGCAAAGAACTGATCCTACGTTGATTGACTTGCATAATAAGGCAGTAACTGAACTAGAGGCACAATCGGGGGCCTATGACTTATTACTACACTAGAGGTATTGATGCGTTAGTGGAGACCTAGGAGCTCACCTGTGTCACATACTTGGGAGGTAGATAATCAAGTGGTCCTACCGAGGGGGTGTTACGGACCCGAGTCCAGCGTCCGAGCACGGAGCAGTGACGACATCGCCATCTGTGGGTCAGCTCCAGAAACCCCCTCCAAATGGACGACGCCATCTAGTGAGGACGAGATATACCGGCCACAGGGGCTGGACTCCCATCTTAATCAGCTCGTGACATAGCCGCTGCTGACGTCTGGTGAGGTGGTGCTTAGACAGCAACGCCATCTATGGAGTGGATAGGTGGACGTTTGTGTCTAAGCCTGTAAGTGAGATGCCCTAGAGTGTCCCTAGTACTAATGACGTGTCTGATTACAGAGTCGACCTGGGACTGCTGTATTTGACGATGGGGCAGTCTACCCAAGGCAGCCATAGTCTCTCCATGTGTTTGCTGCAGAAGCTGTGTGTCACCCCCGGACGAACACTGTTGAGTGTGTTAGTCTGCCTGTGACGTGGCAGTACCAATAATCGTCTTATCTGGGGGCTGGCTGGTGGGAGAGACTGGCCACTGTGGTGCAGAGAGAGGAGAGTGATCTGCGGAATCACACGAGGCTCCTGCCTAGGGCTCGCAACCCTAGTATTGATCTTAATTGGCATCCCCAGCGGGATTCGACCCCTTGTCAAGTATGTTTGACAGGGGTGGCGAAGTAGCACAATCCCCTTTAAATAATTCCCCCTGTTTGTGACTATTAGGACGTTATACGTCCTGTACGGTGCTCGCTGTGAGTGGCCTACACAGCGGAGCTGATTGGAACCTGCCAGCTACAGGCTGGATTTGTGGTTGAAGGCCTCCACGACGGTGCACCCAGTGGGACTGTGATTTGGCTGGCCTGTGGCCTGGGTAGATTCGTCGAAAGAATCAGAGGATTCATCGTGGGCCACGACGAAGAGAACCAGGGCTACTCATCGTGAGCACCATGGAGCATCCCGTGTCTTCAGAGGAAGACGATTCTGTACATTGTGTATTTATACCCCCGTGTGACAGTTTATATATTTATTTATGGTGGTGGTGATTATATATACAAAAGCAGTTCATTTGTATCCCTTTCCCTTTAATTTACTTGCGTTACGGAACATACCCCTTGAAAGCCACTACTAACTTGAGGCCGGATACCCAAACTCTAATAACATCAGAGAAGAACCCAGTTGCGACCCAATAGGGCCGTAACGTAATTGGCATCCCCAGCGAGATTCGACCCCTTGTCAAGTATGTTTGACAGGGGTGGCGAAGTAGCACAATCCCCTTTAAATAATTCCCCCTGTTTGTGACTATTAGGACGTTATACGTCCTGTACGGTGCTCGCTGTGATTAAGTGCAATATTGCGTAGTGCGATGCCCGGTGTAATTACGTGCAACAGTGGCAAGTGGAGTGCTCGGTGCATTAAGTGCTAAAGTGAAAGCGGTGTGTTAAGTGCTAGTGTTCCATCTAAGTGACAATGGCAGAAAAAGCGACCATCGACGATCTGGACGATGTTCAGGCCTTTCTGAACAGGGAGGACTGTCTTGCCAGATTAAAATATCTGGGGAAACAGGAACTCGTATTAGTAAGCGCCTATCTGGAGATAAAGATACGTGCCAGTGATTCCCGTGTGGAGATCTTGTCCAAGGTTCACAAGCATTTGAAGGCCGAAGAGAAAGAGGAAAGCGAGGCACAAAATACGAAAGAAAGTGAGAAAGTAGCTTCCACTGAAAAGGAAGATAAGGGCAGTGACATTAAAAGCAATGCAGTTGAGCTGAACATAAGCTTGCTAATTGTCAAAATGCGTGCCTTGGAAATAAATCGCGAGATAGAATGGAAGAAATTAGAAATGGAAAGAGAGAGACAAGAAAAAGAATTGGAGATGAGGCGTTTAGAATTAGAAGAAAGGAAAAAAGAGAAAGAGAAGAAAGAAGAGAAGAGCGAGAAAAAGATCGAGAAAGAGAAGAGAAACGAGAGAGAGAAGAACGAAAAAGAGAAGAGCGAGAAAGAGAAGAGAAACGAGAGAGAGAAGAACGAGAAAGAGAAAGAGAAGAGCGAGAAAGAGAAGAGAAACGAGAGAGAGAAGAACGAGACAGGCAAGAACGATGAGACAGAGAGGAAAAAGAGAGACAACATGAGCTAAAAGTATTGCGATTAGGTGGTCGGAGGCAAACAGTGGAAACAAGTATTTTCGATCCAGTAAGGAACATCAAAATGGTCCCGAAGTTCAACGAGAAGGAAGTTTCGAAGTTCTTCACGGCCTTCGAGAAAGTCGCAGCCTCTTTGGAGTGGCCAATGGAGAATTGGGCCATCATGATACAGTCCGTCTTGATTGGGAAGGCCCAAAGGCTCCACGTTGTCCCTTGATGACTCCGGCGATTACGACAAGGTGAAGAAAGTATTGCTCATGGCGTACCAATTGGTACCTGAGGCATACAGGCAGAAGTTTAGAAACCTGAAGAAGACCTCGGAGCACACTATCACCGAATT
This sequence comes from Procambarus clarkii, assembly GCF_040958095.1. Classification (NCBI taxonomy): domain Eukaryota; kingdom Metazoa; phylum Arthropoda; class Malacostraca; order Decapoda; family Cambaridae; genus Procambarus; species Procambarus clarkii. The sequence goes on from NC_091221.1 coordinate 30,119,630, forward strand.
CGCGACCATCAAGGAGCGGCTTTTCCAAGAGTGGTGTGCCTCTCGGAAGGTGGAGACCAAAGAAGACCTCGAGCAGCTCGTACTGTTGGAGGACTTCAAAGACTGTCTGTCTGGAGATCTAAAGACGTACCTAGAAGAACAGCAGGTGGAGACCTTGAGTGCAGCAGCCACCATGGATGAGGATTACATCTTGATACATAGGTCTTCCACTAAGTATGTCCGGAGGAATTACCCACGCCGGTTTGACAAACCTCATCAGGAAGAGGAGAGACCCGTCCCACAAAGCGCTGTGAAGACGCCCCCAAGTAGCCCTCGAAGGACCAGTCCTAACAGTCCGAAACACCGGAGTCCGAGGAGGAATATGGTGTGTTGGACTTGTGGGCAGAAAGGGCATGTAGCTGCTATGTGCCGAGGCAGAAGAGGTAGCGGCCCACGTTGGGAGGTGATGTTGATGAGCTGTGTGACACCACCAGAGGGAACCCCGTCCCTGATGACTAGTCAGGAAGAACCAAGATTGTTTTCCCCTCACACTTCAGGCGGGCATGTATCGAGTGATCATACTGTAAGATCAGTTGTAGTGCTCAGAGATAGTGGAGCAGCCCAGTCCCTGATCGTGAGAAACTCGTTACCCGAGGAAGTGAGTGTAGATGGGAGACAAAAGATTGTCCTGGTCGGGTTTCCTAGGACGCGGTACGTTGCCCCCTTAGTGCCAATACATCTTAGACCACGGAGACTTAGCAGTCTCCGTGGTGTAGTGGTAAGACACTCGCCTGGCGTTCCGCGAGCGCTATGTCATGGGTTCGTATCCTGGCCGGGGAGGATTTACTGGGAGCAATTCCTTAACTGTAGCCTCTGTTTAACGCAACAGTAAAATGTGTACTTGGATGAAAAAACGATTCTTCGCGGCAGGGGATCGTATTCCAGGGACCGTAGGATTAAGGACCTGCCCAAAACGCTACGCGTACTAGTGGCTGTACAAGAATGTAACAACTCTTGTATATATCTCAAAAAAAAAAAAAAAAAAATCTAGACTCACCTTACTTCAGTGGCACATGTGCGTTGGCAGTAGTCGATACCCTGTCTATAGCTGGCATTGACATGATACTAGCCAACGACTTGTGACAGATTGGAGCAACGATCATCCCAAGATTGTGGACGAGTCAGCCGGAACAGCAAGGTCTGAGGTTACAGCAGACATTGGTAATACCCAGGTACAGACAGACATGGAATTAGGTAACGTGTTTAATCCTTCCTCTCACCCACAGATTGACGGTATTCTAGCAGAGTCTTCTGATTCTTCTCCCAACAAGAAAAATGTGGTCAAGGAGGCAGAAGCGTCTGAGCGAGAAGAGAGGCCCCCGTGTACAAGCACCCACGGATACCCAAGAGTCTGGAGTGAAGGCACCCGAGTACTTGCGGTATGGCAAGGTACAACGTTCATTGAACCGGCCAGAGATTCCCCAGACGTCGGAGGTATGTGAGGTATGTGCAAAAGTTCTAGTGCCCTCTTCGGTCGAAACTAGGCTAATGGATATAGCTGGCTATGGACAATACAGGCTCAGGAAGCTTATCCCTCGGTTGGCCATATGTTTCTTAGCAGTATTTTGTCTTCTTCCCGTATGTGTTCACAGTAAGGACCAGTGGACGACCCGACAGATGATGGCTCCCTTGAACATCGTGAAGAGATCCCAGGGATTGGAGACTTGCACTGCAAGTGTTGCAGTCAAAGAAGGGACCTGGAAGGTGATGGTAGATACAGGAGGTATGAGATGTGATATTATGAGTGACTGTTTCCGACAGGTTGACACCCCCCGCGTGATTGCTGAGCCTGGACTCAGCGTTATGCGGAACGTTGGTCGACCTGACGGCGGGAGAGCAGACACCATCTGCGGTGTACAAGCAGCTCTGTTGGAACTAGGTGTGGGCCTAGTAGGCGCGTATGTAGTAAGTATTGACTTACCCACTGTTGCTGTCACTCTAAATAATCAAACCCCTGTATTCCAGGTTCCCGTCTCCCTGAAGGACTACCGGACTGGTACCAGAAATGCCCTCTGGGACCAGCCATCAACGGTGCCACGACACAGGGAAGTGTCGATTCGCCCCAGATCGCGTCTATACTGATCCTTACTCGAGGCACGTGAGATGGTTATGCCCCTGCTTGCCATCTCAGTGAACGTGTGGGAAGTCACATCAGGTAGGTCATTGCCTTCCATCTTCAAGTTCCCTTTGTGCCAGGGTTTTTCCTTAGGACAGTTTTGCGGAAAAGACATCCTCGCCACTCCAGTTCATAGTTTATGTGAGTCCATTTGGAAGTGTACCTATGTACTAATTTGGTTTGTTTTTTCTTTTATAGCAAACCAAATTCTTTTTTGGTGGGGAGGTGTTACGGACCCGAGTCCAGCGTCCGAGCACGGAGCAGTGACGACATCGCCATCTGTGGGTCAGCTCCCGAAACCCCCTCCAAATGGACGACGCCATCTAGTGAGGATAGGATATACTGGCCACAGGGGCTGGATTCCCGTCTTAATCAGCTCGTGACATAGCCGCTGCTGACCTCTGGTGAGGTGGTGCTTAGACAGCAACGCCATCTACGGAGTGGATAGGTGGACGTTTGTGTCTAAGCATGTAAGTGAGGTGCCCTAGAGTGTCCCTAGTACTAATGACGTGTCTGATTACAGAGTCGACCTGGGACTGCTGTATTCGACGATGGGGCAGTCTACCCAAGGCAGCCATAGTCTCTCCACGTGTTTGCTGCAGAAGCTGTGAGTCACCCCCGGACGAACACTGTTGAGTGTGTTAGCCTGCCTGTGACGTGGCAGTACCAGGAATCATCTTATCTGGGGGCTGGCTGGTGGGAGAGACTGGCCACTGTGGTGCAGAGAGAGGAGAGTGATCTGCGGAATCACACGAGGCTCCTGCCTAGGGCTTGCAACCATAGTATCGATCGTGGAGTGGCCTACACAGCGGAGCTGATCGGAACCTGCCAGCTACAGGCTGGATTTGTGGTTGAAGGCCTCCACGACGGTGCACCCAGTGGGACTGTGATTTGGCTGGCCTGTGGCTGGGGTAGATTCGCCCAAAGAATCAGAGGATTCATCGTGGGCCACGACGAAGAGAACCAGGGCTACTCATCGTGAGCACCGTGGAGCATCCCCTGTCTTCAGAGGAAGACGATTCTGTACATTGTGTATTTATACCCCCCGTGTGACAGTTTATATATTTATTTATGGTGGTGGTGATTATATGTACAAAAGCAGTTCATTTGTATCCCTTCCCCTTTAATTTACTTGCGTTACAGAACACACCCCTTGAAAGCCACTACTAACTTGGGGCCGGATACCCAAACTCTAATAACATCAGAGAAGAAACCAGTTGCGACCCAATAGGGCCGTAACAAGGGGATATAGAGAGGAGGTGCTAAGCGTAGCCCATGATTCACCAATAGGCGGTCATCAGGGTATTGTTAAAACATATAATAAAAAAACAAGTATTTTACCTGGCCTGGATTAAAGAAAGATGTCATCCAGAATTGAGATGAATGTCCTGTGTGTGTAAAAACTAGCAAACCAGACCAAGTAATACCAAAAACCCCTTTACAGCCATTGTGGTGGCTGAGGAACCCTTTATTCATATTATAGTTGATGTAGTAGGCCCATTGCCTAGAACCAAGTGTGGTAATATGTATATCATCACCATAATGTGTCAGACTACACGCTTTCCTGAGGCATTCCCTGTGAGAAATGCTACAAGGAAAGTGGTAGTAAGACACATAATGATTTTTTATTTTTTTTTTGGCTTACCAAAAGTATTACAGACAGATAATGGGGGGCAATTTTACTTCCAAAGGTTTTCAGCAGTTTTGTAGGGAGTTTTACATCCTCCATAAGACATCCACTACTTATCATCCTGAGAGCCAAGGTGCTTTGGAAAGGATGCACCAAACCCTTAAACAAATGCTGAGAACCAGTTGCATGGAAACTGGCAGAGACTGGAATGATGGTCTTCCACTGATGCTCATGGCACTGAGGGATACTTATCAGGAGTCCCTGGGGTGTTCACCCATCTCATTAGTTTTTGGCCATGAGGTTAGAAACACACTAACCATCTTAAGAGATAAGTTGCACATATACAGCTCCTTTGACAATCTTGCAATGTATAAATGTGAAGTTTAGATGGTCTCAGGAATGTCAGGATGCATTTAGTAAATTAAAAGGAATGTTGTCATCTGGTCCAGTGTTAGCTACACTGGAGATCAGAACTCCTGACTACTCTAAGCCATTCAAACCATATATAGATGCTTCGAATTGGGGTGCTGGTTCTGTACTAATGCAAGAGGATAATGATAGTATTAATTATCCGATATATTATTATTCTAAAAAGTTTACTGAATGTTAACAAAATTACTCCACAGTAGAGAAAGAGGAATTGTCATTATTACTAGCTGTTAAAAAAGTTGACATTTATGTATCAGCCAATACTGTTGAAGTATTTACTGACCACAACCCCTTAAAATTTATTGCTAGCATGAAGAATTCCAATCAGAGTATATTAAGGTGGTCTTTACTGTTGCAGGAGTCATCTGGTCATTAAACATATTCCAGGAAAATTAAATGTAGTAGCAGATGCACTTTCTAGATTGCCAAAACCTGGGGTCACTTAGGGTTGTACCACTGCACTGAATTGTATATATTATTGTGTAAATGTGTTCATTAGTTGTCATATACCATAAACTGTTTATTGACAATGTTGAAATAAATGTGCAGGGGGAGGGGGCCACGTGTGACTATTATTACACTGCCAGTAGAGTTGTATCCTTCAACTGGAGATTGTTAAGGAATAACGTGTATTGGAATAGCAAAACTATGTGAAAGAAAAATGGACTCAATCAAAAAACCTGTATGAAGAATATAATAAATGAGGTCAATAAAGGAAATAATTGGAAATGTTAATGAATAGAGTATTATAGGACAATGACGCAACAGGGACGGATGCTATTTTTGACCTGACATAGAGCACCATCTGTCTGACTGGTCATTGTTTCCTGAGGGTTTTCTCCGGCCTTACAATCAGATAAGCCACAGGGTTGTATTCACAGGGTTTCAAGGAAGAGTAGAGTATGCTGACAGTCGTCTGAGCAGTTTTTTTTTTAGAGAGAGTCCAGGTTTCCTAGTGGTTTATATATGTGTGTCTCCGGCTAACAGGTGTGGTGGCTGAGTGCCCAGTTCCTGTTTTGGACTAAGAGCCATAGGGAAACCAGAGCCCATTTGGGACATTATTATTCAATGTTGTTACCTTCAGATGACCTTGAATTGTAAGGAGAGAATTTATACCATGTAATATGTAGTGTGTCTTATACATATAAATCTTTGTCCTTTATCTACTCGGCTGTTTTCCCTACTCCTTGAATTCCCCTTGGTTCAAGAAAAATCATTATTTCTCTAGACAACATTAAAATACATGACACCCTGACCCACCCGTGACAGGCTTCTCCCCAAACAGAGGGTTCATCTTTTCTTTGTAACCTATAAAGTGGAGCGGCTATGATAGAAAAGCCAGCAATAAATGAACGATAAAATTCTACAACACCTATAAACTGCCTCACGGCTTGTACTGTACGAGGCGTTGGAAAATCACGGGCAGCAATAATTTTTTATTCATTCAAGTTGATGCCTGAAGGAGTGACTGTATGTCCTAAGAAGTTGATTTTTTCCTTTAAAAATTAGCACTTTGTGGGTTTTATTTGTGAATTTGCTTCTGCAAACTTTGCAAGTACTTTCTCAAGGTTGTACAAGTGAGTCTGAACATCTTGCAACATGATTATGAGATCATTAAGGTACACCAGAAGAGTACTACCTATCAGTCTATGAAACAGGTTTATCATGAGCTTTGAAAATGATATTCGCCTACTCCGCAGTTCAAATGCCATTCTTTTGAAATGAAAATGGCCATTGGGAGTAAGGCTGGCAACTGTTTACTTTCCTCATCACGGGGGATTTGCCAGATTCCCTGCAACAAATCTAAAGTTGAGAGTACTTTGTTACAACCTATGCTTTGCAACAAGACTTTTAAGACTGGAAGTGGGGAAACGGTCAGGTATAGTTTCTCTGTTAAGCTTCCGGTAGTCGATTACCGGTCTCCATGTTCCATCTCGCTTTGGTACAAGAATCAATGGAGCGTTCCATGGCAAAATATTTGACTCAATCACATCACTTTGTCACATTTCCTCTATAATTCTATCATCTCTGCTCTCTGCGAATGCAGTAAATGGTAAGTTTTTACATAAATTGGTGTAGTTTCTTGCTCAAGGGGAAATTTATGCATAATTGGAGTGAGACCTAACTTTTCTCCTAGTAGAGCAATAAAATACACATTCTATTTTTATTCAAAATTTTCAAAAGTTGAGCCAAGTAGACAGGGAAATCAGTAGGACTGAGGTGTTGTGCTTACACCTGTCTGTGATCCACATTTTCCTGTGGGGACATTTGAGTGCACATTTAAGTGCACACACACAGTGTGTTCCATGGAGACATCATCCACCATTCGCATTGGTAATGAGTAATGAGCTAGATCTACAACGTGGGTGCAAGACTGGAGATGGATGTCAGCACTGCTGGTGTTTACAGCATACAACGTGAGGGTGCCATCCGGCACTGTGTGCCAGGAGGGTTCAACAAATGTACCGTTCACTTTACACGTTTCACTTTCCGCAATGACATCCAATAACTTAGGCACTCTCTGAACCTAAACTCCTTCTCTGGTGAGAGAATGAGTGTGCAGCACAGTGTCAGTAGCTGTGGAACCACTGTCTTCAGAGATGGAAGCTGCTAGGCGAGCAAGACAACGAGAATCATTAAGGGCGTCACCGTCCAGAAAGTCTCGAGTCTCATTCTCCTGAACAACTGCACAACTACGATGCTTCAAGTGAGTACCTGTTTTCTCAGGTATGCTACTGCAGCAAGGATCTGACAAACCAACGCTAGCAAGTCGGCTGTCGACAAAATGAGCATAATCCCTCTGACGATTGAACTCATGACCCATTCTAAACATACTACATAAAGGTATGACCGTGTCCTTAATACTGATATTCCAACGATGGGGAAACAATGCAATATTTTCATCCATCATGGTGTACAAACCCAGTAATATATCACCTGGAAAGGGGATACTGTCGACAACTAAGCATGTTACAAAAATCGTGATGTCCTTTAACTTGAGTGGGAGGTCGATTTCCCCCATGACTGTAACTTTATTTCCAGAAACACCACTCAGAAAACATATGGGGTGACTTTCTTACTGTGACAGAGTGCTTACTTGCAATATCTATAAGAGCTGCCTGCTTGACAATATATATTTCAGCACCTAAATCTATGAAGAGTTTTAAAACGCTACCATGTACTAGGGGCTGTTACTAAAGGACCATGTGCAGACGAGGAGTCACAATAACATGGCTGAAATTATTTGACCAAACCACACACTAGAAAGTGAAGGAACGATGACGTTTCGGTCTGTCCTGGACCATACTCAATCAACTCAATCGACCTTTCCAGGTGGTTAGTCTTACCACAATGCCAACAGGAGGCAGTGGTTGGTCGTGGACTATAGCGTCTCGGCAACTTATGAGGAGGGGTATTTGACAGCAGGCGATGACCATTCTGCGACTGTTACTGTATCGGCACCATTGTCTGAGTGTGGCATGGCAATTCCAGGGCCATCTATGAGTCTGCACTCAAACTCTCCTGGTATTGGATGCTATATGGACAATGCCATCTATTGGTGGTGGCGTGGCAGCGATTAATGGCTCCTGTTTCCTGCCCTAGTCAGGAAGAGAGGTCTACGTGGACGACATCTGGTGGATGGCGTGTCACGATGAGCGCCATCTGTTGTGCTACAGAGCATACTGTCAACTCCCAGATGAATGAGTAGTACCTCATGGTTTCCTCAGTGTACAGTCGCCGTAGTGTCCTGCGTGAAAGCGACACTACTGTATATACGAGTAGTAATTGTCTATTTATTCTAATATATATTTTTTAATGGTGAAAGTATAAATATATTGGTGAAGGGAACAGTGTATTGTTCATCCCCCCTTTCTCTTTATTACACTATAAAAAAATTTCTTGAAAGCATACTACCGACTTGGGGTCGGATACTATAAGAGGTTACAACATCATGAACCCGGTTACTGGTTCTAAGTGGCCGTAACATAATTGGCATCCCCAGCGGGATCCGACCTCTTGTCAAGTGCGTTTGACTTTGCGAGCAACTGCTCCATTTGAGTCAGAAGGAGCTGCAACAGGGTTAGACATTGTCACTATAGTGGAATTTACTTGCGAATGTAGATTTTAATTAGCCACATTAGGCATAAGAAGAACAATTACAAAATACAGTATAACACAACACTCATAAATGGCAAAACTAGCCTCGAGTAAGTCAATGGCAAAAATAAAAATTTCAAATGTACTTAGGAAAACACACTATTGGAAATTAAACAAAATTGTAAATTAAATTTGCAAAATGGTATGAATGTGACCAGTAAAAGTTTGAATCAAATGGACTGTTGAAGAGAATGAATTACTTTGCAATATTATAACAATTGTTGTAATTAGCAAGTAAAAATACTAGAACACAAGTAATTTGTGGAGCACTTAAATTGGTAACATATTAAAGTCACATTTAATGTAAAATACTGAAAGAATTAACTTCAAATTAAAGTCTGGGGAGAGTATAAAAAAAATTATACAGTACACTTCTTACTGCTGGAAAACAATTATGTTATACTTAATGCACTTAATCAGAATGTACTTGAAATACTGTATATCGCTAACAATATACAATGGAATTGTTGGGAGAAGAAATGTTGAAAAACACCACAGAAAAGCTGTGTGTGGGGTGGGCAGCCAACTCCTCTGTTATCAAGTCACTGAAGGTGGCAATACATTCTATACAGGGTTATTTCCCTCTTAAAACACTGTTATTGTATTCCAAAGTAAGTACCAGCTATCATCTACTTAACTCGGGGGTGCAGGATATGCAGTTCAACAGTAGCCAATTAAGAGAACGGAGTCAAAGAGTGTAGAGTAGATACTCAGATGGTTTTTTATATGTGGGGCGACAGTAGCGCACCTTGCGGTAGTGACACGAAGCTTGGATTGATGACACAGGAGTGAAGATGAAGTTGACAAGGAATGACGATGTTGCAGAGACGATGATGTTACAATGATAACGGCAAAGAAAAGCACAGGTGACACTCACTATCTTGGTAAAGTTCACTAATGGGTGATGGAGAAGTAGCGATGGTAATGGCGGGGCTGGTGACGTAACTGTTCAAGCCGCAGGTTAACACAGAATTGTTCTTAATTAAAAAACTGGACAACACATCCGGAGATGAGTTGGAGCCGGAGGCGATGGTTGATGACGATGACACTAGCTGGAACAGTACAGACGAGCACACACAAGGCATGTGGTGGGTGGCCCAGGAGGTTCGAGAATGGCGCTTGAAATTCAAAATGGCTGGCGCGGGAATTCTCCTCTCCCCTCACTGATGAGAAATTGTGCTTGCTGCAAAATATCGTGCCTAACTTTATGAGAACGTTGACCTACAGCAGTGGATGATGGTTGGACCCCGGACTGGTACAATATGATGCATGAGTTTAGCTGTGGCGGGTGGCGGCTTTTGCTGTGATGAGATAGGTGGGCATTTGAGTTTCTGGCTCAGAAAAAAAAAAATTCTGATATCCCAGTGCTGCTACCAGTATTTGTTCTTGCTTGGTTGTTGAAGAGGTACACACTGTAGATCCCTACAAGGACTTTATTGAGTTAGGTAACTAAGATAGATGTGAAGCACCGAGGTCCTACTAGCTCTAGGTCTGTGAGATACTGGTGCGCCCTATTTGAGAGCAGGCACTGCCGCTGTATGGGAAATGACGTCAGAGGCCTAGCTGACTCAGGATTGGCTATACACCAACCGTCTTACAATTTGAAAGCTAACACTGGCATATCCCTACCACCTGGCACATCCCTCTACCCCGGCACATCTGAAGAGTGTTTTGGGAGTGATTCTATTCCCTGAGCCTGGCCTGAAGCCCGGCTCAACTTATGATAACTTGGTTCAACAGGCTGTTGCTTGAACGGCCCACAGGCCCACATAACCACTACAGCCTGGTTAGTCTGGCACATCTTGTAAGAATCTGTCTAAATTCTTTTGAATACATCCACCTTTGTTCCGGCAAAATTCCTAATGCTTGCTAAAAGGGTTTTGAACAGCCATGGACCCCCCTGATGATAAGACAGTCCTCTCTGATTGTGCCTAATGCACCTCTATTCCTCAATGGCTCTATTTTAAATTTCCTACCGTATCTTTCGCTTTAGTACGTTTTAATTCTACTGGTCATATTTGGGACCTGTCTATTCAATATCTTCCATGTATTTATTATTTAACATCTTTCTCGTCTCGTTTACAGAGAGTGCATTTTGAGAGCTTTGAGAGGGTCTCAGTAATTCAGATGTTTTATCGTGTCTATGTGTGCCATATATGTTCTCGGTAGTTCCTCAAATTCAGAGATCTCTACTGCTCTGAAAAAAGGGAAAGTGAATACCGAGCATTACTCAAGATGGGACAGCACCAGTGATTTAAATAGTGCTAGAATTGTTGTGGAATCCCTGGATTTGAACGTTCTCCTAATCCATCCAATCATTTTCCTACCCACCACTATATTTGTTCGGTTATGTTCACTAAATGACAGGTCGTCATGCGTCATAATTCCCAGATCTTTTACATGTTGCTTTCCCTCTATGAGTAGGCATGATTGTGTCTTGTACCCTGTGTTTAATTTAACCCTTAAACTGTGCACATTATATATATATATACAATCTGAGAAACTGTCACCAAATCGTGCACATTGTGTAGATACGATTATGGGTGCCGCACATGATTTAAAAGTCCCATGCAGTAAAGAGAGCACCCATACGCTAGCCAGAGGCGGTAGTAAACAGACGTCATCTTGGAACAAAATCCAGCATAGGCCGCCATTTTGTGGAAGCCTCAGTTACCCAATAGAAATCATGGCGAGCACATCACGTTCCAGCAGCTGACGTGCGTCAGACGCATCAGCAGCATCACAGCCAAGCACCGCCGCATGGCACCACATGGTGACAATGAAGAACTCTTATCTACAAGTAAATTTCCATCATCGCCGGTTCCCATCCCTACTGTGCATAGACCAGCTTCAGTTCGTGGTCCATGGATTCCTCACCGTCGTACTAGTGTTGGGTCTCGCAAAGACACCAGGTATATTTGTCTGGAGTGATAGTGAAGATTTTGTACTCCGGCCTTAGATAATGCAGATGTTGGGATTACAGACGTTTTCCGGGATACAGGTGACGACATTAGTAAAATGTAATTCTTTACTGCTTATTTTGATGAGGCGCTCATGAAACATATTGTATAATAATTATTGTTTATATATAATTATGTTTATTATTGTTCATGTCAATAATAATGACATGATGGTGGGTGCTGTAGAGTGTGTACGTAAAACAATAAAGCAAGCCAAGAAGATTTTTTTCCACCTTCTTGACGTAACAATGCTGAATAGTTACAATATGTATCTTGTCAAAACAGGTACTAAACCAAATTACTGTACGTTCAGTTTTGTTGTAGTGACACAATTACTAGAAAAGTTTGGCAATCTAGTTCCTGACATACAGAAGTCCATTGTGAACCCATTATTGCTTCATGCTCCTTACATGCTGGCTTTCAGACAGACAAATGCAATTCCTCGAAAAGGACGACGATCCTGATGGTACCAAACTACCGAGGCTGCTCTGTTCAGATATAAAGCGTCGCTTTGCATATTAAACTGCAACCTGGCGACTAAGCGTCCTGCGGGCCATAAACTACGAGCCACCATGAAGATCCCATCCATCTACAGATCTCTGGTATCAGCTATTGATACTGGTAATATATCTAAAAGGCTTCCACTTACGGGCTATTCATGCCGTGCCACCTTTTGGGTGGTTTAATCTTTATCAATCAATCAATCTGGTGACTTTCAGGTACATGCAATAAGGAATTTACCACCAGCTGGAAAGCGTGCAGTTGGCCAGCGTGAGTGCATTGTGTGTACGACCACACAAAAGAGGACACAGAAACGTAAATGGGTGCTAACATGGTGTTCAGCATGTGCCGTCCGTTTGTGCCATGTCACCTGTTTTGAAGAGTACCACACTGTCCAAGACTACTCATTGTCCAATAATGATTCACAAACATGTACATATTGAGTGAATGAGTGTATAGATTGAAAATAAAGCAGAATACATTATATATTTCTTCTAAAATAACACATTTGTTTGCGCATAATTGTGACACTAATATATGACAGTGTAATGAATTTATAACAGTTGTATTATAATACAACATCAAGTGACAATATATTGAACAATATCAGTGAAAAAAGGGTTGTAAAATACGCCACAGATACTGTAAATAATGCCGCTAAAATAAATTCCCAAAATGCCCAAGTGCAGTGAATGTAATTCACTGCACTTGGGCTTGATCATATTTCATTGACCATCACTCTCTGCATTGTGTTTGAGAGAAAGTTTAAAATGCAATACCCCACTTTACCCGTTTTTACTATTGAGCTCATTTTATGGACTATCATTCCATGGTCCTATATGTCGTATGTCTTTACAATATCTGTGTATTCTACAATATCTGTGTATTCAACATCTGCATTTTGCTTTTCCTCTAAGGCTTCTGAGATTCTGTCATGGTGGTTGAGTAACTGTGACAGACAGGATCTTCTCGCTCTAAATCCATCTTGTCCTAGGTTGTGAAGTTCATTATTTTTCATAAAAATTAAAATTTTATTCTTAATCACTCCTTCAAAAACTTTGATGTGTGATGTTAGTGCAACTGGGATATAATTTTTGCCAAAGCTTTTCTACCTCCCTTGTGCAGAAAAGCTATATCTACTGATTTAAGTGCTGCTGGTATCTCCCCAGTATCCAGGCTCGTTCACCATATTACACTGAGTTACTACTGGTATTTTACATTTCTTTATGAAAATTGAATTCCATGAGTCAGGGCATGGGGCTGAGGGCATATTGTTAATTTCTCTTTCAAAGTTTTCTGAGTTCTTGTTAATATCGGTTATATTATCTGCATCTTGGAAGTCATTTATAAAGAAACTATCCAGATCCTCAACTTTCATGTTGTTTATGGGGGTGCAAAACATAGCCTCATACTGGCCTTTCAGAATTTCAAAAATATCTTTGTTGCCCTCTTTGTATGAACCTTAATTTGTAAGTAAAGGTCCAATACTGTTGGAGGGGATGTTTTATTTTTATTTTTCTCTTGTATAGATTATCCCCAATAGGATTCCCTGTGACCACCCTCCCCCCCAAGGAGGGGCATGGCCTCCAACAGGACCCCTCTGGGGCCCCCGTGTGTTGCATGATAACACCGCAGGACGATGTGTGTCTTGCCATCGCTTGTGTTGCAGTGAGTGATGTGAAGGGTGACAGGGACGCTGGTTTCTTACGGCGCTGCTTTGTCACGGATACCAGATGACACCCAGGACTCTCTCTCTCTCTCTCGCTCTCTCTATCATGTGTGTGTGTGTGTGTATTCACCTAGTTGTATTCACCTAATTCCTAATTGTTCTTGCGGGGGTTGAGCTTTGTTCTTTCGGCCCGCCTCTCATCTGTCATTCAATCAACTATAACTAACTACTAACTAACTAATTAGTTTTTCCCGCACACACACATACACACACACCCGGGAAGGAGCTCCGTAACACCTGTCTAACTCCCAGGTTTCTATTTACTGCTAGGTAAAAGGAGCATTAGGGTGAAAGAAACTTTGCCCATTGGTTCTGAGGGAATGAAACCCGGGCTACAGAATTACGAGTCCTGCGCGCTGTCCACTCAGCTACCAGACACCTGTCAGTTAGCGTGTGTCTGTGTGTGTACTCACCTAATTGTGCTTGTGGGGGTTGAGCTCTGGCTCTTTGGTCCCACCTCTCAACTGTCAATCAACTGATGTACAGATTCCTGAACCTACTGGGCCCTATCATATCTACATTTGAAAATATGTATGGAGTCAGCCTCCACCACATCACTGCCTGATGCATTCCATCTGTTACTACTCTGACACTGAAAAAGTTCTTTCTAACGTCCCTGTGGCTCACTTGGGTAATAAGTTTCCACTTGTGTCCCCTTGTTCATCTTCCACCCGTGTTAAACAGTTTATCTTTATCTACCTTGTCAATTCCTCTGAGAATTTTGTAGGTAGTGATTATGTCTCTCCTTACTCTTGTGTCTTCGAGTGTCGAGAGGTACATTCACGCAGCCTTTCTTCGTAACTCATGCCTCTTAGTTCTGGGACTAGCCGTGTTGCATATTTCTGAACTTATTAAAGCTTCGCCTTGTGATGGACAAGCTGGGGCCGAACACTATAGGATTGGTATGACAAATGTGGTATACAAGGCTTTGAATGATTCCTTACACAGGTTCCTGAAAGCAGTTCTGGTGTTAGCCAGCCTCGCATACGCCGCCGATGTTATACTTTTGACGTGGGATTCAGGAGACAGGTTTGGTGTGATATCAACTCCTAGATCCTTCTCCCTGTCCGTTTCATGGAGGACTTCATCTCCAATTCTGTATCATGCGTCTGGCTTCTTGTTTCCACTGTCTAGTTTCATTACCTTACATTTTCTCGGGTTGAACTTTAGTAGACATTTGTTGGACCGTTCATTCAGTCTGTCTAGGTCATCCTGCGGCCTCATACTGTCTTCCTCCATCTTAATCCTCCTCATAATTTTTGCATCATCAGTAAACAATGAGAGGAATGATTCTATACCATTTGGAAGATCATTTACATATATAAGAAAAAGTATGAGGTCCAAGGACTTAACTCTGCGGGACCCCACTGGTGACGTCTCGCCAGTCTGAGACCTCACCCTCACAGTGACTCGCTGTCTTCTGTTACTTAGGTACTCCCTTATCCAATGGAGTACCTTCCCTTTATCTCCTGTCTGCATCTCCAGCTTTCGCACTAGTCTCTGGTGTGCCACTGTGTCAAAGGCTTTCTGGCAATCCAAAAATATGAAGTCTGCCCAACCCTCTCTTTCTTGTTTGATTTTTGTTGCCTGATCGTAGAATTTAATTAATCCTGTGAGGCATGACTTGCCATCCCTGAAACCATGTTGATGTTGTGTCACAAAGTTCCTTCGCTCCAGATGTTCCACTAACTTTTTTCGCATAATTTTCTCCATGAGCTTGCAAGGTATGCAAGTTAGGGACACTGGCCTGTAATTCAGTGCCTCCTGTCTATCCCCCTTCTTGTATATCGGGACTACGTTTGCTGTCTTCCAAATTTGTGGCAGTTAACCTGTTACCAGTGATTTGCAATACACCATGGAGAATGGCAGGTACAGTGCTTCCACTCCTTCCTTTAGTATCCATGCCGATATGCCATCTGGGCCTATAGCCTTTGTCACATCCAACTCTAGCAAAGGCTTCCTTACATCCCCACTGGTAATCTCAAATTCTTCTAGTGGTGCCTGGTTAACTATTCCTTCTCTTATCTCTGGAACTTCATGTTGCTCTAATGTTAAAACTTCCTGGAATTTCTTATTGAGTTCCTCGCACACTTCTTTGTCGTCAGTAGCGAATCTATCTGCCCCATCCTCAGTTTCATTACCTGTTTCTTCATGGTTATCTTTCTCCTGATGTGACTCTGCAGCAATTTGGGTTGAGTCTTAGCCTTGCTTGCTATGTCATTTTCATATTGCCCTTCTGCCTCTCTTCTTATCCTGACGTATTCATTCCTGGCTCTCTAGTATCCTTCTCTGCTCTCAAGTGCCCTGTTATTTCTATAGTTCCTCCATGCTCTTTTACTTTGTTGTTTAGCTAGCCTACATCTCTGATTAAACCATAGGTTTCTCATCTGCAATTAACTTTTTACCTTTAGCGCCAAGATAAATTTTTCTGCGGTCTCCTTGCATTTCTGCATGATGTATTCCATCATTTCGTGGTCTGTCTTTCCCCTTAGCTCTGTTTCCCATGTTATATCCATTAGAAATTTTCTCATCTCCTCGTAATTTCCCTTATGGAATTCTAGCCTTTTCCTTTCAGTTCCCTTTCTCAAGTACTGTAACCCTTCTTGGACCAGATACTCGAAGAAGGGTTATACCATAGTACACAGTGGTCGTAGTACATAGTACATAGTACACTACACTCGACCATAGTACACTGTGGTCGTTCATTCCTACTGGGGCCTCGAAGTTATTTTCCCTTATGTCGGAGTCATTCAGATTGAAAACTAGGTTGAGTGTCGCTGGCTCATCATTTCCCTTCATTTTTGTGGGTTCCCTGACATGCTGGCTTAAAACGTTTTTAGTTGCCACCTCCAGTAGTTTAGCTCTCCACATTTCCTCTCCTCCATGCAGTTCCTTGTTCTCCCAGTCTATCATTCCGTGATTGAAGTCCCCCATGATGAGCAGATGGGATCGATTTCTACAGACAGCAGAGGCTGCCCTCTTAATTATGTTGTTAACTGCCATATTGTTTCTGTCATACTTTTGCCTGGGTCTTCTGTCATTAGGTGGAGGATTATATATCACTGTTACTGCTACTCTTGGTTCTCTATTGTTATGGTGCCTGTTATGTAGTCTCTAAACCCTTCACAGCCTGGGATAACCATCTCCTTGAAACTCCATTCCTTTTTCATAAGTAGGGCCACTCTGCCTCCTCCACTACCCTCCCTCTCATTCCTTATTACAGTGTAATCCTGGAACACCGCATTCTTTATGATTCCTGAGAGTTTTGTTTTCGTGAGTCCAATTACATCTGGGTTTACTTCTTGTGCTCTTTCACTAAGTTCACTTGCCTTGCTTATAATCCCGTCTATGTTCGAGTACCTCACCTTGAAGCTGACTCTTTTCTGTCCATCCTCCACTTCTCTTGATTCAACAGGAGTAGGAAAACATGGAGGGTCTGGGATGGGGAGGGGGAAGGGGGGCCCCAAGGTTGTGAGGGGGGCTCAGGGTGAGGGGGGACCTGGGATTGAGGGGACTGGGAGGATCCAGTTTGGAGAGGGTAGGGGCGAAGTGAGGGCTTGTAGGGGTGGGTGAGAAGGGAGGGCTTGGGGGGTTGGGAAAAGAGGGGGGTTTGGGGAGGAAGGGCTGGAGGGAGGGCTTGGGGAGGTGGGAGAGAAATGAGGGCTTGGGAAAAGGGGGGAGAAAAGAGGGCTTGTGGGGGCAGGAGAGGAGGGAGAGCTTGGGGAGGGTTAGGGAGAAGAAAGGGATTAGGGTGGTGGGGGAGCATAGGGGCTGGGGCAGGTAGGGCTTCTATTGGGTGGGAGGTGGGTGTGATCCTCCTCCCACTGGGGCTGGTGAACTGCCTGTGGAGGGTTCCCCACTCCCTTCTGGGATCATAGGGTTCTGGGCTGTGGTTTCCTGTTTCCTGTCCCTCTCCCTGCGCTCCTTAATCGCGGCTGCTGCCCTCATGCTCTCCTTCCTGGTCATATCTCTCTGCAGGAATACCTTTTTTAACTTCTGCACATTGAGTAGGCACTCTTCTTTGCTAAAATTTCTTCTTTTGTGTCCTTGCTTTTGAAAACCACTTTTATCAATCGATCTCTGTTCTTGTTGTACCGGCCAAGCCTGAAAACCTTTTCTATATTCTGTTCTTTTCTCTCCTTCTGTACCCCTTCAAGGATCTCTTTGACTGTGGCTTTGTCCATATCTCCCCTCTCCTCTGGAGTGGCCCCTATTTGCTCCTTAATACCTACTACGATTACTGCTTTTTCCTCTCTATCAGTCAGCTAGTGCAACTTGCTGCTTCCTGAGAATCTTTTCGAGGTTATCTTGAGTTGATTTCGGGGCTTTGATTTTAGTGTCCCTGCGGCCCGATCCTTGACCAGGCCTCCATCCCCAGGAAGCAGCCCGTGACAGCTGACTAACTCCCAGGTACCTATTTACTGCTAGGTAACAGGGGCTAGGGTGAAAGAAACTCTGCTCATCCTTTCTCGCTGGCGCCCGTGATCGAACCCGGGACCATAGGATCACAAGTCAAGTGTGCTGTCCGCTTGGCCAACCAGCTCCCCAGAAGCAACTAGCAGAAGTAGCAACTTTCATGACAATTTCCTGTTCTGCAGAGACAACTTCCGGGGTCCTTCTAAGTATGTCTGCAAATGAGAGTTGTAATGTAGAAGTCCCTTCTATAGATACCCTACCATCTTCCTGAGAGCTGGTTCATGTCTGATATTCGGGATTCTCTTTCAGGATTTTAATCTCCTCCTTTGCCTCAATCAGCTCATCCTGCAGGTTGGCTACCTATTCACCCATTACCTGTAGTTCCACCCTGATTTCACTCAACATTTGAAGGAGTGCATCCTCAAGCAAGACATCTTGTCCTCCTCCTCCCTCTGTGTTATGTCTGCTCTGTGCCATGTTTGTTTCCAATTCCAGTTCTCCAATCCAATGTACTCACCTAGTTGTACTCACCTAGTTGTGCTTGTGGGGGTTGAGCTCTGGCTCTTTGGTCCCGCCTCTCAACCGTCAATCAACAGGTGTACAGGTTCCTGAGCCTATTGGGCTCTATCATATCTACACTTGAAACTGTGTATGGAGTCATCCTCCACCACATTGCTTCATAATGCATTCCATTTGTCAACCACTCTGACACTAAAAAAGTTCTTTCTAATATCTCTGTGGCTCATTTGGGCACTCAGTTTCCACCGGTGTCCCCTAGTGCGTGTGCCCCTTGTGTTAAATAGCCTATCTTTATCAACCCTGTCGATACCCTTGAGAATCTTGAATGTGGTGATCATGTCCCCCCTAACTCTTCTGTCTTCCAACGAAGTGAGGTTCAGTTCCCGTAGTCTCTCCTCGTAGCTCATACCTCTCAGCTCGGGTACTAGTCTGGTGGCAAACCTTTGAACCTTTCCCAGTGTAGTCTTATGCTTGACTAGATATGGACTCCATGCTGGAGCCGCATACTCCAGGATTGGTCTGACATATATAATAATAATAATAATAATAATAATAATAATAATAATAATAATAATAATAATTTTTATTTAGGTAAAGGTACATACATAAAGAGATTTTACAATGTTTGTTGGCTTTATAGATAGAGCTAGTACATACAATGCCTAAAGCCACTATTACGCAAAGCGTTTCGGGCAGGAAAAAACACTAATGACTAAAGCTTAAAACTAATGGGTAAAAAGAATAAAATGTGTTGAGTACAAATAAAAATAGAGGTAAAAGAGGGGGGAACATTGTTGAAAAAGCAGCACAAATACAATTACAAATAATTACAGAAAATTACATTCAAACATCGTTGATTTGAAAAAATACACACACAAAAAAAAAAACCTACATGGGTTGACAACAGAGGGGTAAGGTAGGTTACAGGGAATTTATTAGGTATAGCTTCGTTTTTAATTTAAACTGGTTGAGAGAGGTACAGTCTTTAACATAGTTGGGAAGGTCATTCCACATTCTGGGCCCCTTGATTTGTAGAGCATTTCTGGTTTGATTAAGTCGTACTCCAGGAATATCAAAACTGTATTTATTTCTGGTGTGGTGCTCATGGGTTCTGTTAAAACCTTCTATGAAGCTTTTGAGATCAGGATTGGCATTATAGTTTAGCGTTTTATATATGTATAATACACATGAGAGAATGTGCAGTGACTTAATGTCTAACATATTCAGAGATTTGAGTAGGGGTACCGAGTGATGTCTGGGGCCAGAATTGGATATTGTCCTAATAGCAGCTTTGTGTTGAGTAATTAGAGGACGTAAGTGATTTTGGGTAGTAGAGCCCCAAGCACAAATACCATAGTTGAGATATGGATAGATAAGGGAGTAATAGAGAGTCACCAGGGCAGGGCGTGGTACATAATATCTGATCTTAGAAAGAATGCCCACAGTTTTTGAAACTTTTTTTGATATGTTTAGAATGTGTCCCTGGAAATTCAGCTTGTGGTCAATGAGAATGCCAAGGAATTTGCCATCTAATTTGTTACAAATTTGGGTATTGTTTATTTTGAGATTTATTTGATTAGAGGATTTATTGCCAAACAGAATGTAGAAAGTTTTGTTAATGTTAAGGGTGAGTTTGTTGGCAGTTAGCCACAGATGGACTTTATTTAGCTCAGTATTTACTGTGGCATTTAGAGCAAGGGGATCAGGACTGGAGTAAATGAAGGTTGTGTCATCAGCAAATAGAATTGGTTTGAGGTGTTGGGAGGCATTTGGAAGGTCATTAATGTAGATGAGAAAGAGGAGAGGGCCAAGTATGCTGCCCTGGGGAACACCAATGTTGATGGGTAGGGTGGGAGAAATTGTATTATTCACAGAAACACATTGGAGCCTGTCAGTAAGGTTGGATTTGAGGTATTGAAGGGAGTGTCCTCTGACACCATAACGATGTAATTTAAGAAGAAGGTTTTGGTGGTTGACAGTGTCGAAAGCTTTACGCAGGTCCACAAATAACCCAACAGGGAACTCATTTTTATCAAGAGCTGTATGAATCGAGTTAAGCATACTAATAAGTGCATCGTTAGTGCTTTTTTTGGGCCTGAAGCCATATTGGCAAGGTCTAAGTATATTGAGTTTGGCTAGATATGAGTAAAGCTGCTTATAGATTAGTTTTTCAAAATTTTTTGACAAGTTTGGCAGGATTGATATAGGTCTGTAGTTGTTAACATCTGTGAGATCACCACATTTGTGGACAGGCGTTACTCTCGCTTTTTTTAGAATATCTGGAAAGGTTTGGAGTTCAAGTGACTTGTTGAAGAGCAAAGCAATAGCAGGGGCTAAATATCTGGAAGCTTTTTTGTAAATTAAAGTTGGTATCTCCTCAAGGGCACCAGACTTGGTTTTAAGGGAAAGGATTATCTCATTGACGTCAGTGGAATTAATAGGCTTTAGGTACAGAGACTGTGGATAGTTCCCTGTAAGATAGTCCTTAATGTCAGTACTGGAAGATGGAATATCATTAGCAAGGGATGAACCAATGGAAGAGAAGAACCTATTGAACTCAATAGCAGAATCAGAGGCTGAAAGCTGACCATCGTTATTAGACAGGAGAGTCGGTTTGTTATTTAAAGACTTCTTTGATCCCAATATTTGTAAAATTGTTCTCCAAGTTTGTTTAATGTTGCTCTTTATTTGGGTAAATTTATCTTCGTAGTATTTTGTTTTGGCTCGTCTAATTATCTTAGATAGCAATAAT
Organism: Procambarus clarkii; assembly: GCF_040958095.1. Lineage (NCBI taxonomy): Eukaryota > Metazoa > Arthropoda > Malacostraca > Decapoda > Cambaridae > Procambarus > Procambarus clarkii. Next base: position 30,140,879 of record NC_091221.1, read on the forward strand.
GAGTAATTCTTTGAGAATTCTTTGGAGACAATTCCTAACCTATACTTCTTCTCAAGGTCATGTTTATTATTAATAGATTTAAGTATTCCCTTTGAAAGCCAGGGATTGTTAAGGCTTTTGGTTGTGACTTGTTTTGTAAGCATAGGACAGTGGGTATTATAAAGGCTAAGAGTTTTTTGAAGAAAAGCTTGAACTGCTAGGTTGATGTCCTCTATGTTACCTAACTCGGACTCCCAGTTGACATTATCAGTAGCAGTTATAAAATTGTCTATAGCAGTTTCATTGTGATGTCTAAAACGTATCTCTCTTGACTCAAGAGGTGGTTTGCTAATGTTAGTTAAGAGAAATGTGGGGTAATGGTCTGTAGTGCTATCGGTGATTATACCTGAAGTAAGCGGAGAGGTTATGTTTGTCCAGATGTGATCTAGAGTCGTGGCAGTGCTATCAGTGATTCTAGTAGGTCTAGTGATTAAGGGTATGAGGAAGCAGGAATTCATACAGTTGAGGAAGCTAACAGCAGTAGGGTGTTTTGGCTCGCAGAGGTCAATATTAATGTCCCCTGCGATAATTAGGTGGTTTTTGTTCAGTCTGTTATCAAGTATTAGATTTCTAAGGTTTGAGTTGAGTTCGGACACATCAGTGTTAGGAATTCAATAAACTGCACCCACAGACAGGATAGACTCGGCACCCTTGACTCTGAAGCTGGCGAAGATATACTCCCCATAGCAGTCTCTAGTTCTAATTTCTTTTAAGCATGTTAGTTCTTGGTGGTAGTAAAGAGCAGGGCCACCACCTCTCTGAAGTTGACGACAGTTGTGAATTGGTGAGTAGTTAGGCATGTTAAAGAGTTCAGTAGTATCCTCTTTCAACCATGTTTCAGTAAGTATAATAAAAGAGAATTTGTTGTCAATAGCTTCAATCAAGGCACTAACATCATCGAAGTGTTTACCTAGGGATCTAACGTTCAAATTGATTACAGAGATATTGTGATTATGAGTTAATACATTGTTTACATCATGTGCTGCAAAATATCTGCAATTTAGATCATTAAGGTGATTATTGTCATAGATAGTGGATAAGAGGTTAAGTTCTGGGTCTATACTTGACTGCATAAAAAAAGCTGATTGCAGGAAAAACAAGAAAAAAAAATGTACACAATACTGTACAAAACAAACACAAAAGGGGCTTACAGGGGTACAATGGAGTAAGGGAGTATGGCTAGGCTAGGAAACCTAGGTAATAAGTGAGATTAAAGAAAAAACATATAAACATGGACTATAGAAAACACAAGATATAGATATACAAAAAAAAATATAAACAAGACTAAGCAATACAAAAACAAATTGAGCAAAAATGAAAAATGAGGTAGATTGCTTACAGGTACTCTCAGGTACACTGTAAGTAACAATAGACAGATAATATATATCAATATAGATAAGAATGTCACGATACAATAAGATAAGCAATTACAGGAACAGATGAAAAACAAATCTGCTGTAAAATAGAAAGTAATTATAGCAAAACACAACAATATAATAATATAACAATACAATAAGAGCTTACAAAGTATAGAGTCTGCTAAATTAGAGAATAATTATGGCAAGACACAACAATAAATGCAAGTAAACAAAAGAATTGAAACAATTAGAGGTCGAATTAAGGTCACTAGATATGGTATATAATGTTCTGAAAGATTCCTTACACAAGTTTCTAAAGGCCGTTCTTATGTTAACCAACCTGGCATATGCTGCTGATGTTATCTTCTTGATATGAGCTTCAGGGGACAGGTCTGGCGTGATATCAACCCCCAGGTCTTTCTCTCTCTCTGACTCTTGAAGTATTTCATCTCCCAAGTGATACCTTGTATCTGGTCTCCTGCTTCCTACTCCTGTCTTCATTACATTACATTTGCTTGGGTTAAACTCTAACATCCATTTGTTCGACCATTCCTGCAGCTTGTCCAGGTCTTCTTGAAGCCTCAAGCTGTCCTCCTCTGTGTTAATCCTTCTCATAATTTTGGCGTCGTCAGCAAACATTGAGAGGAATGAGTCTATACCCTCTGGGAGATCATTTACGTATATCAGAAACAGGATAGGTCCAAGCACAGAGCCCTGTGGGACTCCACTGGTGACTTCCCGCCATTCTGAGGTCTCACCCCTCACTATAACTCTCTGCTTCCTATTACTTTGGTACTTCCTTATCCACTGGAGCGCCCTACCAGTTACTCCTGCCTGTTTCTCCAGCTTATGCATCAACCTTTTATGGGGTACTGTGTCAAAGGCTTTCCGACAGTCCAAAAAAATGCCATCCGCCCATCCTTCTCTTTCTTGCTTAATCTTTGTCACCTGATCATAGAATTCTATCAAGCCTGTAAGGCAAGATTTTCCCTCCCTGAACCCATGTTCATGGGTTGTCACGAAGTCTCTTCTCTCCAGATGTGTTACTAGGTTTTTTCTCACAATCTTCTCCATCACCTTGCATGGCATTCAAGTTAAGGACACTGGCCTGTAGTTCAGAGCCTCTTGTCTGTCACCCTTTTTAAATATTGCTACTACATTAGCAGTCTTCCATACTTCTGGTAGGTCTCCCGTTTCCAGTGACCTACTATACACTATGGAGAGTGGCAAGCTAAGTACTCCTGCACACTCTTTCAATACCCATGGTGAGATTCCATCCGGCCCAACAGCTTTTCTCACATCCAGCTCCAATAGGTGCTTCTTGACCTCATCTCTTGTAATTTCGAACCTTTCCAAGGTCACCTGGTTTGCTGCCACCTCTCCTAGCACCGTGACTTCTCCCTGTTCTATTGTAAAGACCTCCTGGAACCTTTTGTTGAGTTCTTCACACACCTCTTTGTCATTCTCTGTGTACCTGTCCTCGCCCACCCTAAGTTTCATCACCTGTTCCTTCACTGTTGTCTTCCTCCTGATGTGACAGTGTAGTAGCTATGTTTCGGTCTTGGCTTTATTAGCTATATCATTTTCATACCTTTTCTCAGCTGCTCTTCTCACACTAACATACTCGTTCCTGGTTCTCTGGTATCTCTCTCTACTCTCTGGTGTTCTGTTATTACGGAAGTTCCTCCATGCCATTTTGTTCAGCTCCTTTGCTTTCATACATTCCCTATTAAACCACGGATTCTTCCTTTGCTTCTCTGTTTTTTCTTGTTGGGCTGGGACAAACCTGCTTACAGCCTCCTGACATTTCTTGGTGACATAGTCCATCATGTCTTGTACAGACTTGGTTCCGAGTTCTGTGTCCCAATGTATATCCCATAGGAATTTATTCATCTCCTCATAGTTTCCCTTTCGGTACGCCAGCCCTTTGTTTCCCAGTTCTTTTTTGGGGGTGATAATTCCTAGCTCAACCAGGTACTCAAAGCTCAATACACTATGATCACTCATTCCCAAGGGGGCTTCCAACTTAACTTCCCTTATATCCGATTCATTTAGGGTTAATATCAGATCAAGCAAGGCTGGTTCATCCTCTCCTCTCGTTCTTGTCGGTCCCTTGACGTGTTGACTTAGAAAGTTTCTTGTTGCCACATCCAGCAGCTTAGCTCTCCATGTGTCTGGGCCTCCATGTGCGTCTCTGTTCCCCCAATCTATCTTTCCATGGTTGAAGTCTCCCATGATTAGTAGCCTGGATCCGTTCCTGCTAGCCACAGAAGCTGCTCTCTCTATTATATTGATGGTGGCCAAGTTGTTTCTATCATATTCCAGTCTGGGTCTTCTGACATTCGGTGGGGGGTTATATATGACTACTACTATAATTTTCTGTCCTCCAGTTGCTATGGTGCCTGATATGTAGTCACTGAAACCTTCACAGTTCTGAATTACCATCTCTTCGAAACTCCAACCTTCTCTTAGTATCAAAGCTACACCACCTCCTCCTCTCCCTTCTCTCTCATTCCTCACTACATAGTAGCCCTGTGGAAACACTGTGTTTGTTATGGTGTTTGTTAGCTTTGTTTCTGTTAGTGCTATTATGTCTGGGTTTTCTTCTAGTGCCCATTCTCCGAGTTCACTTGTTTTATTAGTAATTCCATCTATGTTAGTGTACATTGCCTTGAAGCTCACTTTCTTCAGTTCATTTTCTTGTCCCTTTCTTGGCGAGCATTCTGCTGGTGTGGGAAGCTTTTCAGTGGGTGAGATGATCTGTGAGGTGGTTTGCAGGGTTTCAGGGGAATTTGGGGTGAGCGGTGGGGGTTTCATGGAAGGAGGGACAGGTAGGGTGTGGGTAATGGAGATAGGGGGGACATGGAGGATACAGGGTGAGGGGGAGGAGGGATAGGGAGGGTATGGGATGAAGGGGGAGGGGGGACAGGGGGGGGGAAAGGTGGGAGGGGGGACATGATGGGAATGGGGAAGGGATGACAGGGTAAGAATGGGGTGGGGGAAGAGGGAGGGCTGGGTGGGGGCAGGTAGGGTGAGGGGAAGGGAGGGTTTCTATGCAGAGGGGGGTGGTGGGGTTTCCCTCCCCTCTGGTGTTGCTGGGATGCTGGTTTTGGGTTCGCCTCTTGTCTCTTGGACTGTTGTGTTGGGGGCTGTGATTTCCTGGTTTGCTTCTCTCTCCCTGCGCTTCCTCCTTGCCTCTGCTGCCCTGGCTCTCTCCTCCTTCGTCCTGTCCCTCTGCAGGAATACTTTCTTGTATCCCTCCACATGCTGCAGTCGACTCTTCCTTTCGAGAATATCCTCCTTCGTGGTTTCGTTTGTAAACACCACCTTTACAAGTCAGTTTCTGTCCTTGTTGTACCAGCCCAACCTGAAAACCTTCTCAATGTTTTGTTCAGCCCCTTCCTTCTGTAACCCCTTCAGTAGCCCCTGTACTGCCTCTCTATCCTTGCTATTCCATTCTTGCCTGTTGGATCCTTCCTGTTCTTTTATGCCTACAACTACCACTGATCTTTTTCTCTCCAGCAGCTGAGTGGTGCATCTTGCTGCTTCCTGTGAGGTGGCTGCTTGCATCGCTACCTCCCTCACTGTGTCCATTGGTTCTGAGCTCTTTTTCAGTATGTCTGCAAATGTTTCAGGTACAGAGGCATTTCCTTCCAATGTAACATTCCCACCTTCCCTTTGGATGATAATCTGATGCTCGGTCTTTTTATTTTTTTCTGTGAGGGATTTGATCTCCTCCCTTGCTGATGTCAGCTCACTTTGCAGGTTGTTAATTGTAATCCACATTTCCTGCATCTCCTTCCTGAATCCCTCCAGAACTTGGGTTAACATGTCCCTCGTTTGATCAATTTGGCTGTTCCCTGTGTCCCTGTTGCGTCCACCTGCCATGTTGCCCTTGTCAAGAGAGAGAGAGCAAGAATAGTCCTAGTGTGAGTGGGTGTGGTGGGGGGGGGGGAGTATTTTGGGAGAGCGGGAGTGGTGGTGGGGGGGGGGGGAGTGTGTTGGGAGAGTGAGATGGTGGGTTAAGAGATGGGTGAGGTGTAGTCTTCAGATTACGGCGGGTGGGGGAGGATTAGCGGCTTATCTGGGTTCCCAGTGAGCTCACAGTTGCTGTCCCTGTTACCTGTCAACCACGATTGTATTATTACGATTGTATTATTGAATGAAATGCAATAGTGTCTATGATATGATATTACATAAACCTTGTACACTGTTGGAGACTTATGAGAGACACTTACCAGCCAGCCTCCCACAAGCACTCTAGGTGAATACACGGCGTGTCGTCGGTAATCCTGTGAGGTCTTCAGGTCTCCACTTGTGTCCCGGCTGATGCGACTGATGCTTCCTCAAGAAGTCGATATTCACTAGCTATCTTCTCTAAATTCACTAAGATAATTCACCACGAGATGTGATCAATGTGTTGCATAACAATGCCACTGTTCAATTTACACTGTCCCAATTCTCACTGCACAGTACACCCGCTCCCTTGAACCCTATTGTTCCCTCGGTTAACGTGACCGCTGACCCTACACGTCTGCTCACGATCAAAGCTGACCCAAGACTGTGTGTGTGTGTGTGTGTGTATTCACCTAGTTGTGTTTGCGGGGGTTGAGCTTTGCTCTTTCGGCCCGCCTCTCAACTCTCAATCAACTGTTTACTAACTACTAGTTTTATTTTTTTTCACACTACACGCACACACACACACCAGGAAGCAACCCGTGACAGCTACTAACTCCCAGGTACTTATTTACTGCTAGGTAACAGGGGCATTGAGGGTGAAAGAAACTTTGCCCATTTGTTTCTGCCTGGTGCAGGAATCGAACCCGTGCCACAGAATTATGAGTCTTGCGCGCTATCCACCATGCTACCAGGCCCCCCCCCCTGGTAGGGGGGGGGCTGGTAAGGGGGAATTGTGTGTGTGTGTGTGCGTGCGTGCGTGTGTGCATGTGTGTGCGTGCATGTGTGTGTGTGCGTGGGTACTCACCAATTTGTACTCAGCTATTTGTGCTTGCAGGGATTGAGATTTGGCTCTTTGGTCCCGCCTCTCAACCGTCAATCAACTGATGTACAGGTTCCTAAGCCTTCTGCGCTCTATCATATCTACATTTAAAACTGTGTATAGAGTCAGCCTCCACCACATCACTGCCTAATGCATTCCATCTGTTAACTACTCAGACACTGAAAAAGTTCTTTCTAACGTCCCTGTGGCTCATTTGGGTACTAAGTTTCCACCTGTTTCCCCTTGTTCATGTACCACCAGTGTTGAATAGTTTTCCTTGTCCACCCTGTCAATACCCCTGAGGATTTTGTAGGTTGTGATCATGTTTCCCCTTACTCTTCTGTCATCCAGTGTCGTAAGGTGCAACTCTCTCCCCTCCATGGTACCTCCTTGCCTTGGTGAGGGGCTCACGTACACTTTCCTGGGACCAGTGTGTGTTGCCTTTGCCCCCTCTTTGGGTGGTGTACGTGCTGAAGGGCACCACGTAGGGGCCTTGTGAGCCATCGGACCACCCGCTGGAGGGGTCGCCTGTGAGGGGCTGCCCTGAGTGGATGGTTGGGTGTCCAGGCTGAGGTGATAGGGGGAATGAGGTCTTAGCACCAGTGTGTGAGAATGGACGATGTAGTAGGACTCCCCTGTTGAAAAGGGGGAACACCGCTGGGGATGACGCACCCTTCCTGCACTGGTCTGCGCTCGGCCTCCCTGGCTGCCCTGGAAGGTGTTATCCCTTGGTTCCAGGTCCCAAACTTTTGATATAGCTTGCTGCATGGATGACGACATGACTTCTCTTACCCAGGCTCGTAGAGTGGCGACCAGGCCCCTGAGTCGGACCATCCTGGAAGACCGGGATCTGTAGCCCCAACTACAGGGGCCCGGTTTAGGCCCAGACTGGACTTTTCCTCCCTCCTCTGTGGTTTGGTCGAGCCCCAAGCCTGCTGTTACGACCCTGGGTTCTTCAGTGGAAACCAGAGGTCAAAATTGAGTTATTAAACTTTCCTATGGTATAGTTGAATGCATCACGAGCTGAAATTGTTTGTATCTTCCCTGCCAGACGTAACCCAGCAAACAATTTTAGGTTGCCACAACATATCTGGAAAGTATTTGAAAGTATTGGAAACGTTTGTTTTATCGTATCAGATACGATATTGTGTGTGGACTTAAATAGGTTTCCAAAACTTATAACCAAGACATATGTATCTAACACTAATTTGAGATGTTGTGGCAACTTTACACTCCTAACATGAGTCATTCATATTCCATTCATATACCAATATGAATCTCTTATGAAAGGTTTGAGCCAATAATCTGAACCCTTTTCACATCTTTGTGTTTAAAGTTAAATTTCTTGAAATTAAATTATATTTTATATTATATTATTTTTATTATATTTTATATTATATTATTATTTTCGATTTAAATATTAAAACCAATATAAGGGTAAAAAAAATCTAATAATTTATATTTCTTTTATTATTTACTAACAATTATAATTATTTACTAACGGAGAGAGGGGAGGCTGTACGGCGGAGAGTGGCGGCTGTGGCGGACAGTGGCGGCGGTGGCGGATAGTGGCGGCGGGCGGACAGTGGCGGCGGGCGGACAGTGGCGGCGGCGGGCGGACAGTGGCGGCGGGCGGATAGTAGCGGCGGTGGCGGATAGTGGCGGCGGGCGGACAGTGGCGGCGGTGGCGGATAGTGGCGGCGGGCGGACAGTGGCGGCGGGCGGACAGTGGCGGCGGGCGGACAGTGGCGGCTGTGGCGGATAGTGGCGGCGGGCGGACCGTGGCGGCTTTGGCGGCGGTGGTGGACAGTGGCGGCGGGTGGACAGTGGCGGCGGCGGGCGGACAGTGGCGGCGGCGGGCGGACAGTGGCGGCGGCGGGCGGACAGTGGCGGCGGCGGGCGGACAGTGGCGGCGGCGGGCGGACAGTGGCGGCGGCGGGCGGACAGTGGCGGCGGCGGGCGGACAGTGGAGGCGGCGGGCGGACAGTGGTGGCGGCGGGCGGACAGTGGTGGTGGTGGGCGGACAGTGGCGGCGGCGGGCGGACAGTGGCGGCGGCGGGCGGACAGTGGCGGCAGCGGGCGGATAGTGGCGGCGGCGGGCGGACAGTGGAGGCGGCGGGCGGACAGTGGAGGCGGCGGGCGGACAGTGGTGGCGGCGGGCTGACAGTGGTGGCGGTGGCAGACAGTGGTGGCGGTGGCAGACAGTGGTGGCGGTGGCGGACAGTGGTGGCGGTGGCGGATAGTGGCAGCGGGCGGACAGTGGCGGCGGGCGGACAGTGGCGGCGGTGGCGGATAGTGGCGGCGGGCGGACACTGGCGTCGGGCGGACAGTGGCGGCGGTGGCGGATAGTGGCGGCGGGCGGACAGTGGTGGCGGTGGCGGATAGTGGCGGCGGGCGGACAGGGCGGCGGCGGGCGGACAGTGGCGGCGGGCGGACAGTGGCGGCGGGAGGACAGTGGCGGCGGTGGCGGATAGTGGCGGCGGACGGACAGTGGCGGCGGACGGACAGTGGCGGCTGTGGCGGATAGTGGCGGCGGGCGGACCGTGGCGGCGGTGGTGGACAGTGGCGGCGGCGTTCGGACAGTGGCGGCGGCGGGCGGACAGTGGCGGCGACGGGCGGACAGTGGCGGCGGCGGGCGGACAGTGGCGGCGGCGGGCGGACAGTGGCGGCGGCGGGCGAACAGTGGCGGCGGCGGGCGGACAGTGGAGGCGGCGGGCGGACAGTGGAGGCGGCGGGCGGACAGTGGAGGCGGCGGGCGGACAGTGGAGGCGGCGGGCGGACAGTGGCGGCGGTGGCGGACACTGGCGGCTGTGTCTGGCGGTGGTGGCGGGCGGTGGCGGGCGGTGGCGGGTGGCGGCGTCTGTGATGAGTGGTGGCGGCGGTGGTGGTGGGTGGCGGCTGGCGGTGGTGGGTGGTGGCGGCGGTGGTGGTGGGTGGTGGTGGCGGCGGCGGCTGGTGGTGGTGGGTGGTGGCGGCGGTGGTGGTGGGTGGTGGTGGCGGCGGTGGTGGTGGCGGCGGCGGCTGGTGCTTGTGGGTGGTGGCGGCGGTGGTGGTGGGTGGTGGTGGCGGCGGCGGCTGGTGGTGGTGGGTGGTGGCGGCGGGTGGTGGGTGGCGGCGGCGGCTGGTGGTGGTGGGTGGTGGCGGCGGGTGGTGGGTGGTGGCGGCTGTGGTGGCGGGCGGTGGCGGGCGGTGGCGGGCGGTGGCGGGCGGCGGCGGCTGTGGTGGGTGGTGACGATCGGCGGTGGGGGGGCTGGTGGCGGCTGGCGGTGGCGGCTTGCGGTGGCGACTGTGGCAACGGGCGGTGACGGCTGATAGCGGGCGGTGGTGGCGGCTGGTGGCAGGTTGTGGTGGCGGTGGTGGCGGCTGCTGGTGGCGGCTGGTGGTGGTGGCAGCTGGTGGCGGTGATGGCGGCTGGTGGTGGTGGCAGCTGGTGGCGGTGATGGCGGCTGGTGGTGGTGGTGGTGGCGGCTGGTGGTGGTGGCAGCTGGTGGCGGTGATGGCGGCTGGTGGTGGTGGTGGTGGTGATGGCGGCTGGTGGCGGGCGGTGGCGGGTGGTGGCGGCTTGTGACGGCTGGTGGTGGCGGCGGTGGTGGGTGGTGGTGGTGGTGGTGGGTGGTGGTGGCGGCTGTGGTGGGTGGTGGCGGTGGTGTCGGCGGCGGCTGTGGTGGGTGGTGGCGGCGGCGGCGGTGATGGGTGGTGGCGGCGGCGGTGGTGGTGGGTGGTGGTGGCGGCGGCGGTGATGGGTGGTGGCGGCGGTGGTGGTGGGTGGTGGTGGCGGCGGCGGCTGGTGGTGGTGGGTGGTGGTGGTGGGTGGTGGGTGGTGGCGGCGGGTGGCGGTGGTGGGTGGCGGTGGCTGGTGGCGGGTGGCGGCTGGTGGTGGGTGGTGGCGGCGGGTGGTGAGTGGCGGTGGTGGGTGGCGGTGGCTGGTGGCGGGTGGCGGCTGGTGGTGGGTGGTGGCGGGTGGCGGCGGGTGGCGGCTGGTGGTGGGTGGTGGCGGGTGGCGGCTGGTGGTGGGTGGTGGCGGGTGGCGGCTGGTGGTGGGTGGCGGGTGGCGGCGGGTGGTGGCGGCGGGTGGTGAGTGGCGGTGGTGGGTGGCGGTGGCTAGTGGCGGGTGGCGGCTGGTGGTGGGTGGTGGCGGGTGGCGGCTGGTGGTGGGTGGTGGCGGGTGGCGGCTGGTGGTGGGTGGTGGCGGGTGGCGGCTGGTGGCGGGTGGCGGCTGGTGGTGGGTGGTGGCGGGTGGCGGCTGGTGGTGGGTGGCGGCGGGTGGCGGCGGGTGGTGGGTGGTGGCGGCGGGTGGTGAGTGGCGGTGGTGGGTGGCGGTGGCTGGTGGCGGGTGGCGGCTGGTGGTGGGTGGTGGCGGGTGGCGGCTGGTGGTGGGTGGTGGCGGGTGGCGGCTGGTGGTGGGTGGTGGCGGGTGGCGGCTGGTGGTGGGTGGCGGCTGGCGGCTGGTGGTGGGTGGTGGCGGGTGGCGGCTGGTGGTGGGTGGCGGGTGGCGGCGGGTGGTGGGTGGTGGCGGCGGGTGGTGAGTGGCGGTGGTGGGTGGCGGTGGCTGGTGGCGGGTGGCGGCTGGTGGTGGGTGGTGGTGGGTGGCGGCTGGTGGTGGGTGGTGGCGGGTGGCGGCTGGTGGTGGGTGGTGGCGGGTGGTGGCGGGTGGCGGGTGGCGGCGGGTGGCGGCTGGTGGTGGGTGGTGGGTGGCGGCTGGTGGTGGGTGGCGGGTGGCGGCGGGTGGTGGCTGGTGGTGGGTGGTGGCAGGTGGCGGGTGGTGGCGGGTGGCGGCTGGTGGTGGGTGGCGGCTGGTGGTGGGTGGTGGCAGGTGGTGGGTGGTGGGTGGTGGCGGCTGGTGGTGGGTGGCGGCTGGTGGTGGGTGGTGGCGGGTGGCGGGTGGTGGTGGGCGGCGGGTGGCGGCGGGTGGCGGCTGGTGGCGGCCAGCTGGGACACACCCTTCACCACTGAAGGTCTGAGTACAACTAACCATATGTCTCTCTCACCCACCAGCCCAGTGTTGCCAGCTCGCGCTCTCAAAATGTTTCCTTCAAAGATTGTATATTATCTTTGAACAACAAGTTTGATTATCAAGGAAATAATGCATATATTATTGTCACATTAATACTGTGCAATATCTTATTACATTCCTGCTAAATAATTATAATTTGAAACAGGACAAAAAATCCCACATATATATAAAAACCAACATTAGAGATCACGAGGCCTAGGCCTCGCCTGTGACCACACATCCTGCCTCCCTGGCCTGCTACTCTCTCACACCTCACACTCTTAACTCTCTCATAATCACTCTCACTCTCTTACTCTGTCACTCTTACTCTGTCACTCTTACTCTCTGTCACTCTTACTCTCTGTCACTCTTACTCTCTGTCACTCTTACTCTGTCACTCTTACTCTGTCACTCTTACACTCTGTCACTCTTACTCTCTGTCACTCTTACTCTGTCACTCTTACTCTCTGTCACTCTTACTCTCTGTCACTCTTACTCTCTGTCACTCTTACTCTCTGTCACTCTTACTCTCTGTCACTCTTACTCTCTGTCACTCTTACTCTGTCACTCTTACTCTGTCACTCTTACTCTCTGTCACTCTTACTCTGTCACTCTTACTCTGTCACTCTTACTCTCTGTCACTCTTACTCTCTGTCACTCTTACTCTCTGTCACTCTTACTCTCTGTCACTCTTACTCTGTCACTCTTACTCTCTGTCACTCTTACTCTCTGTCACTCTTACTCTCTGTCACTCTTACTCTGTCACTCTTACTCTCTGTCACTCTTACTCTCTGTCACTCTTACTCTCTGTCACTCTTACTCTCTGTCACTCTTACTCTCTGTCACTCTTACTCTGTCATTCTTACTCACTCTCAGTCACCCTTACCCATTCATACTCACTCTCTCACTCTTACTCTCATACTCTTACTCTCAATTACTCTTACTCTCAATCACTCTTACTCCCAATCACTCCTACTCCCAATCACTCCTACTCTCAATCACTCCTACTCTCATTCTTACTCTTACTCTTACTCCCAATCACTCTTACTCTCAATCACTCTTATTCTCATTCTTACTCTTACTCTCACTTTTACTCTTACTCCCAATCACTCTTACTCCCAATCACTCTTACTCTCAATCACTCTTACTCTCAATCACTCTTACTCTCAATCACTCTTACTCTCATTCTTACTCTTACTCACTCTTACTCTCAATCACTCTTATTCTCATTCTTACTCCTACTCCCAATCACTCTTACTCCCAATCACTCTTACTCTCAATCACTCTTACGCCCAATCACTCTTACTCTCAATCACTCTTACTCTCAATCACTCTTACTCTCAATCACTCTTACTCTCAATCACTCTTACTCTCATTCTTACTCTTACTCACTCTTACTCTCAATCACTCTTATTCTCATTCTTACTCCTACTCCCAATCACTCTTACTCCCAATCACTCTTACTCTCAATCACTCTTACTCCCAATCACTCTTACTCTCAATCACTCTTACTCTCAATCACTTTTACTCTCAATCACTCTTACTCTCAATCACTCTTACTCTCAATCACTCTTATTCTCATTCTTACTCTTACTCTCACTCTTACTCTTACTCCCAATCACTCTTACTCCCAATCACTCTTACTCTCAATCACTCTTACTCTCAATCACTCTTACTCTCAATCACTCTTACTCTCACTAACTCTCAATCACTCTTACTCTCACTCTAACTCTCAATCACTCTTACGCACTATTACTCACTCTTTCTCTCAGTCATCCTTACTCACTCTCATACTCACTCTTACTCTGTCACTCTTACTCTCTGTCACTCTTACTCTCTGTCACTCTTACTCTCTGTCACTCTTACTCTCTGTCACTCTTACTCTCTGTCACTCTTACTCTGTCACTCTTACTCTCTGTCACTCTTATTCTCTGTCACTCTTTCTCTCTATCACTCTTACTCTGTCATTCTTACTCTGTCACTCTTACTCACTCTCAGTCACCCTTACCCATTCATACTCACTCTCTCACTCTTACTCTCATACTCTTACTCTCAATTACTCTTACTCTCAATCACTCTTACTCCCAATCACTCCTACTCCCAATCACTCCTACTCTCAATCACTCCTACTCTCATTCTTACTCTTACTCTTACTCCCAATCACTCTTACTCTCAATCACTCTTATTCTCATTCTTACTCTTACTCTCACTCTTACTCTTACTCCCAATCACTCTTACTCCCAATCACTCTTACTCTCAATCACTCTTACTCTCAATCACTCTTACTCTCAATCACTCTTACTCTCATTCTTACTCATACTCACTCTTACTCTCAATCACTCTTATACTCATTCTTACTCCTACTCTCACTCTAACTCCTACTCCCAATCACTCTTACTCCCAATCACTCTTACTCTCAATCACTCTTACTCCCAATCACTCTTACTCTCAATCTTTCTTACTCTCAATCACTCTTACTCTCACTAACTCTCAATCACTCTTACTCTCACTCTAACTCTCAATCACTCTTACTCTCATACTCACCCTTACTCTCAATCACTTTACTCTCACTCTTACTCATTCTGTCACCCTTACTCTCACTCACTCTGTCACTCTTACTCACTCTCAGTCACTCTTACTTATACTCACTCTTACTCACACTTACACACTCTCTGGCACTCTCACTCACCTTCAGTCACTCTTACTCACTCTTACCCACTCTCGCTCACTCTTACTCACTCTAGTTAATAAGAACACGCTAATATAAGACAACAAAACGTTTTCAGATTCTTTCTCACCACTTTCCAGCAACTTTTATAATTTATATAAATTATCTTAGGGAATAATAAATAAATTATATATTTAAACATGATATTAGTGTTTAGTGGAATGCATAAGGAGTCAAATTGTGTTAAAAAGAGCGATTTTTAGAAAATTTGGAAAACTACTTTTTTCTGTTCATATTATAACTAAATGGATTTTAAAGGTTTCACTCAGCCAATATATATCATTCACAATTTATTAATGAATTTTACAAAAAAACACCATAAATTTTATATTTAAACATGTGAAAACTATTTGTTTTACATTTGGAGGAAAATAATTGTAGAAAAACAATTTATAATTAAACCTTTGTGTTTGGATTTTTTTGAGTAAAAGTTTCTCAAAGGCTCTCCTGCACCATTCTCAATGCAAATCATTCCCACACCTATGGGAAGAGATAGGCGAACGTTGTGTAGATGATATGTGTTTGCTGGGAAGACTATTCTTTTTTCTCAAAGAGCATTTAAAGACTGAGCTGGGGGTTGATTATTAAAAAAATAACATAGGCACCAACTATGTTTACTAATACTTTAATCATTTGTAAAGTAACAATATGTTGCATAGAGGAAGATTTTTAATGTGCTTAGCTGCACGATCAATTAGGCTCCTTCCAGCACCACCACATGCGGGAGGCCTAAGCTGGTCGCTGGGAGCGTGCTTCTGCTGGCTGGTGTTTGTGGGGACGAGACCTACTCTGTGGCTGCACCCCTACTCTCCTCCCTTCTCCTCTTACTTATTCCCCTTACCTTAAGTTCTTGTACCATTAAGCTAAGTATGGTGTTTTAAGAGTGCCTACTCTGGTAGTAACGATTGGTGAGACGTGGGGGTAGTATTTGCCAGTGTTTTGGGTACTCCTAAGTGTTGTGTTTTGTATTAGGGTACCACGTGGTTTCACTACCCTAAGCTTCATCCAGCTTCAGTGCTTATCCAGTAGTACTTTACCCTAGCTTGTTCTCAGTGTAAACCTTGTATCCTGTCTAAGTGGACCAAAGCTTTTAACGTAAGATAGGGTGGTAAAGTTATTATTATTATTGTTATTGGTGTGAGTGTATATGGGGGGTTGTTAAGGGGTTAATAAATAAGTAAATTAGAACAGAGTATCCCTTCTTCCTGTGTGGGAGTGCATTGATCAACCCTTAGACTGACATGGTCTAGTAGCAAGTTATTATTACTGTGGATTGTTTATTTTGGGGGCTGGGCCTTTTAGCTCTCCCATATTTGATAACTCTGTCTTCTAACTACCCTTACCCCTTAATAGTACCAGTTTCCCCATAGCAAGCCCACCACTTTATTATAACAAGTGGTTGGCCTGACCGGGAGGAAAAGTAAACTGTAAAAAAAATAATTAAAATTTTTGAGTGCCTAAACTAAAAATTCTTGTTTTCCGCAGAATGGTTGTGCTAGCCTAGGCTCTAGCTCATCTAGCAAAGGATTCATTTTTACTGACTGGACACCTAGCTGGAGCTCTTCACGATTGAGGTGAAGTGTGGCCTTGTGTTAGGGGCCATGCAAATTTTTGTTTTTTTCCAATTTTTATTTTTTAATTTTTACTTTGGCTAGGAGCTAAATTAATTAGTGATGGCATCTGAAATGCAGGAACTGGCAAAGAATCCTTCAGTGGTAGTGATAAAGAAACTTACCAAGTCTAATTTAGTATTGTTAGGCAAGGAATTTGGCCTAGAATTAAATGACGCTGATATAAAGTGGACTTTGGTGAATGAAATATTACAACATTGTATTGATCAAGAACTATTGGAAAGTGATACACCTTTATGCCAGCCTAGCCAAGCAGAAAGTGCAGCTCATAGGGATAGAGTTAGCTCTAGAGTTAGCAAGAATAAAATTAGAGGAGCAAAGACTCAAAACCGAGGAGGCTAGAATTAGAGCGAATGCCACTGGACCTCCACCTGCCGGGGAGTCAAACCCCAGGCATTATGAGAAAAAGCATAATTTGCCTGAATTTTCCGAGTCGGACCCTGAATGGTTTTTCAACCATTTTCAGAGATTGGCCATGTCCATGAACTGGCCAAAGGAAGACTGGGTGAAAATCCTACAGGGAAAGACTTAGGGGTAAAGCACAAGATATTTTTATAAACATGCCTGACGACGAGTGTTTTGAATATGATAACGTCAGGGAACGTATATTTTGCGGGCATACGAAATTACGCCTGAAGCTCACTGCCAAGCTTATCGCAACCTTAGGCCTACTCACAACCAACCGCTCACTGAATTTGTTAATGATCAAATTAGATTGTTTGATAAATGGATTCGCTCGGCGAAAGCCGAAACATACAAGGCTCTCAGGAACATAGTTTTAATGGAGCATTTTATAGATATTATGCCAGAGAATGTTTCACATTACATTAGAAGTAGGATAGAGGTAAATTCTAAGATAGGGGATTTGGCCAAGATGGCAGAAAACTACCAATTGGCGAGCAAAAGGCCCAATAAAAATAATTATACCCCACAGAGTAGCAAAACTTATAGCCACAGCCAGTCCAGACCAGCTCATTCTAACCCTTTACCTACTGCACCTTCTGTTTCAGACATAACTAACCCTGTTAAAGTGTCTAGCCCCACGGCACCTATGGGTGAACCGAAGGGTAATTCTGTTAGTAATGTCTCTTCTCCCCGACGTTTCTGTGGTCACTGTAAACGTCCAAACCACGTTATTAGCTGTTGTTGGCAACTGTACCCGGAAAAAAGACCTAATGCTCAAGTTGTGACACAGGGCTTGAGGACTTCGGAAGGGTTAGGGAGTAAGACCTCCAACCCACAGTGGTTGGACTTGCTTACCCCATTCTTATCGAAAGGGAGACTACTTTTGTCTGAGGGTTCTTCCTAGAAGGACGTGGTGATCTTCCGAGACACTGGTGCCATCCAGACTTTAATTTTAGAGAGTGCGTTGCAAGGTGCCAACACTCTCGACACTGGAGAGGTGGTACTGGTCGAGGGTGTCACTAGTGATACTCGAGCAGGACCCCTCCATAAGGTTACCCTGGAATCTAATTTCCACAAGGGTATTTGTACAGTCGGAGTCACTTCATACCTACCTTTCCCTAATGTTGATGTAATAGTTGGTAATGATTTAGCAGGGGATAAGGTAGGGGACTCCAGACTGCCTATTATGTTGCCTACCCCTAAGGTTTGCCTGGATCCACCCGCCGCAAAGGATAATGTTGTGTACCCTGCGTGCGCAGTGACCAGGTCTATGGGACTTAAATGTAAGGGCAGCCCTGTGCTTGCCAAGGTGGTAAATCCAGAGGACACGAGGAACTTTCCGAGTGGTGAAAACCAAGTGGACCTTGCGGACACATTCATGGCCCAATTCGATGATGTGGCCGAGGACATTGTGGAGAGCCTGCCACCACCACCTACCGAGAGTAGTGGGGAGGTGGAGGAGAACACTGTTGAGCCTTGGCCAATGGCATCTGACCAAGGCCTAGATGCCTGCTTGAGTGAGTTACAGAAAGCTGACCCCACTCTTGCAGATTGTCATGAGACAGCCGTCTCCATGGAGGAAATTGTAGATGCAGCAACTGGGTACTACTACAATGATGGGATTTTGATGAGAAAATGTAGACCACAGAGTGCTCCCTTGTCAAATGAGTGGGAGGTAGTCCACCAGGTTATGTTGCCGACCTACTATAGAGAAAGAGTTTTGGCAGCTGCTCATGATGATCCTATTGGGGGACATCAACGTATTAATATTACGTATCACAAAATTTTAAAGTATTTTTTCTGGCCCAAGCTGAAAAGCGATGTGGCAAAATTTTGTAATGCGTGTATTGTTTGTCAACTGGTTGGGAAACCAAACCAGACTCCACCTAAAGCTCCTCTAAGGCCTATTGTTGTGCCAGAGGAACCATTTTCTCATGTGGTAATGGACTGTGTTGGACCATTACCTAGAACTAAGTCTGGTAATATTTACCTAATCACGATGATGTGTATCACTACTCGTCACCCAGAGGCCTTTGCTGTAAGGAACATCCGAGCAAAAACTGTTATTGCTCGTATGTTGCAATTTTTTTCCACTTTTGGACTGCCTCGGGTCGTGCAAACTGACAATGGTACTAACTTTAAGTCTGATATTTTTGAGCAATTTTGTAAGGACCATGAAATAACTCATAAGGTTTCCAGCCCATACCATCCACAGAGTCAGGGGGTATTTGAACGTTTCCATCTAACTCTGAAGCAGATGTTGAAGACATCGTGCGAGAGTTCCCACACCTTCTGGGATGAGAATTTACCGTATGTTTTGTTTGCAGCTAGAGAGGGATTACAAAGTTCACTAGGTTGTTCTCCTTTTGAGTTAGTCTTTGGCCATAAAGTTCGTGGACCCTTGCAAATGTTACAGGAGAACCTGTTAGGGAACGTAACGTTAACCGAAGGTTCGGCTTTCTTTGCGCAACACCACCAGAGACTCAAGGACTGCAAGGCAGCGGCACTAAAGTATCTTGAGAAGGCCCAAGAAAACATGAAAGAACGTAATGATGCTAAATCTATGTTGCGGGTATTTCAGCCTGGCGACCCTGTCCTGGTATTAAAGCCTCGACTAGGGAACACTATGTCCCACAAGTATGAAGGCCCCTACATTGTGACAGAAAAGACTGGGGACCTCACGTACAAAGTGAGGCACTCTGACAAGCGTAACCAGGTAATGCTCGTACATGTAAATCGTCTGAAGAAGTTCCAGGGCCCCAGGCCCATTGCACTAACCTATGTTTCCATTTCCAGTGAGAGAGGGGATGATTGTTGTGGGGACCCAAAACTAATCTCATTTTCAACATTTCTAGTTTTGTGAATGCTGTGGAGGAGGTACTGTCCCATTTGCAGATGGCCCAACGTGAAGAGGTGCTGTCGTTGGTTGATGAATTCTCCAGTCTGTTCTGGGAGGTCCCGAGACCCAGACTGATGCCATTTGCCACGATGTCGAGTTGACGGACTACACCACCATTCGCTTTCAACCCTATCGGATGAGTCCAGAAAAGAAGGCCATCGTACGGAAGGAGGTCGACTTCTTGCTCCAGCACGGCCTCATCCGGCCGAGCCAGGGCTCTTGGTGCTCGCCCTGCCTTTTGGTCCCCAAACCAGACGGCTCCTGGCGATTATGCACCGACTATCGGCAGCTCGACAAGATGACCATTGTGGATGCCTACCCGCTGCCCCTCCTCGAGGACTGCATCGACGAGCTGGGAAACGCCAAGTCCGTCTCGAAATTCGACCTCTCGAGGGGGTATTATCAAATCCCACTCACTGAACGTGCTAAACAACTAACTGTGATCGTGACACCCAAGGGTGTTTTTGAGTATCAAGTGTTACCGTTCGACTTGCGTAATGCCCCTGCCACATTCCAGAGACTCATGAACTCTCTGCTCGCTAAGGTGCCAAATTGTCGGGCGTATTTAGATGATATTGTACTCTTTGACAGTAATTGGGCTAACCACATAGCTAGGTTATGCCAGTTGTTCGCAATCTTGAAAAAGGCAAATCTTACCTTAAATGCAATTTAAAGTGTCATTTTGGCCAAGGCACAGTGACGTACCTCGGTTATGAAGTGGGCCAAGGAAAAGTGTTACCTCGGCAAGATAAAATCAGTGCCATTCTGGAATATCCAGTGCTAAAGTCTAAAAAGGACGTTCAAAGATTTATCGGTATATCGGCATGTGTGCGTACTATCGACGCTTTTGTCAGAACTTTTCCAGTGTTGCCACTCCTCTCACAGGCTTGTTGCAGAAGGCCGTTAAATTTAAGTGGTCATCAGACTGTGCAGAGGCATTTAAAAATTTGAAATTGATCTTAGCTTCCGCCCCAGTGCTTGCTAGTCCAAGGTTCGACTGACCATTTAAAATTGATGTTGACGCGTCTGACTCGGGTGCTGGTGCAGTGTTGTTGCAAACTGGGGATGATCAGGTGGAACACCCAGTAATATGACTACTATTCTAGTAGTCACATTTTTTTTTTCTCTGAAGGGGGGAGGAGTGTTACGACCCTAGGTTCTTCAGTGGAAACCAGAGGACAAAATTGAGTTATTAAACTTTCCTATGGTATAGTTGAACGCATCACCAGCTGAAATTGTTTGTATCTTCCCTGCCAGACGTAAGACTATTCTTGTTTCTTAAAGAGCTTTTAAAGACTGAGCTGGGGGTTGATTATTAAATAATAACATAGGCACCAACTATGTTTACTAATACTTTAATCATTTGTAAAGTAACAATATGTTGCATAGGGGTAAGATTTTTAATGTGCTTAGCTGCACGATCAATTAGGCTCCTTCCGGCACCACCACATGCGGGAGGCCTAAGCTGGTCGCTGGGAGCGTTCTTCTGCTGGCTGGTGTTCGTGGGGACGAGACCTACTCTGTAGCTGCACCCCTACTCTCCTCCCTTCTTCTCTTACTTATTCCCCCTTACCTTAAGTTCCTGTACCATTACATTAAGTATGGTGTTTTAAGTGTGCCTACTCTGGCAGTAACGATTGGTGAGACCTGGGGGTAGTATTTGCCAGTGTTTTGGGTACTCCTAAGTATTGTGTTTTGTATTAGGGTACCACGTGGTCTCACTATCCCTAAGCTGCATCCAGCTTCAGTGCTTATCCAGTAGTACTTTACTTAGCTTGTTCTCAGTGTGAACCTTGTATCCTGTCTAAGTGGACCAAGGCTTTTAACGTAAGATAGGGTGGTAAAGTTATTATTATTATTGTTATTGGTGTGAGTGTATATGGGGGGGGTTGTTAAGGGTTTAATAGATAAGTAAATTAGAACAGAGTATCCCTTCTTCCTGTGTGGGAGTGCATTGATCAACCCTTAGACTGATATGCTCTTTTAGCTCTCCCATATTTGATAACTCTGTCTTCTAACTACCCTTACCACTTAATAGTACCAGTTTCCCCATAGCAAGCCCACCATTTTTTTATAACACCTGATGTGGTGACCGCCTCGTCCTCATCTCGATGGAGCCCCTTGCATGGCTCCATCTCTTATTGTGACTACTGCACCTTTTGACCCGTCTCTCTCTAAAGGTTCTCATCACCGTCCTCGCCATGGCCGCTCTCATATGCTCCCTTCCCATACTTATTCGTACCATGCTTTGTTTGGTCTTGCTACGTGGACTAAAAACTTTGACCTCCATCCTTTAGATTCAACTCCTCCTGACGATTTTTCACTTCATAGGAATCTTGTAGATTCAGTAGATGCCTCTGTTATCTGCAATCCCACCCGTCTTGGTACCCGTGTCGTTGCTGCTCATTCTCAGGATGCAGCCACCAGTTTGGCTCCTATCCTACCTTGGCGAGACCCCTGTTTGGGTCTCAAAGAACGCTCGGTTAAATGCCAGTGTTGGCACTGTTCTCCTTCCGCACCATGTTGCACCCGGTGTTAGGAATCTAAAAGACTGCCACCAGGATATCAAGCATATCCTCGAGGCCCAGGGTCATTCTGTCCTCCTTGGTGGATACGTTTACTCGTCTCCTTTGTGGTCATCGCCATCTGCTCCTTCGGGTTATGAAGATTACCTTTAATGGTAATCTTCATAACCCTTCCGCCCTCTGTCATTCTTGCTGTTGCCAGATGCTTCGTTCAGGAGTATATTCCATCTCCTCGACTCTGCAATAAGTGCTGGAGGTTTGGGCATGGTGCCCTCAAATGCTCTAGTCCAGTCTCTCTCTGTCCCATGTGTGGAGGCGAGGGTCAATCTAAGTTGGAGTGCACTTCTCCCCAAGCCCGCTGCCTCAATTGCGGTGAGGGCCACCCAACCTTCTCCCGCCCATGTATACGTTACAGACTTGAAGCGGCCGTCCTCAAGTTGAAGCACTGGGACCGTTTGTCTTTTCCTGGTTCTCTGTCTAGGGTTCCCCTTCTTTCTACCTAGTCTGTCATATCTCCTGTGTCTTCTTTCTTCTCTCCCTCTGGTCCTCCTTCCCGTCATTCTCCTCCGTCTCTTGGCTCTCCACGCTGCCTGACTGTGCCGGCCAATGTCCATCGCTCTCCTGGTGGTCGTGTTGTTCGCTCTCGCTCTTCTCCTATCAAGACACTAGAGTCTGTTGCCTAGTACATTGCTGCTAAGACATCTGTCTCTTTGAGTCAGAAGCGGAAACCTGGTTCCTCTCCTTCCATCTCCCCGGTAAGTAAGAAGGCTTCGCTTTCTTCTTCACCCCTTATCTCTGATTCTATCGTTCCTTCCCCTCCCGCTTCGGTGGTGGAGCCCCCTGTTCCTACTGTGGGCGCTTCTTTAGCCCCCGGTTCCGTCTCGGTTACTGCCCTTGCTGAGGTGCGCTCCCCTTTTTCTGCCCCTCCTCCTCCTCCAGACCCTGCTCGTCCATCTCTGGTCTGCCCTCCCGCTTCTTTCCCTTCTTCTTTACTCATTTGACCCATGCCCCTAACCCTGACTTCGCTGACCTTTTGCTTCTTTTACGTTCTGTGTTCCTTTTTCACCTTTGTTTCTTCTTTGCTCTCTGATGCTATCCTTTCTCTTTTTGTCGATGTCTATTCTTCAATGGAACATCCATGGATATTACGCCAATTTCCTTGACCTCCAGCTTCTAATTTCACAGTTTTTGCCCCTTTGCGTCTGTCTCCAGGGGCTGATGCATGGTGCTCGTCCTGGTTGCTTCCGTGGCTATTCTTTTCTCAAAGCTGTTGCTGGGGGCCCATAACTCTTCTGCTCTCTTGATTCGCTCAGACGTTCCCTTCATCCCCTTACTTGTTTCCTCGCCCCTACATTGTTCTGCTGCCCGTGTCTTTGTGCGTTAATGGTACACCGTTTGTTCCATTTATCTCCCCCCCACTGTCCCACTTTCTCTTCTTGATCTTAAACACTTCCTAGACTCTTCCTAGACGTCATGCATTTTGGGGTGATGTGCTGACAAACACCCGGGGTCGCCTCCTTGAACCTTTGATCCTCTTTTCTTCCCTGTCCCTTCCTAATAATTCTGGTGAGCCCACTCATTTGGATTCTCTGACTTGCTCCCTTTCCTGTCTCGATTTTTCTCTGTGCTCGTCACCACTTTCCTTAGATTTCGGGTGGCGAGTCCTTGATGACCTCCATGGCAGTGACCATTTTCCTATCCTTGTTCCTTTTTCTCTCTTTTCACCCTCCTCTCTCCTTCCCTAGGTGGCGGTTTGCCGAGGCTGACTGCCGCCTCCTTACTCTCCGTGCTACTATTTCCGGCTTCTCCGTTCTGCCTCTCCCTCGCACCCTCCTTCTTTTTCATGACACTGTCTTCGACGTTGCCCTCCTCTCTATTCCTCGCTCTTCCTCTCGGGGAACGCGAAAGTGCGTTCCCTGGTGGAATGTGGACTGTGCTCTGGCTGTCCGCTGTAAGCGTGCAGCCTGGAAGAGACATCGCCACCGGCAGATGGTTGGGTCTTTTCATTTGTTTCGGAAGGCAAGTGCGGTGGCCCGTAGGACCATCTGTGCGGCTAAACGTTCTTGCTGGATATCTTATGTCTCCACCGTTACATCCGAGACTTCTCTACCATTGGTCTGGAATCGTATCCACATCATTGCAGATAAGTTCGTTCCCGATGTCTCGCCGGTCCTTCACCTCCGTGGTGCTCTTATGGCGGACCCGTTGCAGGTCGCGACTGAACTGGGTTCCCACTTTTCATCTGTTAGTTCTGGTTCTCATCTTCCCCAATCCTTCCTTCTTCGTAAGCCTGTTCTTGAATCTCGTCCTTTAAATTTCTGTACTCATCTTCGCCTTCCCATTAATGATCCCTTCTCTCTCTCTGAGCTTCAGTCTGCCCTAGCCTTCTGCGGTTCTACGGCAGCGGGCTCCGTTGGCATTCATTACGAAATGCTTCGCCACCTCCCTCCGTGCACGTCTCAGTATTTACTGAGTCTGTACAATCGGGTCTGGGAGTCGTCGTCAGTCCCTGAAGACTGGCTCGATGCTGTTGTTCTCCCTGTTCGGAAGCCAGGGTCTCTGGGGTCATCCCCCAAGGATTTCCACCCTATTGCCCTCAAGAGTTGTGTTTGCAAGCTCTTTGAACGTATGGTTAACGTTCATTTGATGTTGCTCTTAGAACTCTATCACCACCTCTCCCCTTCTCAATTTGGTTTTCGCAAGTGCCGCAGCACAACGGATGTCCTAGTGAACTTGGAGGTCTATATTCGTACTGCTTTTGCTGCGAAAACCTCCATTGTGGCCGTACTTTTTGACCTGGAAAAGGCTTACGACACTATCTGGCAGTATCGTATTCTGTCTTAACTTCATTCTTTTGGCCTTCGTGGGAATCTCCCTCTCTTCCTCCAGAGTTTCCTCTCTCGTCGTTCCTTTCGTGTGCGGCTTGGTACCACTCTCTCTGCCCCTTTTCTTCAGTATGAAGGTGTACCCCAGGGAATTGTTCTGAGCACTACTATTTTTCTAGTTGCCCTCAACGGTCTTCTTTCCTCTCTTCCTTCTGGTGTCTACTCCACTCTCTATCTTGACAATCTTACCCTTTGCTGTCAGGGTGATGATTTGCCTCTCCTTCAACGGCGGCTTCAACTTGTGATTGATGCCATATCGTCTTGGGCCACCAATCATGGCTTCAAGTTCTCTGCGTCTAAGACTTGTGCTATAGCTTTTACTCGTAAGCATGTCGTTCTTCGTCCCTCTTTGTCGCTTTATGGTCAATTCATTGTGTACAGGGATTCCGCTAACCTTTTGGGGTTAATCTTTGACACTCGTTTGTCTTGGTCAGCCCATATCTCTTACCTCCAAGTTGAATGCTCTAAGGCCCTTAACCTACTTAAGGTTTTGTCCCATACTTCTTGGGGAGCGGATAGATGCACGCTGCTCTATTTGCACTCCTCTATCGTCCTGTCTAAACTTGATTATGGTTGCCCTGCATACTCTTCTGCTTCTCCTTCTACTCTTCACCATCTTGATGCTTTGCACCATGCTGGGTTGCGTCTCAGCTCTGGTGCATTTCGTTCAACTCCCACCCTCAGTTTGTATGTTGACACTGGCTTCCTCTCTCTCCAGGACCGCCGTGATCGCTACTGTCTTCGCTATCTTGCGCGGTCCTTACAACATCCTTCCTCTCGCTTCTGTCGTGCTTTAACTTTTACCCCTTCTGTGGTTCTTGTTCCTCTTCATCGCCTCCCTCTTTCTGTCCTGTTATCTCGCTTACAGGACTCTCTTTCTGTTCATATTTCTAATATTTCTACTCGTATTGTTCCTTCCTTGCCTTCGTGGAGATTTCCCTTCCAAAGTTTTGTACGTCATTGACTCGCTTCACTAAAGCTTTTACCCCTCCTACGGTTCTGAAACGCCTTTTTCTTGAGCACTTTTCTTCACACTCTCACTCTATTTCCGTCTTCACCGATGGGTCTAAGTCTGCGGACGGTGTGGGCTACTCTGTTGCTTTTCCTGACCGCACTTATATGTGTCGCCTCCCTTCGGAGGCTAGCGTCTTCACAGCAGAACTTTATGCTATTCTCTATGCTCTCCGTCTCTTGCTTTTTCATTGTCGTTCCTCCTTTGTGGTTGTAGTTGACTCTCGTAGTGCCCTCATGGCTCTAGGCTCCTTTAATCCTGTCCATCCGGTGGTCATCGAGATTCAACACTGGCTGTTTCTTATTTCTAGTAAATTTAAATCAGTAGAGTCTTGCTGGGTTCCCAGCCATATTGGTGTTTCTTTAAATGAGCGTGCGGATGCTGCCGCTAAGGACGCTATCCGTTCTTGTCCCATCTCCCGTAAAGGTATTCGTTATTCCAACTGTTATCCTGTTATTCATTCCTCCATCCTTGCCCGTTGGCAGGGTTTACCTGGTTGATACCTGGTTGATGGGGTTCTGGGAGTTCTTCTACTCCCCAAGCCCGGCCCGAGGCCAGGCTTGACTTCTGAGAGTTTGGTCCACCAGGCTGTTGCTTGGAGCGGCCCGCAGGCCCACATACCCACCACAGCCCGGTTGGTCCGGCACTCCTTGGAGGAATAAATCTAGTTTCCTCTTGAAAATGTCCACGGTTGTTCCGGCAATATTTCATATGCTTGCTGAGAGGACGTTGAACAACCGCGGACCTCTGATGTTTATACAGTGTTCTCTGATTGTGCCTATGGCACCTCTGCTCTTCACTGGTTCTATTCTACATTTTCTTCCATATCGTTTACTCCAGTACGTTGTTATTTTACTGTGTAGATTAGGTACTTGGCCCTCCAGTATCTTCCAGGTGTATATTATTTGATATCTCTCTCGTCTTCTTTCTAGTGAGTACATTTGGAGGGCTTTGAGACGATCCCAATAATTTAGGTGCTTTATTGCATCTATGCGTGCCGTATATGTTCTCTGTATTCCCTCTATTTCAGCAATCTCTCCTGCTCTGAATGGGGAAGTGAGTACTGAACAGTACTCAAGACGGGACAACACAAGTGACTTGAAGAGTACAACCATTGTGATGGGATCCCTGGATTTGAAATTTCTCGTAATCCATCCTATCATTTTTCTGGCTGTCGCAATATTTGCTTGGTTATGCTCCTTAAACGTTAGGTAGTCAGACTTTATTATTCCCAAATCCTTTACATGCTGTTTTCCTACTATGGGTACATTTGATTGTGTTTTGTACTCTGTATTATGTTTAAGGTCCTCATTTTTACCGTACCTGAGTACCTGGAATTTATCACTGTTAAACATCATGTTATTTTCTGATGCCCAGTCGAAAACTTTATTAATATCAGCTTGAAGTTTTTCAATGTCCTCAGCCGAGGTAATTTTCATACTGATTTTTGTGTCATCTGCAAAGGATGATACGAAGCTGTGACTTGCATTTTTGTCTGTATCTGATATGAGAATAAGGAAAAGCAGCGGTGCAAGGACTGTACCCTGAGGTACAGAGCTTTTCACTGCACTTGGACTAGATTTTATATGGTTGACAGTTACTCGCTGAGTCCTGTTTGACAGAAAACTGAGTATCCAGCGTCCTACTTTACCGGTTATTCCCATTGACTTCATTTTGTGTGCTATCACGCCATGGTCACATTTATCGAAAGCCTTTGCGAAGTCCGTGTATATCACATCAGCATTCTGTTTCTCTTCTAATGCGTCAGTGACTTTGTCGTAGTGCTCAAGTAGCTGTGAGAGGCACGATCTTCCCGCTCGAAATCCATGTTGGCCTGGGTTGTGAAGGTCATTGGTCTCCATGAAATTGGTGACCTGACACCTAATCACTCTCTCAAATACTTTTATGATGTGCGATGTAAGTGCAACTGGTCTATATTTTTTTGCCAATGCTTTGCTCCCTCCCTTGTGTAGAGGGGCTATGTCTGCTACTTTAAGTGCATCTGGTATCTCCCCCGTGTCCAAGCTCTTCCTCCACACTATACTGAGTGCCTGTGCTACCGGCACTTTGCATTTCTTTATAAATATTGAATTCCATGAGTCTGGACCTGGGGCCGAGTGCATGGGCATGTTTTCAATTTCTTTTTCAAAATTTAGTGCGCTCGTGTTTATATCAGTTATATTTACAGGGGTTTGAATATCCCGCATAAAGAAATTGTCTGGATCTTCCACCTTCATGTTGTTTATTGGAGTGCTAAACATGTCCTCATACTGTTTTTTTAGGATTTCACTAATTTCTTTGTCATCCTCCGTGTATGAACCTTCACTTGTACGAATAGGTCCAATACTGGCAGTGGTGTTTGCTTTTGATTTCGCATATGAGAAGAAATATTTTGGATTTTTCTTTATTTCCTGAATGGCTTTCTGTTCTAACTGCCTTTCTTCAGTTTCATATGAGTGTTTCAATTTCCGCTCGATTTCTTCAATCTCCCTATTTAAATTATTCCTTCTTTGACGGGAAATTCGTGTCTACATAAGCAACTCCGTTATTTTTTTCCTGCGTTTATAGTGTCGTCTGCGTTCTCTTTCTACGTTAGATCTCTTTCTGGCCTTCCTCAAAGGAACATGTTTCAGACAAACTTGATACGCTTCTGAAGTCAGTTTTTCTATTCCTTCTGTAGGACTTGTATTACTTAGAACAGTTCCCCATGGAATGTTTGTAAGTTCCCTGTTTATTATCTCCCAGTCTATCCTTTTATTATTAAAATTGAATTTACTGAATAGCCCCTCTCGCTCTATCAACGTTTTAGGTCTATTCTGAGTATTGATGGTCGTTTGCACTTCAATGAGCTTGTGATCTGAATATGTGGTATCTGATATCGTAATGTCTCTGATAATGTCTTCATTGTTCGTAAAGACCAGATCTAGAATATTTTCATTTCTCGTTGGCTTCGATATCTGCTGATTGAGTGAAAATTTGTCACAGAATCTAAGTAGTTCTCTAATCTGTGGTTGGTTAGGTCCTGATAGATTTCCTGGTATAATATTATTGTTTGCTATTTTCCACCTGAGACTAGGCAAGTTGAAGTCACCTAGGAAGATAATATCAGGTATCGGGTTCTCCAAATTATCAAGGCTATTCTCTATTTTGCTTATCTGTTCTGTGAATTCCTCAGCCGTTGCATCTGGCGGTTTGTATATTAGTATAATCACTAAATTTATTTTCTCTATTTTTAATCCCAGTACCTCTACCACCTCATTTGTAACGTTTAGGAGCTCCGAGCATACAAGGTCTTCCCTAATATACAGACCCACTCCTCCATGTGACATAATTTTCCTATCTCACCTGTATAGGTTATATCCTGGAATCCAGATCTCACTGTCCAACAATTCCCCTGCATGGGTTTCTGTGAAAGCTCCAAATACTGCATTTGACTCCGTGAGGAGGCCATTTATGAACTGTACTTTGTTGTTTGTTCTTGTTTTCAGTCCTTGTATGTTGGCAAAGATGAATGAGGTTACTCTATTAGTGATAGTTTGAATGGGAGACTTTTTCGGCAAGTCCATTATTCGTGGACATAATGAGTTTGTTCTGACCAGTACTGATTGTTGTAGGGCAGTTTTCTGTCGTAGTTGTAGTTCCCTTTCGGTTGTTGTTCCTCTGTAGTTAGTAACAAACTGCGCACTCTCAAACGTAGTGTGTCCCCGTGGCCTTCCTCCTACCACCATAACCGGCGGTGGGAAACTGCTTGGCAAGGCTGCAGATAGGCCATATTCGCTTAACCCACGGTCACTTAATGGAGCGCCGCCCTGCTCCTTATTGTCCAAATTGTGTTGTCCCTCTTACAGTTGTGCCTATCCTTGTTGAATGTCCTAACTTCCAGGATGAACGTGTGTCTTGCTTTCTGACCGTCCCTCACGATCACTTGTCCCTTGATAGAATTCTTGGTGAATCTGATACTTTTGATATCGTTCGCCTTATGCGTTTCTGTTCTCGTATTGGCATTCTTGGTGATATTTAGCGCCCTCTGATTATTTCGCACTTTGATGGTGCTACATAGCTTTCCTGGTTTGGTGCCTTCTTTTGATAACTACCTTACCTTAGGTGCATCTCTAACATCCTTTCCTCGTAACTCATGCCTTTTCGTTCTGGGACTAGTCCAGTGGCATACCTCTGAAACATTTCCAACTTCGTCTTGTGCTTGACAAGGTATGGGCTCCATGCTGGGGTTGCATACTACAGGATTGGTCTTACATATGTGGTATACAAGATTCTAAATGATTCCTTACACAGGTTCCTGATTGTGGTTCTGATGTTAGCCAGCCTCGCATATGCCGCAGACGTAGTTCTCTTTATGTGGGCTTCAGGAGACAGGTTTGGGGTGATATCAATCCCTAGATCTTTTTCTCAGTCCGTTTCATGGAGTACTTCCTCTCCTATTTTGTATCCTGTGTCTGGTTTTCTGTTTCCTCTGCCTAGTTTCATTACTATGCAATTACTCGGGTTGAACTTGAGCAGCCATTTGTTTGACCATTCATTCAATCTGTTCAGGTCATCTTGTAGCCTCCTACTATCCTCCTCTGTTTCAATCCTCCTTATAATTTTTGCATCATCAGCAAACATTGAGAAAAATGAGGCTATACCCTTTGGGAGATTAATTACATATATCAGAAACAGTATAGGTCCAAGGACTGACTCCTGCGGGACTCCACTTGTGACGTCTCGCCAATCTGAGACCTCACCCCTCACAGTGACTCATTGTCTTCTGTTTCTTAGGTACTCTCTTATCGAATGGAGTACCTTCCCTTTCACTCCAGCCTGCATCTACAGCATTTTCACTAGCCTCTTGTGTGGTACTGAATCAAAGTCTTTCTGGCAATCCAAAAATGTGCAGTCTGTCCATCCCTCTCTTTCTTGCCTGGCTGTAGAATTCAGTTAAACCTGTGAGGCAGGACTTGACATCCCTGAACCCATGTTGAAGCTGTGTTACAAAGTCAACTTCGCTCCAGATGTTCCACTAGCTTCCTTCACACAATCTTCTTCATCAGCTTGCATGGTATGCAGGTTAGGGACACGGGCCTGGAGTTCAGTGCCTCCTGTCTATCCCCTTTCTTGTATATCTAGACTACATTAGCTGTTTTCCAAATTTCTGGCAACTCCCCTGTTGCCAGCGATTTGTTATACACTATGGAGAGTGGCAAGCACAGTGCTTCTGCTCCTTCCTTTAGTATCCAAGGGGAGATTCCATCTGGGCCTATAGCCTTGGTCACATCCAACTCTAGTAACAACTTCCCTACTTCCCCACTGGTAATCTCAAACTCTTCTAGTGGTTCCTGGTTAACTATTCCCTCTCTTATCTCTGGAATTTCTCCTTGCTCTGAGGTGAAGTCCTCCTGGAATTTCTTATTCAGTTCCTCACACACTTCCTTGTCGTTTGTAGTAAAACCTTCTGCCCTTATCCTTAATTTCATTACCTCTTCCTTTACTGTTGTTTTTCTCCTTATGTGGCTGTACAGCAATTTAGGCCGAGTCTTTGCCTTGCTCGCGATGTCATTTTCCTATTGTCTTTCTGCCTCTCTTCTCATCTTGACATATTCATTCCTGGCACTCTGGTATCTTTCTCTGCTCTCAAGTGTCCTGTTATTTCTATAGTTTCTCCATGCCCTTTTACTTTGCTGCTTAGCTAGTCTACATCTCTGATTAAACCATGGGTTTTTCATCTTCATGTCGTTGTCTTCCTTTAGGACTGGGACAAACTTGTTTGCTGCCTCCTTGCACTTCTGCGTGATGTGGTCCAGTCTGATGTAGTCTTGGGCCGTCATACCCCTGAGCTCTGTTTCCCATGTTATATCTGTTAGGAATCTTCTTATCTCCTCGTAGTTTCCCTTACGGAAAGCTAGCCTTTTGTTTTCAGTGCCGCTCCTCAAGTTCATTAACCCTTCTTCAACCAGATACTCAAACACCAGTGTATTGTGGTCGCTCATTCCTACTGGGACCTCAGAACCGATTTCCCTTATGTCGGAGTTGTTCAGAGTGAAGACTAGGTTGAGTCTTGCTGGTTCATTATTACCTCTCATCCTAGTGGGTTCCTTGACATGTTGGCTTGGAAAGTTTCTTGTCCTCACCTCCATTAGCTTGGTTCTCCATGTATCCTCTCCTCCATGCAGATCCTTGTTCTCCCAGTCTATCCTTCCATGATTGAATTCCCCCATGATGAGCAGATGGGATCTATTTCTACAGGCAGCAGAAACTGCCTTCTCAATTATAGTGTTAACTGCCATGTTGTTGTTGTCATACTCTTGCCTTGGTCTTCTGTCATTTGGTGGAGGGTTATATATTACAGCTACTACTACTTGTGGTCCTCCCA
This sequence comes from Procambarus clarkii, assembly GCF_040958095.1. Taxonomy (NCBI): domain Eukaryota; kingdom Metazoa; phylum Arthropoda; class Malacostraca; order Decapoda; family Cambaridae; genus Procambarus; species Procambarus clarkii. The sequence goes on from NC_091221.1 coordinate 30,172,720, forward strand.
TTGTCATGTGGCCTGTTATGTAGTTTCTGAATCCCTTGCAGTCCGGGATGGCCATCTCCTTGAAACTGCATTCTTTTCTCATTAGTAGGGCCACTCCACTTCCTCCCCTTCCCTCCCTCTCTTTACTTATTACAGTGTAGTTCTGGGGAAACACCGCATTTGTTATGATTCCTGAGAGTTTTGTTTCTGTGAGTCCGATTACATCTGGGCTCACTTCTTGTGCTCTTTCCCTTAGTTCACTTGCCTTGCTTGTGATACCATCAATGTTTGAGTACATCACCCTGAAACTGACTCTCTTCTGTCCCTTCTCAGATCCTTTTGCATCCCCTGAAGCAGTGAAACATGGATGGACTGGGATGGGAGGACCTATGAAGGGGGACCTGGAGGATCTGGTTTGTGCGGGGGCTGGGAGGATCCAGTATGAGGAAAGTGGTGTAGGGGGTGGGGAGGTGGGGGAGGCTTGGGGTAGGTGGGTGAGAGGGGAAGGCTTGGGGGAGTGGGTGAGAGGGGGAAGGATTTGGGGAGTGAGGGAGAAGGGGAGGCTTGGTGGGGTGTGTGAGGAGGGAGGGTTTGGAAGGATGTGGGGAAATGGGGGGCTTGGGGGTGTATAAGAGGGAGGAGGGCTTGGGGGTGAGGTTGGGGGGAAAGGGAGTGCTGAGGGGGTTGAGGAAGAAGGGAGGGCTTAGGAGAGTGGGAGAGCAGGAAGGGTTTAGGAGGGTGGGGGAGAAGGAAGGCCTCAAGCGGGTGGGGGATACTGGAGAGTTTGGGGAAAGGGAGAATGGAGGGCTTGGGGGTCGGGAAGAAGGGAGAGCATGGGGGATTAGGGAGGGCCTGGTGGGGTGGGGAAGATGGGAGTTCCTGGGGAGGGGGGGAGTGGGGGTAGGGTACCCAAGGTGGGCACCTTGGGCACCATGGGTTGGGGCAAGTAGGTCAACTATTGGGTGGAGGATGGGGGAGGTGCTTCTCTCACTGAGTCTGTTGAGCTGCTTGTGGAGGGTTTCCCACTCCCCTCTGGGATTGTAGGGCTCAGGGTTGTGGCTCCCTGATTCCTTTCTTTCCCTGCGCTCCCTCTTTGTGGATGCTGCCTTCCTTCTCTCGTCCCTTGTCATATCCCTCTGTACGAATATTTTTTGAACTTCTGTACATTTGCTAGTCCACTCTTCCTTGCTAACAAGTCTCATGCTTTTGAATACCACCTTTATCAGTTGGTCTCTGTCCTTGTTGTACCGTCCGATCCTGAAAACCTTTTCGATATTTTTGGTCAGCCCTCTCCATCTTTAGTCCTTTAAGGATCTCATTAACTTCATTTCTGTCCTTGTCTCTCCTGTCCACTGGACCAGTCCCTGTTTGCTCCTTAATGCCTACTATTACTACTGCTCTATTCTGCTCTATCAGCTGGCAAGTACATTTAGCTGCTTCCTGAGAAGCCACTTCCATGGCAACTTCCCTAACTGCAGACCTACCTTCAAGGCTCTTTTTAAGCAGTTCTGCAAAAGAGGGTTGTGGTGAAGAATTCCCCTCAACAGTAGCATTCCCATCTCGGTTTGTGTCTTGTATTGGGGAGGGAGTCTCCTTCAGGCTTCTTATCTCCTCCTTTGCTGCCCATAGTTCATCTTGCAGGTTGGTTACTGTCTCCCTCATTACCCTCAGTCCTTCACTGAATTAATCCAACATTTGCCGGAATATTCCCTTAATCCAGGCTTCCTGTTCCACCCCATCCTCTGAGTTTGTCCCTCCCATGTTTGTCTTCCAGTGGCTGCTTCCCCGAGTCAGTCTCCCAGAAATGTTTTCTCCCTATGAGAGAGATAGAGGTGGGAGATAGTTGAGAGAGATGAGAGAGAAGGGGGGTGGGGAGAGAAATAAGAGAGAAAGGGGGAGAGGGATGAGAGAGAAGGGGGGGTGGAGAGATGAGAGAGAAGGGGGGGAGAGAGATGAGAGAGAAGGGGGGGAGAGAGAGATGAGAGAGAAGGGGGGAGGAGAGAGATGAGAGAGAGGGGGAGAGATGAGAGAGAAAGGGGGGAGAGAGATGAGAGGGAAGGGGGGGGGGGAGAGAGAGATGAGAGAATAGGGGGGGGAGAGTGAAATGAGAGAAAAGAGGGGAGAGTGATGAGAGAGAAGGAAGGAAAGAGAGCTGAGAGAGAAGGGGGGGGGGTGAGAGAGATGATAGAGAAGAGGGGGAGGAGAGAGAGATGAGAGAGGAGGGGGGAGAGATGAGAGAGAAAGGAGGGGAGAGAGATGAGAGGGAAGGGGGGGAAGAGGAGAGATGAGAGAGAAGGAGGAGAGATGAGAGAGAAGGGAGGGGGAGAGAGATGAGAGGGAAGGGGGAAGAGAGATGAGAGAGCAGGGAGAGAGAGAGAGAGAGAGAGAGAGAGAGAGAGAGAGAGAGAGAGAGAGAGAGAGAGAGAGAAGAGAGAGAGAGAGAGAGAGAGAGAGAGAGAGAGAGAGATGGAAGAGACAAGTGTGAGTGAGAGAGGGGGAGGGAGTGGTTGAGAGGGAGAGAGTTAGAGGGAGAGGGAGAGAGAGGGGGAACTAATGAGAGAGAGGGGGAGAGGAGGGCGGCGAGAGAGAAGGAAGTGTCAGCTAGGAGGGGGAGATAGCAATGGTCTCTTCTCGCCAGGGTGTCAAATCCTGTTTGTGATTGTGTGTGTGTATTCGCCTATTTGTACTCACCTATTTGAGCTTGCGGGGATTGAGCTTTGCTCTTTGGTCCCGCCTCTCAACTGTCAATCAACTGGTGTAGATTCCTGAGCCTACTGGGCTCTATCATATCTACATTTAAAACTGTGTATGGAGTCAGCCTCCACCACATCACTGCCTAATGCATTCCATCCGTTAACTACTCTGACACTGAAAAAGTTCCTTCTAGCTTCTCTGTGGCTCATGTGGGTACTCAGTTTCCACCTGTGTCCCCTTGTTCGCGTCCCACCAGTGTTGAATAGTTCATCCTTGTTTACCCGGTCGATTCCTCTGAGGATTTTGTAGGTAGTGATCATGTCTCCCCTTACTCTTCTGTCTTCCAGTGTCGTAAGGTGCATTTCCCGCAGCCTTTCCTCGTAACTCATGCCTCTTAGTTCTGGGACTAGTCTAGTGGCATACCTTTAGACTTTTTCCAGCTTCGTCTTGTGCTTGACAAGGTACGGGCTCCATGCATGCTGGGGCCGCATACTCCAGGATTGATCTTACATATGAGGTGTACAAGATTCTGAATGATTCCTTACACAGGTTCCTGAACGCTGTTCTGATGTTAGCCAGCCTCGCATATGCCGCAGACGTTATTCTTTTTATGTGGGCTTCAGGAGACAGGTTTCGTGTGATATCAACTCCTAGATCTTTCTCTCTGTTCGTTTCATTAAGTACTTCACCTCCTATTCTGTATCCTGTGTCTGGCCTCCTATTTCCACTGCCTAGTTCCATTACTTTGCATTTACTCGGGTTGAACTTCAACAGACATTTGTTGGACCATTCACTCAGTCTGTCTAGGTCATCTTGTTGCCTCCTACTATCGTCCTCAGTTTAAATCCTCCTCATAATTTTTGCATCATCGGCAAACATTGAGAGAAACGATTCTATACCCTCTGGGAGATCATTTACATATATCAGAAACAGTATAGGTCCAAGGACTGACCCCTTCGGGATTCCACTCGTAACGTCTCGCCAATCTGAGACCTCACCCCTCACACTGACTCGTTGTCTCCTGTTGCTTAGGTACTCCTGTATCCAACGGAGTACCTTCCCTTTCACTCCAACCTGCATCTCCAGCTTTTTCACTAGCCTCTTGTGTGGCACTGTATCAAAGGCTTTCTGACAATCCAAAAATATGCAGTCTACCCACCCTTCTCTTTCTTGCCTTATTTTTGTTGCCTGGTCGTTGAATTCAAGTAACCCTGTGCAGCAGGACCTGCCATCCCTGAATCCATGTTGATGCTGTGTTACAAAGTTCTTTCGCTCCAGGTGCTCCACTAGCTTTCTTCGCACAATCTTCTCCATCAGCTTGCATGGTATGCAGGTTAGGGACACTGGCCTGTAATTCAGTGCCTCCTGTCTATCCCCTTTCTTGTATATCGGGACGTTAGCTGCTTTCCAAATTTCTGGCAGTTCCCCTGTTGCCAGTGATTTGTTATACACTATGGAGAGTGGGAGGCACAGTTCTTCTGCTCCTTCCTTTAGTATCCAAGGGGAGATTCCATCTGGGCCTATAGCCTTTGTCACATCCAACTCTAGTAAACAGTTCCTTACTTCCCCGCTGGTAATCTCAAACTCTTCCAGTGGTTCCTGGTTAGCTATTCCCTCTCTTATCTCTGGGATTTCTCCTTGCTCTAAGGTGAAGACCTCTTGGAACTTCTTATTTAGTTCCTCACACACTTCCTTGTCTTTTGTAGTGAATCCTTCTGCCCCTATCCTTAATTTCATAACGTGTTCCTTTACTGTTGTTTTTCGCCTGATGTGGCTATGCAGCAATTTAGGCTGAGACTTTGCCTTGCTTGCGATGTCTTTTTTGTATTGTCTTTCTGCCTCTCTTCTCATCCTGACATATTCATTCCTGGCATTCTGGTATTCTGTGTGTACTCACCTAGTTGTACTCACCTAGTTGTGCTGGCGGGGGTTGAGCTCTGGCTCTTTGGTCCCGCCTCTCAACTGTCAATCAATAGGTGTACAGGTTCCCGAGCCTATTGGGCTCTATCATATCTACACTTGAAACTATGTATGGAGTCAGCCTCCACCACATCACTTCCTAATGCATTCCATTTGTCAACCTCTCTGACACTAAAAAAGTTCTTTCTAATATCTCTGTGGCTCATTTGGGCACTCAGTTTCCACCTGTGTCCCCTAGTGCGTGTGCCCCTTGTGTTAAACAGCCTGTCTTTATCAACCCTGTCCATTCCCTTGAGGATCTTGAATGTGGTGATCATGTCCCCCCTAACTCTTCTGTCTTCCAACGAAGTGACGTTTAATTCCCGTAGTCTCTCCTCGTTGCTGATACCACTCAGCTCGGGTACTAGTCTGGTGGCAAACCTTTGAACCTTTTCCATTTTAGTCTTATGCTTGCCTAGATATGGACTCCATGCTGGTGCCGCATACTCCAGGATTGGTCTGACATATGTGGTATATAATGTTCTGAAAGATTCCTTACACAAGTTTCTAAAGGCCGTTCTTATGTTAGTCAACCTGGCATATGCTGCTGCTGTTATCCTCTTGATATGAGCATCAGGGGACAGGTCTGGCGTGATATCAACCCCCAGGTCTTTCTCTCTCTCGGACTCTTGAAGTATTTCATCTCCCAAGTGATACCTTGTATCTGGTCTCCTGCTTCCTACCCCTATCTTCATTACATTACATTTGCTTGGATTAAACTCTAACAGCCATTTGTTCGACCATTCCTGCAGCTTGTCCAGGTCTTCTAGAAGCCTCAAGCTGTCCTCCTCTGTCTTAATCCTTCTCATAATTTTGGCGTCGTCAGCAAACATTGAGAGGAATGAGTCTATACCCTCTGGGAGATCATTTACGTATATCAGAAACAGGATAGGTCGAAGTACAGAGCCCTGTGGGACTCCACTGGTGACTTCACGCCAGTCTGAGGTCTCACCCCTAACTATAACTCTCTGCTTCCTATTGTTTAGGTACTCCCTTATCCACTGGAGCGCCCTACCAGTTACTCCTGCCTGTTTCTCTAGCTTATGCATCAACCTTTTATGGGGTACTGTGTCAAAGGCTTTCCGACAGTCCAAAAAAATGCAGTCCGCCCACCCTTCTCTTTCTTGTTTAATCTTTGTCACCTCATCGTAGAATTCTATCAATCCTGTAAGGCAAGATTTACCCTCCCTGAACCAGTGTGTGTGTGTGTGTGTGTGTGTGTACTCACCTATTTGTACTCACCTATTTGTGCTTGCAGGATCGAGCATTGACTCTTGGATCCCGCCTTTCCAGCTATCGGTTGTTTACAGCAATGACTCCTGTCCCATTTCCCTATCATACCTAGTTTTAAAAGTATGAATAGTATTTGTTTCCACAACCTGTTCCCCAAGTGCATTCCATTTTTCCACTACTCTCACGCTAAAAGAAAACTTCCTAACATCTCTGTGACTCATCTGAGTTTCCAGTTTCCTCCCATGTCCCCTCGTTCTGTTATTATTACGTGTGAACATTTCCTCTATTTACACTTTGTCAATTCCCCTGAGTATTTTATATGTCCCTATCATATCTCCTCTCTCCCTTCTTTTCTCTAGTGTCGTAAGGTTCAGTTCCTTCAGCCGCTCTTCATATCCCATCCCTCGTAACTCTGGGACAAGCCTCGTCGCAAACCTCTGAACCTTCTCCAGTTTCTTTGTGTTTCTTCAGGTGGGGGCTCCATGATGGCCCGGCATACTCTAAGACTGGTCTTACGTAGGCAGTGTAATGCGCCCTAAAAGCCTCCTCCTTTAGGTTTCTGAATGAAGTTCTAATTTTCGCCAGTGTAGAGTACGCTGCTGTCGTTATCCTATTTATATGTGCCTCAGGAGTTAGATTAGGTGTCACATCCACTCCCAGGTCTCTTTCTCGAATCGTTACAGGTAGGCTGTTCCCCTTCATTGTGTACTGTCCCTTTGGTCTCCTGTCACCTGATCCCATTTCCATACCTTACATTTACTGGTGTTAAACTCCAGTAGCCATTTCCCTGACCATCTCTGCAGCCTGTTTAAGTCCTCTTGGAGGATCCTACAATCCTCGTCTGTCACAACTCTTCTCATTAATTTTGCGTCATCCGCAAACATTGACATGTATGATTCCAGTCCTGTAAACATATCATTTACGTAAATTAGAAAGAGGATTGGTCCCAGCACCGATCCTTGAGGTACTCCACTTGTTACTGTTCGCCAGTCCGACTTCTCGCCCCTTACCATTACCCTCTGGCTCCTTCCTGTTAGGTAGTTCTTCACCCATACTAGGGCCTTTCCGCTTACTCCTGCCTGCCTCTCAAGTTTGTATAGCAGTCTCATGTGCGGTACTGTATCAAAGGCCTTTAGGCAGTCAAGAAATATGCAGTCTGCCCAGCCTTCTCTGTCCTGCCTTATCCTTGTTACTTTATCATAGAATTCTAAAAGGTTTGTTAGACATGATTTCCCTGTCCAGAACCCATGTTGGTGCTTGTTTACAAACCCAATGCTCTCCAGGTGCTCAACAAGTCTTAGCCTAATTATTCTTTCAAGTATTTTGCAGGGGGATGCTTGTCAGTGATACGGGTCTGTAGTTAAGTGCCTCCTCCCTATCACCTTTTTTGAAAATCGGTACGACATTCGCCTCCTTCCAGTAACTGGGCAATTCTCCCGACATAAGTGACTCATTAAAGATCATTGCCAGAGGCACGCTGAGAGCCTGTGCTGCCTCTTTAAGTATCCACGGTGATACTTTGTCTGGTCCAACAGCTTTATTTGCATCCAGTGTTGTCAACTGTTTCATTACATCCTCTGCTGTCACCTCTATATCTGATAGTCTTTCATCTTGGGTAATCTCTTCTAACAATGGGAGCTGCTCAGGCTCGGTTGTGAACACTCCATGGAATTTTGCATTCAGTACCTCGCAGATTTCCTTGTCGCTTTCTGTATATGCCCCTTCTGTTTTCCTCAGTCTTGTCACTTGGTCATTTACCGACATCTTCCTTCTTATATGGCTATGTAGTAATTTAGGTTGCATTTTCGCTTTGACTGCAATATCATTCTCATAATTTCTTTCCGACACTCGTCTTATGTTAATGTAATCATTCCTAGCTCTGTTACATCTAATCCTGTTGTCCTCTGTCCTTTGTCTTCTGTACTTCCTCCACTCCCTCCTGCTTCTCACCTTTGCTTCCTGACACTGTCTATTAAACCATGGGTTATTATATTCCCTCCTGCTTTTTTCCCTTTATTGTTGGAATAAATCTCTCTTCAGCCTCCTTGCATTTCAATATGACTTGGTTCATCATACCTTGCACTGTTTTTCCTCTAAGTTCTTCCTCCCACTGCACTTCTCCCAGGTAGTCCCTTATCCTTCTGTAGTCCCTTTTTCTGTAATCAAGTCTCCTTTCCCGGACCTCTTGTCCTTTGGTCACAATTTTAAGCTCCATCATGTAGTCAAAGACTAGGACACAATGGTCACTAGCTCCTAGTGGTGTTTCATGTTCCAACTGCTCGATGTCTTCTTCATTCTGGGTGAAAATGAGATCTAATAGGCTGGGCGTATCCCCTCCTCTTTCCCTAGTATCTTCTTTCACATGCTGTGTTAGGAAATTCCTGTCAATAACGTCTACTAGCTTCGCTCCCCAGGTCTCCTCCCCGCCATGGGGATTCCTCATTTCCCAATCTATCTCTCCGTAATTTAGGTCCCCTATGACCAGCAGCTTCGCTCTCATTCTATGCGCTAAAGTTGCTGCCCTCTGCAGTTCATCAATACATGTCTTGTTGCTGTCCTCGTACTCCTGCCTGGGCCTTCTACTGTTTGGTGGGGGATTGTAGAGTATCAAGATTACAATCTTCTTCAATCACACATTACAATGTGTGTGTGTGTGTGTGTGTGTGTGTGTGTGTGTGTGTGTGTGTGTGTGTGTGTGTGTGTGTGTGTGTGTACTCACCTAGTTGTGTTTGCGGTGGTTGAGCTCTGGCTCTTTGGTCCCTCTTCTCAACCGTCAATCAACTGATATACAGATTCCTGAGCCTACTAGGCACTATCATATCTACATTTGAAACTGTGTATGGAGTCAGCCTCCACCACATCACTGAAAAAGAAAAGACACTGAAAAAGTTCTTTCTAATGTCTCTGTGGCTCATTTGGGTACTCAGCTTCCACCTGTGCCCCCTTGTTCGCGTCCCGCCAGTGTTGAATAGTTCATCTTTGTTTACCCGGTCGATTCCCCTGAGGATTTTGTTGGTTGTGAGCATGTCCCCCACTTACTCATCTGTCTTCCAGTGTCGTAAGGTGCATTTCCCGCAGCCTTTCCTCATAACTCATGCCTCTCAGTTCTGGGACGAGTCTAGTAGTATACCTTTGGGCTTTTTCAAGCTTTGTCTTGTGCTTGACAAGATACGGGCTCCATGCTGGGGCCGCATACTCCAGGATTGGTCTTACATATGTGGTGTACAAAATTCTGAATGATTCCTTACACAGGTTCCTGAACGCTGTTTTGATGTTAGCCAGCCTCGCATATGCCGCAGACGTTATTCTCTTTATGTGGGCTTCAGGAGACAGATTTGGTGTGATATCAACTCCTAGATCTTTCTCTCTGTCTGTTTCATTAAGTACTTCATCTCCTATTCTGTATCCTGTGTCTGGCCTACTGTTTCCACTGCCTAGTTTCATTACTTTGCATTTACTCGGGTTGAACTTGAACAGCCATTTGTTGGACCATTCACTCAGTCTGTATAGGTAATCTTGTAGCCTTCTACTATCATCCTCTGTTTCAATCCTCCTCATAATTTTTGCATCGTCGGCAAACATTGAGAGGAACGAATCTATACCCTCTGGGAGATCATTTACATATATCAGATACAGTATAGGTCCAAGGACTGACCCCTGCGGGACTCCACTTGTAACGTCTCGCCAATCTGAGACCTCACTCCTCACGGTGACTCGTTGTCTCCTGTTGCTTAGGTACTCCTTTATTCAATGGAGTACCTTCCCTTTCACTCCAGCCTGCATCTCCAACTTTCTCACTAGCCTCTTGTGTGGCACTGTATCAAAGGCTTTCTGAAAATCCAAAAATATGCAGTCTGCCCACCCTTCTCTTTCTTTCCTTATTTTTGTTGCCTGGTCGTAGAGTTCAAGTAACCCTGTGTGTGTGTCTCACAGGGTACAGTGTGTGTGTGTGTGTGTGTGTGTCTCACAGGGTACAGTGTGTGTGTGTGTGTGTGTGTGTGTCTCACAGGGTACAGTGTGTGTGTGTGTCTCACAGGGTACAGTGTGTGTGTGTGTGTGTCTCACAGGGTACAGTGTGTGTGTGTGTGTGTGTGTCTCACAGGGTACAGTGTGTGTGTGTGTGTGTCTCACAGGGTACAGTGTGTGTGTGTGTGTGTGTGTGTCTCACAGGGTACAGTATGTGTGTGTGTGTCTCACAGGGTACAGTGTGTGTGTGTGTGTGTCTCACAGGGTACAGTGTGTGTGTGTGTGTGTCTCACAGGGTACAGTGTGTGTGTGTGTCTCACAGGGTACAGTGTTTGTGTGTCTCACAGGGTAAAGTGTGTGTGTGTGTCTCACAGTGTACAGTGTGTGTGTGTGTGTGTGTCTCACAGGGTACAGTGTGTGTGTGTGTGTCTCACAGGGTACAGTGTGTGTGTGTGTCTCACAGGGTACAGTGTGTGTGTGTGTCTCACAGGGTAAAGTGTGTGTGTGTGTCTCACAGGGTACAGTGTGTGTGTGTGTCTCACAGGGTAGAGTGAGTGTGTGTGTGTGTGTGTCTCACAGGGTACAGTGTGTGTGTGTGTGTGTGTGTCTCACAGGGTACAGTGTGTGTGTGTGTCTCACAGGGTAGAGTGAGTGTGTGTGTGTGTCTCACAGGGTACAGTGTGTGTGTGTGTCTCACAGGGTACAGTGAGTGTGTGTGTCTCACAGGGTACAGTGTGTGTGTGTGTCTCACAGGGTACAGTGTGTGTGTGTGTGTGTGTCTCACAGGGTACAGTGTGTGTGTGTGTGTGTCTCACAGGGTACAGTGTGTGTGTGTGTGTGTCTCACAGGGTACAGTGTGTGTGTGTGTGTGTGTCTCACAGGGTACAGTGTGTGTGTGTGTGTGTCTCACAGGGTACAGTGTGTGTGTGCGTGTGTCTCACAGGGTACAGTGTGTGTGTGTGTGTGTCTCACAGGGTACAGTGTGTGTGTGTGTGTGTCTCACAGGGTACAGTGTGTGTGTGTGTGTCTCACAGGGTACAGTGTGTGTGTGTGTGTGTCTCACAGGGTACAGTGTGTGTGTGTGTGTGTCTCACAGGGTACAGTGTGTGTGTGTGTGTGTCTCACAGGGTACAGTGTGTGTGTGTGTGTCTCACAGGGTACAGTGTGTGTGTGTGTCTCACCAACCTGTCCTCTTAAAAAGAACGTCAACATTTGCCGTTTGACTCTACGGCTGTTTTTGGACGTTATTTTGTGTAAAACTACGTCTATTTTCGCTTCCATGGACTATCTCTTGTTATACAATGAAATACCACACTCTTATTATTCTATAACTCACTGACTATGCTCTGATATTTGTTCTTCAAGTAAAAATATATATATTTTTGCCTTAATTAGGCCATAATCCAGAAAATTCCAGCCTATCGATCTTTATATTTAGGAAAACATCTAATAAATTTGGAAATGAATTTTTCGTTCGCCGACAGTTGCCTGTTACTATTTAACCCTCTATGCTTTAATGTCGCTGGTCATTGTGACTTTCCCAGGATTTATATATGTTTTGTAGTAGCATTTAGTCAGACTACAGTAATTTAACTAATGGGAAACCTCTATAGTTGTCGTAAATTAATAATAATCATTTATCAAATAATAAATTAGCAAACATATGCAACATTTTATGTTACGACTTTTCGGGTAGGCCGTTCTGTTTGTTTACAACCCCAATGGTTCAAAATACACAATACTTTTAATATATAAGTGACTAAGTATGCTCTAATATATGGTCCTCAATGAAAATTATCTTTTATTTTTGTTAATTTGTCCATAATGAATAAGATTCCTTACTGTTGATCTTTATATTAAGAAAAACATCTAAACAAATTGGTATTGTGTTTTCGTTCAGATAAAGTTTCCAGATACTATTTCCTAGTTATCAATTAATGTAGGTGGTTATTTTAATTCGCGGCTACCAGGGGCTTTCTCCCATTATACAATATAAATGTACTCACTAACTATTCTCTGGTATCTGTTCTTCAAGTAAAATTACCTATTTTTTTGTTTAATTAGTCCATAATTCACAAAATTCCTTCAGGTCGATCTTTATATTTAGAAAAACATCTAATCAATTTGGAATTTAATTTTTCGTTCACCTACAGTTACCTGCTATTATTTCATTGTTATATTTTATGTCGCTGGTCATTACAATTTTCCAAGAATTTAAACAGCTAAACAGCAAGTAGCATCTTGTTAGAGTACAGGAATTTACCTATGGAGAACCTCGATAGCTGCCGAAAATTATTAATGATTATATATGTAATTTAAAATAATGAATTATATACCATTTCTTATGTTACGTCTTTGGCGGGTAGGCCGTTCTGCGGGTTTACAACCGAATTGTTTAAAAATCACACTATTTTAAATGTATGAGTCACTAGTATGCTCTGATATATGTTCTGCAATGAAAATAAAGATTGTTTTGTTGTTAATTACTCCATAAATGTGTAATGTGTTAATTCAGTCTAAAATCTTTTTGCAACGTTTATATGCGATATACGTAGCTGGAAACTACCTAATATTTAAAAATAATAGTTACAACATTCTATTAATATATAATGTTGAAATAAATATCACACAAAGTCTGTATATCTGTTTTTAGATGTCTTATAAATCTTCTTTTAAAATAGTATTAATGATTTTTATGAATCTTGAGTAAAAATTATGTTAATTATTATTAATCTAATTGTTATTATTTTAAGTAAAAGAATTGCAAGTATTCGCATAACCACGGGATCTCTGTTTGTGTATGAATACACGGATTTGTTTTTGTTATGAGAGGGACGCCTTAGAAAGCATGGTGTAGGCCACCTGTGGCTCGCATCCGATCCCACGATCGTCGTCGCCCCTAAATCAACACAACAGGTATTTAGTATTTACGATTATAATAAGTAATATTTCTTTTATAATAATATTGCAGCAGGTGGTGTAGTGGTAGGACACTCGCCTGGCGTTCCGCGAGCGCTATGTCATGGGTTCGTATCCTGGCCGGGGAGGATTTACTGGGCGCAAATCCTAAACTGTAGCCTCTGTTTAACGCAACAGTAAAATGTGTACTTGGATGAAAAAACGATTCTTCGCGGCGGGGATCGTATTCCAGGGACCTGCCCGAAACGCTACTCGTACTAGTGGCTGTACAAGAATGTAACAACTCTTGTATATATCTCAGGTTAGGGGCTAGGCATTTACACTCTTAGGTCAGCAAACTAGCTAGAAGGTTAGACTATTAGACTCCACTGGTCAATCGGGGCCCTGCATAATTCAGCTTATCCTAACCTAGCCCAGCTTAAACCATCTTAGCATAGTTCATTCTAGCTGTGCATAGTGCTTGCACAGCCTTGCTTATCCTAGTTTACCTCTTCCTAGCCTACCGTAGCCAAGCCTATCCCAGTATACCCTTACCTAGTCTTGCCTAGCCTAACCCTGCCTTGCTTTTAAACATGACCAGTCCTTCCTACCCTAGCCAAGCCCTGACCAGCTTAGCCAAGCCAAGCCCTGCCTAGATTTAGCATAGCCTTGCCTTTTTAATAATATATAGAAGGTACCACCTCTGGTTGAGTTTGTAGGAACCCTCCACTTATAGGGTTGAGGGTTCCATATATATATATATATATATATATATATATATATATATATATATATATATATATATATATATATATATATATATATATATATATATGTGTGTGTGTGTGTACTCACCTAGTTGTGCTTGCGGTGGTTGAGCTCTGGCTCTTTGTCCCGTATGTATGTATTCATATATATATATATATATATATATATATATATATATATATATATATATATATATATATATATATATGAGTGTCAGACGATGGAGGAATGATTTTTTTTTAATTTAATTTATATAAAAAATTATTCCTTCTGAAGATGTTTTAATATATGAAAGTACTTAAGGAAATTCCTGTTTCAATTCTTCCTCTGTGGTCTGACACTGTCACATTTTTCATCAAGTGTTAATTTTTGTGATTTACACACACGTGGCATGTTTACACACACATTATTTATATTAATATATATATGTCGTACCTAGTAGCCAGAACGCACTTCTCGGCCTACTATGCAAGGCCTGATTTGCCTAATAAGCCAAGTTTTCCTGAATTATTATATTTTCTCAATTTTTTTTCTTATGAGATGATAAAGCTACCCATTTCATTATGTATGAGGTCAATATTTTTTTATTGGAGTTAAAATTAACGTAGATATATGACCAAACCTAACCAACCCTACCTAACCTAACCTATCTTTTTAGGTTAGGTTAGGTTAGGTAGCTGAAAAAGTTAGGTTACGTTTGGTTAGGTAGGTTAGGTAGTCGAAAAACAATTAATTCATGAAAACTTGGCTTATTAGGCAAATCGGGCCTTGCATAGTAGGCAGAGAAGTGCGTTCTGGCTATTAGGTACGACATATATATATTAATATAAATAATGTGTGTGTAAACATGCCACGTGTGTGTAAATCACAAAAATTAACACTTGATGAAAAATGTGACAGTGTCAGACCACAGAGGAAGAATTGAAACAGGAATTTCCTTAAGTACTTTCATATATTAAAACATCTTCAGAAGGAATAATTTTTTATATAAATTAAATTAAAAAAAAATCATTCCTCCATCGTCTGACACTCATATATAAATATATATATATATATATATATATATATATATATATATATATATATATATATATATATATATATATATATATATATATATATATGTGTGTGTGTGTGTGTGTGTACTCACCTAGTTGTGCTTGCGGTGGTTGAGCTCTGGCTCTTTGTCCCGTATGTATGTATTCATATATATATATAAATATATATATATATATATATATATATATATATATATATATATATATATATATATATGTCGTACCTAGTAGCCAGAACGCACTTCGCAGCCTGCTATGCAAGGCCCGATTTGCCTAATAAGCCAAGTTCTTCTGAATTAATATATTTTCTGTAATTTTTTTCTTATGAAATGATAAAGCTACCCATTTCATTATGTATGAGGTCAATTTTTTTTATTGGAGTTAAAATTAACGTAGATATATGACCAAATTTAACCAACCCTACCTAACCTAACCTATCTTTATAGGCTAGGTTAGGTTAGGTAGCCGAAAAAGTTGTTAGGTTAGGTTAGGTAGGTTAGGTAGTCGAAAAACAATTAATTCATGAAAACTTGCCTTATTAGGCAAATCGGGCCTTGCATAGTAGGCTGAAAAGTGCGTTCTGGCTACTAGGTACGACATATATATATATATATATATATATATATATATATATATATATATATATATATATATATATATATATATATATATATATGCGCGAACAAGCCTGAATGGTCCCCAGGACAATATGCAACTGAAAACTCACACCCCAGAAGTGACTCGAACCCATACTGCCAGGAGCAACGCAACTGGTATGTACAGGGACGCCTTAATCCGCTTGACCATCACGACCAGACATAAGGAAGTGATAGCCGAGGCTATTTGACCCACTTCCCCGCTGGCACTCGGATGGTAATCTTGGGCATAGCATTTTATCAAATCACCTCATTTTTGGGGCAACACGTGAGGAACACAAATGCGAACAAGCCTGAATGGTCCCCAGGACAATATGCAACTGAAAACTCACACCCCAGAAGTGACTCGAACCCAATACTGCCAGGAGCAACGCAACTGGTATGTACAGGGACGCCTTAATCCGCTTGACCATCACGACCAGACATAAGGAAGTGATAGCCGAGGCTATTTGACCCACTTCCACGCTGGCACTCTGATGGTAATCTTAGGCATAGCATATGGGTTCGAGTCACTTCTGGGGTGTGAGTTTTCAGTTATATATATATATATATATATATATATATATATATATATATATATATATATATATATATATATATATATATATATATATATATAATATTAATATTATATATCTTGCCTGAAATGCTGCGTGTACTAGTGGCTTTACAAGATTTTGTGGTTATTCTCTATATCTGGTTCACCTAACAGTAAATAAGTACCTGGGAGTTAGACAGCTGCTATGGGCTGCTTCCTAGGGATGTGTGTGTGTGTTTGTATTCATGTTGAATTTTACAAAGTAGGAAGAAATGTTTGTAAAAAAAAAAATCAAATATTTTTGAAAGTATAAGTAGATTTGATATTTTTCTCTAATTGTTTATTTCTGCTGTCTCGCCTCCTTTATAAAATGGCATCATTCTTGCTTTTTTAAGGATATCAGGAAAAGTAAGGCACTCCAGAGATTTGTTGACTCCTTCCTAGTGTTGCCTAGCCCAGCCCAGCCTAGACAAGGCAGGCTGGGCATCCTAGCCTCACGCAGCTTAGCCCCCACCTACATGTAGCATCCCAGTCCATCCTAAGTGATCATTACCTTACTGGCTGTGTTTTAACTTCAGCCCTGAATGTAATGTGGTGGAACATAAGCAGATACATATCAGGTCTTAGAGAATCTGTACTTCATACATTTCTTAATAATGTCTCACAAATATTTAAATAATTAAAAAAAAATTGTATAATAACTTCATATTATTCTTGCAATTTATTTTTGCATTTTTTTTTATACAAAATTTACATTTTAAAAGATTACCTCTATTTTTAGATTGATGACTTGAAGACTACAGTGCCATCCACAGGAAATCATGGTCTTAAAATATCTCCTAGCAATGACGAGACCAATTTTCACAGAGATCAAATTTTTGCTAAGCATTAGTCACAGGTAAATATATATTATATATATAATATTATATATATAATATTATATATATAAAATTAACTACTTCATTGCTCAAAGCACCTTTAGACATTCTGAGAGTTGTGCTATTTTATCAATTAATTAATTAGGCTATATTTTAATGTTTTGTAATGTTTTCATTACTTTTTTTGTTTTGAAATATAAATTGTTGAGTTTTGAAACATTTTGACATTAACTATACCTGAATATTTATAAACAAAAAAATACCAGAACTATGTCCTTGACAATTGCACTAAGAAGTCTTTGCCAAAATCAGGTGCTCAGTGCAGTAGTTAAAAACTTAAAAGTTGTACCACCTCTGGTGCAAGATTAGGGACCCATAGCCTCAGAGAAGAAAATAGAGAGTACTCAGAGAAGGCCTTGAATAATAGGCAGGCTGTTTGTGTGTGTTTCGACGGTAAGCTTGCTGACACCAAATGTAGTTACCTAAGTGTAGTTACAGGATTAGAGCTACGCTCGTGGTGTCCCGTCTACCCAGCACTCTTTGTCACATAATGCTTTGAAACTACTGACGGTCTTGGCCGCCACCACCTTCTCACTTAACTTGTTCCAACCGTGTACCACTCTGTATGCGAAAGGAAATTTTTTTATATTTCTTTGGCATCTTTGTTTAGTTAGTTTAAATCTATGACCTTTTGTTCTTGAAGTTCCAGGTCTCGGGAAATCTTCCCTATCGATTTTATCAATTCCTGTTACTATTTTGTACATAGTGATTTTATCACCTCTTTTTGTTGTCTTCTAGTTTTGGCATATTTAATGCCTCTGACCTCTCCACATAGCTCTTGCCCTTTAGTTCTGGGAGCCACTTAGTAGCATGTCTTTGCACCTTTTCCAGTTTGTTGATGTGCTTCTTAAGATATGGGCACCAAACAACCGCTGCATATTCTAGCCTTGGCCGAACAAAACTCGTGAACAATTTCTTTAGTATTTCGCCATCCATGTATTTAAACAAAATTCTGAAGTTAGAAAGCGTGGCATAGGCTCCTCACACAACGTTCTTTATGTGGGCCTCAAGTGATAGTTTTCTATCTAGAATCAACCCTAGACCTCTTTCTTTTATCAGAATTATATAAAGATTTCTCACATAATTTGTAGGTTGTGTGGGATCTATGTTCTATTCCACATTCCATAACATGGCATTTATTCACATTAAATTTCATTTGGCAAGTGGTGCTCCATATACTTATTTTGTCCAGGTCTTCTTGAAGGGCATGACAATCATCTAAATTTCTTATCCATCCCATTATCTTAGCATCATCAGCAAACATGTTTATATAATTCTGTATTCCTACTGGTAGATCATTTATGTAGACAATGAACATTTCTGGTGCATGTACTGTGGTACTCCACTTATGACACTTCTCCAGTCCGATTGCCTCTGATTACTGCCCTCATTTTTCTATCAGTCAGAAAATTTTTCATCCATGTTAGAAGCTTACCTGTCACCTACCCAAAATTTTCTAGTTTCCAGAACAACCTCTTATGTGGAACTCTGTCGAAAGCCTTTTTTATGTCTAGATAGATGCAGTCAACCCAACTACCTTTTTCCTTTAAAATCTCTGTGGCTCAATCATAGAAACTGAGTGAATTCGATACA
Organism: Procambarus clarkii; assembly: GCF_040958095.1. Lineage (NCBI taxonomy): Eukaryota > Metazoa > Arthropoda > Malacostraca > Decapoda > Cambaridae > Procambarus > Procambarus clarkii. The sequence goes on from NC_091221.1 coordinate 30,191,000, forward strand.
CAGGATCTTCCAGATCGAAAACAATACTGTCTGTGTGATATTATATAATTTCTCTCCAGGTGTTCTACCCATTTAGTTTTTATTATTTTTTTTTTTGTTTTCAATCCTTTCACTGTTACACTTGTCAATGATTCAGGTCTATAACTGAGAGAGGTGGGGTCTTCCCTGTTGCCACTTTTGTAGATTGGAACTATGTTAGCCTTTTTTCACATGTTTGCTATGACTCCTGTACACAGGGATGCCTGAAAGATCAGGTGAAGTGAAAGGCTGAGCTCAGATGCACATTCTCTCAGAACCCATGGTGAAACTCCATCTGGACCAACTGCTTTGTTCTTACTTAGCTACTTTAGCATATTTTCCACTTCATCTCTAGACACCTCTATACGCTCTATGATGTTCTCAGAAATTCTTATTGTGTCTGGTTCTCTTAAGATTTCATTTTGTATAAACACACTTTGGAACTTTTGGTTTAATGTTTCACACATTGCATTATCATTTTCTGTGAATCTGTTTCCTATTTTCAACCTCTGGATATTATCCTTTACCTGCAATTTGTTGTTTATGAATTTGTAGAATAGGCCCAGTTCTGTTTTACATTTATCCATTATCCCTTTTTAAAAATTTCTTTCTGCCTCTTCCCTTACTGCTGTATAGTTGTTTCTCGCATCTTTGTATCGCTGGTATGATTGGGGGTTTGGCTTCTTTCTATTTTGATACCTGCTTGATGGGGTTCTGCTCTTCTACTCCCCAAGCCCGGCCCGAGGCCAGGCTCGACTTGTGAGAGTTTGGTCCACCAGGCTGTTGCTTGGAGCGGCCCGCAGGGCCACATACCCACAACATCCCGGCTGATCCGGAACTTCTCTTAGAAAACAGTCCAGTTTTCTTCTGAAGATGTCCACGGTTGTTCCGGCAGGAACAACCGTGCAACCGTGCTCTGAAGGGGAAAGTGAATACTGAGCAGTACTCGAGACGGGACAACATAAGTGACTTGAAGAGTACAACCATTGTGATGGGATCCCTGGATTTGAAAGTTCTCATAATCCATCCGATCATTTTTCTGGCTGACGCAATATTTGCTTGGTTATGCTCCCTAAACATTAGATCGTCGGACATCATTATTCCCAAATCCTTGACATGCTGTTTTTCTACTATGGGAAGATTCGATTGTGTTTTGTACCCTGTATTATGTTTCAGATCCTCATTTTTGCCATACCTGAAATTTATCACTGTTAAACATCATGTTATTTTCTGCTGCCCAATCGAAAACTTTGTTGACATCTGCTTGTAGTTTTTCAATGTCTTTCATTCCATTTTTGTGTCTTTGGTCTGTGGCCCTCTCTCAATTTCTGTTGAACCAATCCTGTTTTCTGGCCCTGCATCTCTGTTTTGGTATGAATGTTTGTGTGCCTTCATTGTATATTTTGCAAAATTTGGCATACATTTAATTTACTTCCCTGTCTAGCAACAAGTCTGCCTTATTACTTATTAAAAAAAATTGAAGTTCCCCATAGTGACCTCTCTCTCTTGAAATCAAGTTTATCAACTGTTTCAATGTCCCCATTTTCTGTGTGTGTGTGTTTGGAGGCTAAGCTTGCTGATACCATGTGTGTGTGTGTTTGGAGGCTAAGCTTGCTGATACCATGTGTGTGTGTGTGTGTTTGGAGGCTAAGCTTGCTGATACCATGTGTGTGTGTGTGTTTGGAGGCTAAGTTTGCTGATAATATGTGTGTGTGTGTGTGTTTGGAGGCTAAGCTTGCTGATACCATGTGTGTGTGTGTGTGTTTGGAGGCTAAGCTTGCTGATACCATTTGTGTGTGTGTGTGTTTGGAGGCTAAGCTTGCTGAGACCATGTGTGTGTGTGTGTGTTTGGAGGCTAAGCTTGCTGATACCATGTGTGTGTGTGTGTGTGTTTGGAGGCTAAGCTTGCTGATACCATGTGTGTGTGTGTGTGTGTGTGTGTTTAGAGGCTAAGCTTGCTGATACCATGTGTGTGTGTGTATTTGGAGGCTAAGCTTGCTGATACCATTTGTGTGTGTGTGTTTAGAGGCTAAGCTTGCTGATAGCATGTGTGTATTTGGAGGCTAAGCTTGCTGATACCATGTGTGTGTGTGTTTGGAGGCTAAGCTTGCTGATACCATGTGTGTGTGTGTTTGGAGGCTAAGCTTGCTGATACCATGTGTGTGTGTGTTTGGAGGCTAAGCTTGCTGATACCATGTGTGTGTGTGTGTTTGGAGGCTAAGTTTGCTAACACCGTGTGTGTACTCACCTGTTTAAATAATAATAGGGGTGTGTACCACCTCTGGTGCAATTGTAGGGACCCACAGCCTTGAAGAAAATAAAGAGTATTCAGAGAAGACCTTGTGGATTCTCACTGAACACTAATCTTTTCTTCTCCTATCACCCCTCTTATTTTGTTTTATGCTGTATTCTATTATATATCATATAAATACATAGCCAAATGACAATATTTATTATGTCTATACAAAAAGAAGACATCCACTTTATTTTTTTTCTCTCCTTTGTTTCTATGTGGATTTTGTTGTGACTAATGATTCTCCTCCTTCCCATCAACAGGTCTTCCTCACTGGGCTTGCTCGGCTTTTGTGTTACTGTGAGGGTGCCATCATCGTTTACCCTTCAAGACTGACTCATGCTGGCATTGCATTTGTGGACTTCCCTTCACAGTAAACAGTCCTTCTCCATATGGTGATTGTCCAGGGCAAGCAGGGTGTGACTGCCATCTTGGAGAAGCAGGGTCTTTTAATATGAAGAATCTTCCGTCTTCTCTACTTACGCCAGCTTGTGCCGGCCTTGCATTCTTGTTACTTCATGGCCCTTGGGCCTTTTTTATTTATTTTACATAATAAATTTTTTGATTAATACCCGTGTTTCACAAGAGATCCTTAACATTTTAAGCACCAATTGTATTGACTAATGTACGTCTTGTAACCTTTAAGACATAAATAGACAAGACATAGATAAATGAGTGAATAATACTGAGTGACTAGGTTAGGGCGAGGAACATAGTACAGTGTCTGGCTTTGGAAGAATGCCTACTGTTTTAGAAACCTTATTGCCATGATCATAATCGTATGGGTTAAAAAGCATTTGTTGTCACTCCTACACTGTGGCTTGTTGAGCTTGAAACCTTTGCTCCTTGTTCGTGTTACATCTGACCTTTTGAAGAAATTGTATGAATCAATATCCTCCAAATTGTTCAGTATTTTAAAGGTTTCGCTCTATTACTCTCTCATTTGCATATATCTAAGCATATAGATTAGATATAGATTTAGATTAGATTTTTTAGTCAGGTAAAGGTACATACATTGCAGATGAGTTACAAAGGGAAAGACAATGACTAGAGTTCACTAGCTCTATTGGAAGAGAAACGTCTGCAAGACAAGTGTGGGCAAAAATTAAGGTAGCTAAGGGGAGCAGAGCCCGGCCTGCGGCTCACAACGACCCCCAGGGTAAGGCTGAAGAACTAATACACAAGTGGAGTGATGCAGCATCATCCTCCTCCCTCCCTGCAGAAGTAAGCAGGGAACAGCTCCTCCGACATAATGACAGAAGGATTAGGATAACAAGAGCACAATCTAGTGATGACGAGTATGGGGAACCAATTACAGCCAAGGAAGTAAAGGGGGCTATGAAAAGGGTAAAAGTACAGCACCTGGTGAAGATGGCATCACCTACGACATACTCAATGCACTGTGTGAAGTGTCTGGCAATCCACTACTCCACCTGTTTAACAAGTCATTCCTATGTGGAGTGTTGCCCACACAATGGAAACATGCAATAATGGTCCCAATACCAAAACCCAATGACCCTGGCAATTATAGACCTATCAGTCTCATGTAATGCACTTGGAAGATGCTTGAAAGGATCATCCTAAACCGACTATTGCACAAAATAGGCAGGTTAGGGGAGGGGTCAATGGATTTGTTAAAGGACGGAGGACAGCAAACTATAGTTAATTACCTTGCTAATGATACAGCTAAGTACTCCCAATAAACTCGCACCTCGGGGCAAAATTTTAAAATTTAAAATACAATACCTAAAGCCACTAATACGCATAGCGTTTCGGGCAAGTATATACGAAGTAAAACCCAAACAAAGAACTGACTCCGTAGGACCCATAAAAGATGAGACTAACAATTTTAAGTTGTATCATAAAAGGGCGGCAAACACTCAATGAATACCTAACATCAGTGTTCACACTAGAAAGCTTGAATGACATCCCATCACCAACACAAATGTTTGTCGGAGGTAAGGAGAATGAATTAAGAGAAATACCAATTACACGCGACACAATCAGGAAGAGCATTGACAAACTAAAAGACTCAGAAGCCCAAAGTGTAAATGGATTTAAGTCCCAAGTCGTAAAGGAACTGGCAAATTAATTGGGTGGTTGTAGGTAGGAGCTGCCTCGTATGGGCCGGTGGGCCTTCTGCAGTTGCCTTTGTTCTTCTGTTCGTGTGTTCTTATGTTGAGTAGCAACATTTGCAAATTTGCAGATGATACAAAAATAGGTAGGGAAATTAACACGGAAGAAGACTCACTATCACTTCAAGTTGATCTAAATAGGGTTTTGAAATGGTCAAAAGATTGACAGATGCAGTTTAATGCTGATAAATGTAAAGTTTTGAGACTAGGTAATGATGATAGTTACAAGATATGAGCTAGATGGTGTTGAGATTGCGAAGTCGGATTGTGAAAGGGATCTGGGAGTTATGATTAGTAAGAATTTAAAACAAAAGGATCAAAGCATGAATGCTCGTAATAAGGCAAATAGGACACTGGGATTTATTAATCGAAGTGTTAGTAACAAGACACCTGGTGTGGTTCTTCAGCTATATCTTGCTCTGGTTAGGCCCCATTTACATTATGCAGTTCAGTTTTGGTCGCCATATTATAGAATGAATATAAATTCACTTGAACGTGTCTAGAGTAGGGTGACTAAGTTAATTCCCCAAAATAGAAATCTTTTATATGAAGAAAGATTAACAAAGCTTAAATTGCATTCACTGGAAAAGCGAAGAGTTAGGGGTGATATGATAGAGGTTTACAAGTGGATGAATGGACATAACAAAGGGGATATTAGTAGGGTATTAAAAGTATCAACACATGACAGAACACAAAACAATGGGTGTAAATTGGATAAGTTTAGATTTAGGAAAGACTTGGGTAAATACTGGTTTGGCAACAGGGTTGTTGATTTGTGGAACCAATTACCGCGTAACGTGGTGGAGGTGGGGTCCCTCGATTGTTTCAAGCGTGGGTTGGACATGTATATGAGTGGGTTTGGGTGGTTATAGATAGGAGCTGCCTCGTATGGGCCAATAGGCCTTCTGCAGTTACCTTTATTCTTATGCTCTTAATTCACTATGCTTGCCAGTGAAACTCCTTTTCAGAAAATCGCTGGACCATGGAATAGTTCCCCTAGTAATAGTTGAAGGTGATGTAGTGATCGAGTAATCCTTATACTCCATTATCTCATCATCATAATGGCATAACTAATTACACAAGCATTAATCCTATCCCTATTTACAGGTAACGGTTTTCCACCCTTCTATATCTTACTGTGAGGTGTCGTCACCGTACATAAGCAAGCGACTTGAGAATAGCACATTACGGGCTATTCATGCCCGTGCCACCTCTTGGGTGGCTTAATCTTTATAAATAAATCAGAATAGCACACACCACACGGGAGACATCTCCCGTCACGCAGGGTGCAGTCGCACCTCCACAGATCTCCAGTATCAGCTCTTGATATTGGTAATGGCTCAAAAGGGCCACCACTTACGGGGTATTCATGCCCGTGTCACCTCTTGGGTGGCTTAATCTTCATCAATCAATCGAATAGCACACAGTACAATCTCCAGTCAAGAATGTAGCACTCGGCGTGTACAGTTCTAATCGACCCAAGACGCTACAGCCTCGACACAGAGCAGACAGCAGACTACGACCGTTGTTCAGGTCCATGTAAACTACATCTACCCGAAGTCCTTCGTCTGAATAGCCAGTTACCAGTTACAGGAGATACTTTTTCACCCACAGAGTTATTAACTCATGGAACCGCCTACCCACCGAAGCGGTACGTGGCAAAACGATGCTGATTTTCAAAATATACCTGGAAAAGATCATTCCTCCCTACACCTGGGGGTACCTTCGTTAAAGTAAAAAGGTATACAGAAATAACAAAGAAAATAGATATGAATACTATTACCTTCGATGTTAGTAGTAGTTGTGCAAGTGAGGAGAAAGAAAAAATATTACGGAGTTCATGGATGAAAGTAGATTGATAATATTATCTTGGAACGTTAATGGATTAAAAACTAGAGCGGTGGATGTACACTATTATACTCTTAGAGAGAATATTAACATAGCAGCACTCCAGGAAACTGGGGATAGGGATGGTAACATTCTGAACATGAAGATGAACATGTTGAACATGAAGATGTTCAACTGCTGGGCGAGCCCTCTCCTACTCATCTGAGGGGAGGGAGATTAGATTATGCTTGTTTGATAAATGCTGAGGGCATAGAGGAGAATTGTCTTACTGTGGATGAAATGCTAAGAGATTTTGCATTACAAATACAGCTTAAACTAGATAAAAAGCATGCCTGCCTTCAGAGGAAAAGCTTAAAGTTTAATAAGGGAGAATTAAGGGGTCTTGTTGGTCATATTAAGTCTTGGTATGATACTTATAAGCCAGTTTCGGCAGAAGCATTTTATTAAGATTTAATTAAGGAGGTAGATGTATTTAATGCAACATTGAACCGGAAAACATCTGGTATAGAAAAGCATCCCCCCATAAAAGTGTGCGGAGAAGAGAAAGGAAATTTTGAGCAAGTATTGGCAGGAGTTTGCAGAGAAAGTTAGGAGTAACAAACTTGAAGGAAATCTGGCAAGACATAAATGAAATAAGGGGTGAAAAGCATAATTTTGTTGCACATCCTGACCAGTAAGGAATTGCAAAAGGTCTCGTAAATAAATGGGCGGAAGCTGCCAAACTTAGTTCATTTAATTACCCGCTGTAACGAGAGAGTCGTTTGATTCTTGGAAAGATCTAAGAAAGGATTTTATACTTACAGCAGGTAACAGTGGTGATGTCACTTGCACAGGTATTACCAGAGAAGAACTAATAACGGCGATTAAAGTTGGGAAATCTACCGCCCCTGGGGAGGATGGAGTAACTTGTGAAATACTTAATGAACTTGCCATTATGACGAAAAGCCCGCTGTTAGACCTCTTTAATATTAGTTATAAAGAGGGCAGAATTCCCAGTAAATGAAAAAGAACTATGATCATCCTTATCCCTAAAGCCAATGGAGAGTACAGACCTGTGTTTTTAACCTCGTGTTTTGTAAAATGATGGAGAGGATCATTTTAAATAAACTTTTGTATATAATAGGTGATCAGCTGTCTAATAATTTTTCGGGTTCCTCAGAGGAAAAAGTACCTCTGACTGTATTATTAAATGTCTAGCTAATGGTAATGATTATTATACAATTTTTATTGATTTATAAGGAGCTTTTGATAAAGCCAACAAAGAGGTTATTTTATATGAATTAGCTGGTCTTGGTGTTGAAGGGAGATAATTGCGCTGGATAAGGGATTACCTTCAGGAAAGGAAGGCTCAGGTGTGGTATCAAGGTTGTATGGTTCAAGGTATCAAGGTCAAGAACTCTGCACACCTCAGGGAGGAGTGTTGAGTCTCACCCTGTTTTATGTACTAATGAATAAGATAGCATCTGAGAAATACTCAAATTGGGTAACTCCAATCATATATGCTGATGATATTTTGTTTCAGGGCAAAGATATTTCAAAGATTCAAACAGTGTTGGACAATTTCGGAAACCTGTGTCACCACATGGGACTAGTGGTTAATGAAGACAAAACTAAAGTTTGAATGTAGAAGTCGGAGGCCCATTATATTGGAAATAAACGGTAAAAATATAGAGTTAATATATATAAATATTTAGGCATATATGTTGGATATACCTATGAGAGTTTGGAAACTGAGATGAACAGACTGTTGAGTCAATGTCGGAAGAGATTACAACCTCTGAAGGCCTTGGCATGCTGTGGAAAGGAGTGGGAGTCCAAGTGCTACGAATGATGTACTTGAGTACTGTAAGATTTCTTATTGATTATGCTGCACCTGTCATTTCTTGTTGTGGTAAAGGTAGGATGGGCAAGTTGGAGAAGATACAAAATGAAGCCGTTGGGGGTCGTTGTGAGCCGCTGCTACCTTAATTTTTGCCCACACTTGTCTTGCAGACGTTTCTCTTCCAATAGAGCTAGTGAACTCTAGTCAATGTCTTTCCCTTTGTAACTCATCTGCAATGTATGTACCTTTACCTGACTAAAAAATCTAATCTAAATCTATATCTAATCTATATGCTTAGATATATGCAAATGAGAGAGTAATAGAGCGAAACCTTTAAAATACTGAACAATTTGGAGGATATTGATTCATACAATTTCTTCAAAAGGTCAGATGTAACACGAACAAGGAGCAAAGGTTTCAAGCTCAACAAGCCACAGTGTAGGAGTGACAACAAATGCTTTTTAACCCATACGATTATGATCATGGCAATAAGGTTTCTAAAACAGTAGGCATTCTTCCAAAGCCAGACACTGTACTATGTTCCTCGCCCTAACCTAGTCACTCAGTATTATTCACTCATTTATCTATGTCTTGTCTATTTATGTCTTAAAGGTTACAAGACGTACATTAGTCAATACAATTGGTGCTTAAAATGTTAAGGATCTCTTGTGAAACACGGGTATTAATCAAAAAATTTATTATGTAAAATAAATAAAAAAGGCCCAAGGGCCATGAAGTAACAAGAATGCAAGGCCGGCACAAGCTGGCGTAAGTAGAGAAGACGGAAGATTCTTCATATTAAAAGACCCTGCTTCTCCAAGATGGCAGTCACACCCTGCTTGCCCTGGACAATCACCATATGGAGAAGGACTGTTTACTGTGAAGGGAAGTCCACAAATGCAATGCCAGCATGAGTCAGTCTTGAAGGGTAAACGATGATGGCATCCTCACAGTAACACAAAAGCCGAGCAAGCCCAGTGAGGAAGACCTGTTGATGGGAAGGAGGAGAATCATTAGTCACAACAAAATCCACATAGAAACAAAGGAGAGAAAAAAAATAAAGTGGATGTCTTCTTTTTGTATAGACATAATAAATATTGTCATTTGGCTATGTATTTATATGATATATAATAGAATACAGCATAAAACAAAATAAGAGGGGTGATAGGAGAAGAAAAGATTAGTGTTCAGTGAGAATCCACAAGGTCTTCTCTGAATACTCTTTATTTTCTTCAAGGCTGTGGGTCCCTACAATTGCACCAGAGGTGGTACACACCCCTATTATTATTTAAACAGGTGAGTACACACACGGTGTTAGCAAACTTAGCCTCCAAACACACACACACACATGGTATCAGCAAGCTTAGCCTCCAAACACACACACACATGGTATCAGCAAGCTTAGCCTCCAAACACACACACACATGGTATCAGCAAGCTTAGCCTCCAAACACACACACACATGGTATCAGCAAGCTTAGCCTCCAAATACACACATGCTATCAGCAAGCTTAGCCTCTAAACACACACACACAAATGGTATCAGCAAGCTTAGCCTCCAAATACACACACACACATGGTATCAGCAAGCTTAGCCTCTAAACACACACACACATGGTATCAGCAAGCTTAGCCTCCAAACACACACACACACACACACACATGGTATCAGCAAGCTTAGCCTCCAAACACACACACACACACATGGTATCAGCAAGCTTAGCCTCCAAACACACACACACACAAATGGTATCAGCAAGCTTAGCCTCCAAACACACACACACACATGGTATCAGCAAGCTTAGCCTCCAAACACACACACACACACATATTATCAGCAAACTTAGCCTCCAAACACACACACACACATGGTATCAGCAAGCTTAGCCTCCAAACACACACACACACACATGGTATCAGCAAGCTTAGCTTCCAAACACACACACACATGGTATCAGCAAGCTTAGCCTCCAAACACACACACACAGAAAATGGGGACATTGAAACAGTTGATAAACTTGATTTCAAGAGAGAGAGGTCACTATGGGGAACTTCAATTTTTTTTAATAAGTAATAAGGCAGACTTGTTGCTAGACAGGGAAGTAAATTAAATGTATGCCAAATTTTGCAAAATATACAATGAAGGCACACAAACATTCATACCAAAACAGAGATGCAGGGCCAGAAAACAGGATTGGTTCAACAGAAATTGAGAGAGGGCCACAGACCAAAGACACAAAAATGGAATGAAAGACATTGAAAAACTACAAGCAGATGTCAACAAAGTTTTCGATTGGGCAGCAGAAAATAACATGATGTTTAACAGTGATAAATTTCAGGTATGGCAAAAATGAGGATCTGAAACATAATACAGGGTACAAAACACAATCGAATCTTCCCATAGTAGAAAAACAGCATGTCAAGGATTTGGGAATAATGATGTCCGACGATCTAATGTTTAGGGAGCATAACCAAGCAAATATTGCGTCAGCCAGAAAAATGATCGGATGGATTATGAGAACTTTCAAATCCAGGGATCCCATCACAATGGTTGTACTCTTCAAGTCACTTATGTTGTCCCGTCTCGAGTACTGCTCAGTATTCACTTTCCCCTTCAGAGCACGGTTGCACGGTTGTTCCTGCCGGAACAACCGTGGACATCTTCAGAAGAAAACTGGACTGTTTTCTAAGAGAAGTTCCGGATCAGCCGGGATGTTGTGGGTATGTGGCCCTGCGGGCCGCTCCAAGCAACAGCCTGGTGGACCAAACTCTCACAAGTCGAGCCTGGCCTCGGGCCGGGCTTGGGGAGTAGAAGAGCAGAACCCCATCAAGCAGGTATCAAAATAGAAAGAAGCCAAACCCCCAATCATACCAGCGATACAAAGATGCGAGAAACAACTATACAGCAGTAAGGGAAGAGGCAGAAAGAAATTTTTAAAAAGGGATAATGGATAAATGTAAAACAGAACTGGGCCTATTCTACAAATTCATAAACAACAAATTGCAGGTAAAGGATAATATCCAGAGGTTGAAAATAGGAAACAGATTCACAGAAAATGATAATGCAATGTGTGAAACATTAAACCAAAAGTTCCAAAGTGTGTTTATACAAAATGAAATCTTAAGAGAACCAGACACAATAAGAATTTCTGAGAACATCATAGAGCGTATAGAGGTGTCTAGAGATGAAGTGGAAAATATGCTAAAGTAGCTAAGTAAGAACAAAGCAGTTGGTCCAGATGGAGTTTCACCATGGGTTCTGAGAGAATGTGCATCTGAGCTCAGCCTTTCACTTCACCTGATCTTTCAGGCATCCCTGTGTACAGGAGTCATAGCAAACATGTGAAAAAAGGCTAACATAGTTCCAATCTACAAAAGTGGCAACAGGGAAGACCCCACCTCTCTCAGTTATAGACCTGAATCATTGACAAGTGTAACAGTGAAAGGATTGAAAACAAAAAAAAAATAATAAAAACTAAATGGGTAGAACACCTGGAGAGAAATTATATAATATCACACAGACAGTATTGTTTTCGATCTGGAAGATCCTGTGTATCGAATTCACTCAGTTTCTATGATTGAGCCACAGAGATTTTAAAGGAAAAAGGTAGTTGGGTTGACTGCATCTATCTAGACATAAAAAAGGCTTTCGACAGAGTTCCACATAAGAGGTTGTTCTGGAAACTAGAAAATTTTGGGTAGGTGACAGGTAAGCTTCTAACATGGATGAAAAATTTTCTGACTGATAGAAAAATGAGGGCAGTAATCAGAGGCAATCGGACTGGAGAAGTGTCATAAGTGGAGTACCACAGTACATGCACCAGAAATGTTCATTGTCTACATAAATGATCTACCAGTAGGAATACAGAATTATATAAACATGTTTGCTGATGATGCTAAGATAATGGGATGGATAAGAAATTTAGATGATTGTCATGCCCTTCAAGAAGACCTGGACAAAATAAGTATATGGAGCACCACTTGGCAAATGAAATTTAATGTGAATAAATGCCATGTTATGGAATGTGGAATAGAACATAGATCCCACACAACCTACAAATTATGTGAGAAATCTTTATATAATTCTGATAAAAGAAAGAGGTCTAGGGTTGATTCTAGATAGAAAACTATCACTTGAGGCCCACATAAAGAACGTTGTGTGAGGAGCCTATGCCACGCTTTCTAACTTCAGAATTTTGTTTAAATACATGGATGGCGAAATACTAAAGAAATTGTTCACGAGTTTTGTTCGGCCAAGGCTAGAATATGCAGCGGTTGTTTGGTGCCCATATCTTAAGAAGCACATCAACAAACTGGAAAAGGTGCAAAGACATGCTACTAAGTGGCTCCCAGAACTAAAGGGTAAGAGCTATGTGGAGAGGTCAGAGGCATTAAATATGCCAAAACTAGAAGACAACAAAAAGAGGTGATAAAATCACTATGTACAAAATAGTAACAGGAATTGATAAAATCGATAGGGAAGATTTCCCGAGACCTGGAACTTCAAGAACAAAAGGTCATAGATTTAAACTAACTAAACAAAGATGCCAAAGAAATATAAAAAAATTTCCTTTCGCATACAGAGTGGTACACGGTTGGAACAAGTTAAGTGAGAAGGTGGTGGCGGCCAAGACCGTCAGTAGTTTCAAAGCATTATGTGACAAAGAGTGCTGGGTAGACGGGACACCACGAGCGTAGCTCTAATCCTGTAACTACACTTAGGTAACTACATTTGGTGTCAGCAAGCTTACCGTCGAAACACACACAAACAGCCTGCCTATTATTCAAGGCCTTCTCTGAGTACTCTCTATTTTCTTCTCTGAGGCTATGGGTCCCTAATCTTGCACCAGAGGTGGTACAACTTTTAAGTTTTTAACTACTGCACTGAGCACCTGATTTTGGCAAAGACTTCTTAGTGCAATTGTCAAGGACATAGTTCTGGTATTTTTTTGTTTATAAATATTCAGGTATAGTTAATGTCAAAATGTTTCAAAACTCAACAATTTATATTTCAAAACAAAAAAAGTAATGAAAACATTACAAAACATTAAAATATAGCCTAATTAATTAATTGATAAAATAGCACAACTCTCAGAATGTCTAAAGGTGCTTTGAGCAATGAAGTAGTTAATTTTATATATATAATATTATATATATATAATAAATATATATATATATATTTATAATCCTATATATATATATATATATATATATAATCTTTTAAAATGTAAATTTTGTATAAAAAAAAATGCAAAAATAAATTGCAAGAATAATTTGAAGTTATTATACAATTTTTTTTTAATTATTTAAATATTTGTGAGACATTATTAAGAAATGTATGAAGTACAGATTCTCTAAGACCTGATATGTATCTGCTTATGTTCCACCACATTACATTCAGGGCTGAAGTTAAAACACAGCCAGTAAGGTAATGATCACTTAGGATGGACTGGGATGCTACATGTAGGTGGGGGCTAAGCTGCGTGAGGCTAGGATGCCCAGCCTGCCTTGTCTAGGCTGGGCTGGGCTAGGCAACACTAGGAAGGAGTCAACAAATCTCTGGAGTGCCTTACTTTTCCTGATATCCTTAAAAAAAGCAAGAATGATGCCATTTTATAAAGGAGGCGAGACAGCAGAAATAAACAATTAGAGAAAAATATCAAATCTACTTATACTTTCAAAAATATTTGATTTTTTTTTTTACAAACATTTCTTCCTACTTTGTAAAATTCAACATGAATACAAACACACACACACATCCCTAGGAAGCAGCCCATAGCAGCTGTCTAACTCCCAGGTACTTATTTACTGTTAGGTGAACCAGATATAGAGAATAACCACAAAATCTTGTAAAGCCACTAGTACACGCAGCATTTCAGGCAAGATATATAATATTAATATTATATATATATATATATATATATATATATATATATATATATATATATATATATATATATATATATATATATATATAACTGAAAACTCACACCCCAGAAGTGACTCGAACCCATATGCTATGCCTAAGATTACCATCAGAGTGCCAGCGGGGAAGTGGGTCAAATAGCCTCGGCTATCACTTCCTTATGTCTGGTCGTGATGGTCAAGCGGATTAAGGCGTCCCTGTACATACCAGTTGCGTTGCTCCTGGCAGTATTGGGTTCGAGTCACTTCTGGGGTGTGAGTTTTCAGTTGCATATTGTCCTGGGGACCATTCAGGCTTGTTCGCATTTGTGTTCCTCACGTGTTGCCCCAAAAATGAGGTGATTTGATAAAATGCTATGCCCAAGATTACCATCCGAGTGCCAGCGGGGAAGTGGGTCAAATAGCCTCGGCTATCACTTCCTTATGTCTGGTCGTGATGGTCAAGCGGATTAAGGCGTCCCTGTACATACCAGTTGCGTTGCTCCTGGCAGTATGGGTTCGAGTCACTTCTGGGGTGTGAGTTTTCAGTTGCATATTGTCCTGGGGACCATTCAGGCTTGTTCGCGCATATATATATATATATATATATATATATATATATATATATATATATATATATATATATATATATATATATATATATGTCGTACCTAGTAGCCAGAACGCACTTTTCAGCCTACTATGCAAGGCCCGATTTGCCTAATAAGGCAAGTTTTCATGAATTAATTGTTTTTCGACTACCTAACCTACCTAACCTAACCTAACAACTTTTTCGGCTACCTAACCTAACCTAGCCTATAAAGATAGGTTAGGTTAGGTAGGGTTGGTTAAATTTGGTCATATATCTACGTTAATTTTAACTCCAATAAAAAAAATTGACCTCATACATAATGAAATGGGTAGCTTTATCATTTCATAAGAAAAAAATTACAGAAAATATATTAATTCGGAAGAACTTGGCTTATTAGGCAAATCGGGCCTTGCATAGCAGGCTGCGAAGTGCGTTCTGGCTACTAGGTACGACATATATATATATATATATATATATATATATATATATATATATATATATATATATATATATATATATATATATATATGAATACATACATACGGGACAAAGAGCCAGAGCTCAACCACCGCAAGCACAACTAGGTGAGTACACACACACACATTATATATATATATATATATATATATATATATATATATATATATATATATATATATAATATATATATATATATATATTATATATATATATATATATATATATATATATATATATATATATATATTTATATATATATATATATATATATATATATATATATGAGTGTCAGACGATGGAGGAATGATTTTTTTTTAATTTAATTTATATAAAAAATTATTCCTTCTGAAGATGTTTTAATATATGAAAGTACTTAAGGAAATTCCTGTTTCAATTCTTCCTCTGTGGTCTGACACTGTCACATTTTTCATCAAGTGTTAATTTTTGTGATTTACACACACGTGGCATGTTTACACACACATTATTTATATTAATATATATATGTCGTACCTAATAGCCAGAACGCACTTCTCTGCCTACTATGCAAGGCCCGATTTGCCTAATAAGCCAAGTTTTCATGAATTAATTGTTTTTCGACTACCTAACTGTGAGAGTTTTTGAGAATTTGTGGAATAAATTGAAATTGGTATAAGGAATTTTAGCTCGGAAAATTTCTAAGAACTTTCTTTATTCTTTAACCTTTATTCCTGTCGTGATATTCAACTAGGTCGCCTGAGGAAGGACTTGCTTAGCTAACACACCAGTGTAGTAACCAGCTCATTCCTCACTTTGGGACCATGTATGAACAATTGACTAGGCGCGAGCAAACGCCGAGACCCCAATGAAAATTGAAATCCCCCCCACTTAGGCCGCCGACCTTCGCCAATCGCCGAAGCGAATCTAACGAGTAGGTCACGGGCTCTCACAACAATAATTTATTGTTGTGTGGTGCCGTATATTTGATCCAAAGCTCAGAAAATTAGTCTCAATGTTAGTCGAGTGTGAAGAACATTTGCATAACAATAATAATGTGTGGGGGTGTAACGAAAAGACAGTGTTAACCATAACAACTTAGTTTATTCAATAAAGCACTAACTACTACAACAAAACAAAAGAAATGTCAATGACGTTACTCGAAATCCTTCCTGTGACACTATCAATGACAGCTAGACACCAGCCCCTCGGACTGCATAATGAACTAACTCGAACATAAGCGTGACCACAGAGGAATCAACATGAAACAAGAACTAACAGATCTATAATCACAATTACAACAAATGACACAGTAGGTTCTGAAACACGTCTCCAGTAACCTCCTAACTGTTCTACGCCTCAGTGCAGTCTACACCTGCAACAGCGGTTGCAATGCAATCAAATCAGTAGTCTTTCAATGACAACAATAACTAATGGGTTCACTGGCAACTCCAGCACCCTTCCACAAATTAATCCTTACGTTAACACTCCGTCCCACGGACGATCAACAATCAATAACAATTGATTTACGTTAATAACACAATAACATTTACGTTAATAACAAGGTAACATTTACGTTAAATTAACAACTCTTACAACTGTCACTAGTAACGCGGAAATCAAACAACACTCTACCCGTCGAGCATTCAGTGAGAAAATCCCATTAATCCCTGTACTTCCAGACAGCTGATTAATCTCTTTACTAGTTACGTTAATTTACGTTAATCGGTTACTAATCACTCAGCGATGGTAAACTCTGATTTACAATGTCCAAAGTGCTAAGAGAACGGTAATCACTCGTGATTACCTTTAGAGTAATTAATTACTATCCTCAAGATCAATAATTAAACAATTAAAATACGCAACCTTTCACACTGGCTCAGCAATTTACATTAAGGTACGAATTCCGTCTGAGCCTTCCATACTCAGACCAATTCAGGCGACTAATAACAGTAATTAGCCCCACGTTTACGTTATTCTAAAATGACGTTACTCCTCTCACGAGTCAATCAAATGCCGGTACTTCCGGGCAGATAACGACGTTACGTTAATGGAACAATGTAGCCTTCGTGTGAGTCGATCAAACAAGGATCGAGATTAATTACTTTGACTTCCTGAAACACGTAAATTACCCGGCCTACTGACCGTTAATTACGACAGACAATACTCTAATTCTTATCTGGCTGATGGCTAGGCTCCTCGAGACTACCGTAGCTGCTTACAGGAAAGTAAATTAACCCAAACGTATCCTACGTTACTCAAATTGTCAAAGAACAAATTCTCTTAAAGCAATGGGCGTTCCCTTGGTTACGTTATATTAATTGCCTCGCAATCACCTCACTGAATACTGGACTTCGATGTCCTACCAGATAACCAGGAGAATATATTTGTACCCAAGTACTCGTCTACAGCCGAGTTCACCCACGACAATGACAAATCACACTAACAAATCACAGTGATTTACGTTACAATCCGGTTGCAATGACAATACTGCAGAATCTAGTAAAATAACCTACAGGACATGAACCCTCTAGAACACTGCCCCACAATGGTTTTACTGAACTGCAATCACATACGGTGATTGCTCAACACTAGCAACAATCACCATCAAATAACAACCCCCTTTGCAATAACACCCACGGCAAGTACTCTAATTTCCAAATATTAGGATACTGCACACACTTACTTACTGCTGCAAATGACCCCTAGAACATAGGTCACTATATTACAATCACCACACAGTAAATAACACATTAACACTGGGCACCGTGACACTACGATTATATATATATATAATTATAATTATTGCTGACACATGTAGCCTACAGCTATCAAACGTTATTGGGAACACTAAGGAGAATCTCACACTCCTTAAATCACATGGGTGAGTGATTTATCGGTCACGCATGCCGATAAACACTCGAGAGTTACGTTACTCGACAGAGCGGGGGCGGTCTCTCTAGACGGCCTCGTCACTCACCAAACCTCACCAAAATTACGTTAATTAATACTGCAACCACAATATATATATTTATATAAATCACACTTGTCACGGCCCTGGGAACGCTACAAGAAATTTAAGCCACACTGTGGCACACTCCACAATAATCATTGCCAGGAATCACTGGCGTTACACATACCTGAGCGCTCAGTGTTGGAATTCCACACCTGCAAGACCACACATGGAAATGATATCACTCCGTCCCACGGACGATCAAAAATGATTACCACAATGAAATAAAAGAATTTATTACATGGACATCCTCTCCGTCCTTAGCTAATCTATGTATATTCTGTGTTCCCGTGTGTACCCACACACACACACACACACACTGTACGTCTGTGTACACCAGAAGTCCTCTGGACTGACAAGATGACAACACAGGTGATTAATCTCCTCGCCCACAATTCACTCCACCTGAACAGGTGCTGCGTGACAATGTGACGGAACACTTGACCTCGAATTCAAGCTTTAGAGACTACTAATCACCGAAATACACACATAGGTACTTACTCATTCACACTGCCGGCTTTACACACCATTCCCATACATCAGGCACCCCGCTATAGGTGGCTGGCTCGCTTCGGGTGGCGTAGGCGGCGGTAGTTCCTGACCGTAGTACAAACACGGGAAATTGCCTTAACACTGACACGAATTTCCCCGTTCCCATCGACTGCTACAGAGCACTAGCAAGTCTAATCATCAATGGTATGGGATCTACGAGTCTGTTGCTGCTCGTATGCACATTCCCCCACGATCCCAGATCACTGTACCTCTACCCCCTGCATACAATAATGTCTTAAACCCCTCCAAGCGACGACTTCGGCCGGATTCTGTGACGACCGATGTCGTAGGTGAAGCAGGAAGCATCAGCAGTTGTAGTCCAGCCACCACGACGCCCTATACATCAATTTGGCCGAATTGAGTACAGGAACGTCTTGACAAGGTGGCGGCTGAGTTCAGAATGATGCTACACAACGGCTATTCCCGCGTCCTTCTCGAAATAACCAATGAGAGGAAGGCATACAGCGGCCTACCCCTCTCATCCAATCAGCGACGGTGTAGCATAGCCCCTAGGGCAGCTCCAAGATGGCCGACCAACATGGCGGCTCAAGATGTTTACTAAGATGGCGGCTGTCTCCATGACAACCACTCAAGTGGCCGGCGAGCGTGGGACCCCACATGTTTCACCCCACGCCTGCGGCCTAGGCGTTCGCGCGCAAAGTTGTCTGGCTCCATGCCATACAATGAGATGATGCTATCAGCTCTAGCACTGTCCACAGACATGCCACCCCGGCCAGGGTAACATTTATGGACTGCTGATGACTGGGGCTCTCACATGAGCCCAAACACTAGATGTTTCGGTTGCTGGTACAAAACTTAAGTCCGCCCACTTAACAAGTGCACTTAACAAGTGTACTGGCTCCCACAGGCATAAGAGCACTATTGTAAGTGAGCTGGTGAACCACCTCCTCACACTAACCTACCTAACCAAACGTAACCTAACTTTTTTCAGCTACCTAACCTAACCTAACCTAAAAAGATAGGTTAGGTTAGGTAGGGTTGGTTAGGTTTGGTCATATATGTACGTTAATTTTAACTCCAATAAAAAAATATTGACCTCATACATAATGAAATGGGTAGCTTTATCATCTCATAAGAAAAAAAATTGAGAAAATATAATAATTCAGGAAAACTTGGCTTATTAGGCAAATCAGGCCTTGCATAGTAGGCCGAGAAGTGCGTTCTGGCTACTAGGTACGACATATATATATATATATATATATATATATATATATATATAT
This sequence comes from Procambarus clarkii, assembly GCF_040958095.1. NCBI lineage: Eukaryota > Metazoa > Arthropoda > Malacostraca > Decapoda > Cambaridae > Procambarus > Procambarus clarkii. The sequence continues at coordinate 30,210,871 of NC_091221.1, forward strand.
ATATATATATATATATATATATATATATGGAACCCTCAACCCTATAAGTGGAGGGTTCCTACAAACTCAACCAGAGGTGGTACCTTCTATATATTAATAAAAAGGCAAGGCTATGCTAAATCTAGGCAGGGCTTGGCTTGGCTAAGCTGGTCAGGGCTTGGCTAGGGTAGGAAGGACTGGTCATGTTTAAAAGCAAGGCAGGGTTAGGCTAGGCAAGACTAGGTAAGGGTATACTGGGATAGGCTTGGCTACGGTAGGCTAGGAAGAGGTAAACTAGGATAAGCAAGGCTGTGCAAGCACTATGCACAGCTAGAATGAACTATGCTAAGATGGTTTAAGCTGGGCTAGGTTAGGATAAGCTGAATTATGCAGGGCCCCGATTGACCAGTGGAGTCTAATAGTCTAACCTTCTAGCTAGTTTGCTGACCTAAGAGTGCAAATGCCTAGCCCCTAACCTGAGATATATACAAGAGTTGTTACATTCTTGTACAGCCACTAGTACGAGTAGCGTTTCGGGCAGGTCCCTGGAATACGATCCCCGCCGCGAAGAATCGTTTTTTCATCCAAGTACACATTTTACTGTTGCGTTAAACAGAGGCTACAGTTTAGGATTTGCGCCCAGTAAATCTTCCCCGGCCAGGATACGAACCCATGACATAGCGCTCGCGGAACGCCAGGCGATTGTCCTACCACTACACCACCTGCTGCAATATTATTATAAAAGAAATATTACTTATTATAATCGTAAATACTAAATACCTGTTGTGTTGATTTAGGGGCGACGACGATCGTGGGATCGGATGCGAGCCACAGGTGGCCTACACCATACTTTCTAAGGCGTCCCTCTCATAACAAAAACAAATCCGTGCATTCATACACAAACAGAGATCCCGTGGTTATGCGAATACTTGCAATTCTTTTACTTAAAATAATAACAATTAGATTAATAATAATTAACATAATTTTTACTCAAGATTCATAAAAATCATTAATACTATTTTAAAAGAAGATTTATAAGACATCTAAAAACAGATATACAGACTTTGTGTGATATTTATTTCAACATTATATATTAATAGAATGTTGTAACTATTATTTTTAAATATTAGGTAGTTTCCAGCTACGTATATCGCATATAAACGTTGCAAAAAGATTTTAGGATGAATTAACACATTACACATTTATGGAGTAATTAACAACAAAACAATCTTTATTTTCATTGCAGAACATATATCAGAGCATACTAGTGACTCATACATTTAAAATAGTGTGATTTTTAAACAATTCGGTTGTAAACCCGCAGAACGGCCTACCCGCCAAAGACGTAACATAAGAAATGGTATATAATTCATTATTTTAAATTACATATATAATCATTAATAATTTTCGGCAGCTATCGAGGTTCTCCATAGGTAAATTCCTGTACTCTAACAAGATGCTACTTGCTGTTTAGCTGTTTAAATTCTTGGAAAATTGTAATGACCAGCGACATAAAATATAAAAATGAAATAATAGCAGGTAACTGTAGGTGAACGAAAAATTAAATTCCAAATTGATTAGATGTTTTTCTAAATATAAAGATCGACCTGAAGGAATTTTGTGAATTATGGACTAATTAAACAAAAAAATAGGTAATTTTACTTGAAGAACAGATACCAGAGAATAGTTAGTGAGTACATTTATATTGTATAATGGGAGAAAGCCCCTGGTAGCCGCGAATTAAAATAACCACCTACATTAATTGATAACTAGGAAATAGTATCTGGAAACTTTATCTGAACGAAAACACAATACCAATTTGTTTAGATGTTTTTCTTAATATAAAGATCAACAGTAAGGAATCTTATTCATTATGGACAAATTAACAAAAATAAACGATAATTTTCATTGAGGACCATATATTAGAGCATACTTAGTCACTTATATATTAAAAGTATTGTGTATTTTGAACCATTGGGGTTGTAAACAAACAGAACGGCCTACCCGAAAAGTCGTAACATAAAATGTTGCTTATGTTTGCTAATTTATTATTTGATAAATGATTATTATTAATTTACGACAACTATAGAGGTTTCCCATTAGTTAAATTACTGTAGTCTGACTAAATGCTACTACAAAACCTATATAAATCCTGGGAAAGTCACAATGACCAGCGACATTAAAGCATAGAGGGTTAAATAGTAACAGGCAACTGTCGGCGAACGAAAAATTCATTTCCAAATTTATTAGATGTTTTCCTAAATATAAAGATCGATAGGCTGGAATTTTCTGGATTATGGCCTAATTAAGGCAAAAATATATATATTTTTACTTGAAGAACAAATATCAGAGCATAGTCAGTGAGTTATAGAATAATAAGAGTGTGGTATTTCATTGTATAACAAGAGATAGTCCATGGAAGCGAAAATAGACGTAGTTTTACACAAAATAACGTCCAAAAACAGCCGTAGAGTCAAACGGCAAATGTTGACGTTCTTTTTAAGAGGACAGGTTGGTCTCACAGGGTACAGTGTGTGTGTGTGTGTCTCACAGGGTACAGTGTGTGTGTGTGTGTGTCTCACAGGGTACAGTATGTGTGTGTGTGTGTGTCTCACAGGGTACAGTGTGTGTGTGTGTGTGTCTCACTGGGTACAGTGTGTGTGTGTGTGTGTCTCACTGGGTACAGTGTGTGTGTGTGTGTGTCTCACAGGGTACAGTATGTGTGTGTGTGTGTCTCACAGGGTACAGTGTGTGTGTGTGTGTGTGTGTCTCACAGGGTACAGTGTGTGTGTGTGTGTGTCTCACAGGGTACAGTGTGTGTGTGTCTCACAGGGTACAGTGCGTGTGTCTCACAGTGTACAGTGTGTGTGTGTGTGTGTCTCACAGGGAACAGTGTGTGTGTGTGTGTCTCACAGGGTACAGTGTGTGTGTGTCTCACAGGGTACAGTGTGTGTGAGTGTGTGTGTGTGTGTGTGTGTGTGTCTCACAGGGTACAGTGTGTGTGTGTGTGTGTCTCACAGGGTACAGTGTGTGTGTGTGTGTGTCTCACAGGGTACAGTGTGTGTGTGTGTGTGTCTCACAGGGTACAGTGTGTGTGTGTGTGTCTCACAGGGTACAGTGTGTGTGTGTGTGTGTCTCACTGGGTACAGTGTGTGTGTGTGTGTGTGTGTCTCACAGGGTACAGTGTGTGTGTGTGCGTGTGTCTCACAGGGTACAGTGTGTGTGTGTGTGTGTGTGTGTGTGAGTCTCATAGGGTACAGTGTGTGTGTGTGTGTGTGTGTGTCTCACAGGGTACAGTATGTGTGTGTGTGTGTGTGTCTCACAGGGTACAGTGTGTGTGTGTGTGTGTGTGTGTGTGTCACAGGGTACAGTGTGTGTGTGTG